>NW_027286874.1:35843198-36163198 GCF_022747635.1 Hetaerina americana | reverse complement strand
GGAGTGGGGTGGTGCGGGGAAGTATCCTAGGAGGGGCTTCTCTGCGTCGTTCCTGACCGGCCCAGGTGCGTCCTTCATGTTTCTCCCGGGCTAGCTCCCCCGCCGCCCAGCCACCCACCCACACACATCCCTTCTTCCCTCCATCACTCTGCACCCCCCGCTTCCCCATAGTCTCCTCACGCGCGGATACGTTCGACGAAGCACACGACCTCTATCTTCTCCCACGCGCGGTTCGGGGGCGAGGGAAATGACACCCATTTCACGCGTTCTCATTGCGCCTGGCAGCTGCCGGAAAGCGAGGAGTTTTCGCGAAATTGGTAGTAAATGAATAGGGGGAGAGGGAGTGGAGGGTGTCGAATGGGTTGGGAGAGAGAGGAGGCGGAAAAGGTGCCAATCAACTCGGTTCGTGCTGGGCCTCTTCGTCGCCTGGGTCGAGCTGGTTGCATACCGGTGCGTAGCGGTGGTTGTTCTCTGCCGGAGAGACTTCCATTGGAAATGGATCGAGGGAGTAGGGATGCAACCTCTCTGTGGGGCGAGGGAGGAAATGGCGGTGTCGAGGGAACGATCGAATGGAGGATGATGTGTGTGAGGGGATAGAAAGAGGGGTGAGGGCATTGAGAGAGAGGGAAGTGCATTGAATGAGAGAGAAAAGGAGAAAGTGGGTAATTGAAGTGTTTGTATCTCACCTCACACGCCTGCTTCCCTCTCATTAAACCGTAACGCAACCCTCCTGAGAACCTCTATACATCTCTTTCCTACCCTACCCGTTCGTTCCTTCCATTCCTCTCCGTTCCCCATGGCCTTCGCCTGCCACCGTGCGCTCCATTTTGGACCAATTAATAAAGCCCTCCCGTCTATCTGTCGCTTCCTTCCTCTTCTTCTTCGCCCTCCACCTTCGCTTCTTCTCTCTCCCTCCGCTTTCGTCTCTTCCCCTCCTTGCCCCCTCCCCACGACCGCTCGTCTCGACCCCTCCCCACCACCTCTCTCGCATGCACAAACTTCCCCGCCTCCTCCATCACAAGAGGCAATCGATGCTCTTCCTCCCCAATTCGATGAACGGGGGGCGAGAAAAAAACCGTCTTCCCTCACACCCCGCTCGCTTCCTCGAGTGACACCTACCTTCGCTCCACGGCTGCAAAAAAATCTGCGCGTGTGCTCTCCTCCTTTTTTGTTTTTCCTGTCCAATAAGAATTGTATATCAGCGAAGGTAAAAGAAAGCAGGAAAAGAACTCCGATTCCTTCAGTGGTGGCGGCTGGAGTATGTGTTACAGTTTCCTTTCTCCCGATGAATTTCTCAATATCTTAGCTGCCTGTTTATAACTTCCCTCCTGAGAATAAGTGTGATTAATGAAAATATGAAGCTCTGCAAATGTACAAATATCATATAGATACAAATTCAATACGGGCAACGGTATAACACGAGTACATTGGCCTTTCGTTTCGTCTCGTTGAAAACGTTTCGTTTCAATGCTAAATATTTTGACTTGTTCAAGCCTTAGTAAGGTTCCAGAGAAATATCACACTAAAAGCACGACCAGATCTGCCCACTGTGAAATAATTAAATAGTATGCAAAATAATCTTCAAAGAATTTTTTCAGCTACATGCTCCTTCAGTGAATATGAAATTTTTAGGCCTGTTGGTGAGTATGCGCGTTTAATTTATAGATTTGAAAGTGAATGAATTAAGTGATGGGTCCACAGCATACTCGACCGTTGGCAGGCTACCTAACCCGTTAACTACTAGCTTTCCACGATTGTATACCATATGTGTATTTGATTATAAATCCAAAGGGTTTAATTATTTGTCTAATTACGTCTTTGGCGGCTGGATCCGACCAGTGAGTCAAAGGTTAAAGCCTGAATTCAGGTAATTTTTTTAGGGAGTCGTGCTAGCGTCTGATGAATCCAATTCTAATTAGGTTCATAACAATTTATATTGTTGCCAATGAGCTTACCATCAGTCTCATAGTTTTTCCCCGGCCGTGCATACAATGGGAGTAACGTGAATGCTGTTTTCAGTTTTTTCCATGAAACTTCAAATGCTGATGTCGATTCATCATGGCTTGATTATTTCCCAATGTCGATTAGCAAAACAATGTGATGACAAACCGTCCTACCACACCACCGCCTCCTGTTTTCTATCATAATCAATTCCTTGCCAGCCCTCCTCTCCGTTCTCCTTTCAGTTACACTTCCATATTGTTGGTCTTTCCCCGCCTTGTATACAACCTCCCTTTCTCCCTTATACACCTTAATTCCAGGATCCTCACCTCCCCTCCTCAATTCGCCCCTCCCGTGTTCCAATATTCTTTTTAAAATGGTTGTTAAATAGAATGCACGAGATTGTCTAAATTTATAGTTCCCACTGTAGGAGAAAACGCCAACTGAAAGAATTTATATCAAGCCTTGTAATAAGGGATATTTTTTTAGCATATGACAAAACTTCACCTACTCATGTCTTGATATTTGAAAATTTTCCCAGATTACAACTAGTCCTAATGGTCTTAAACGAAAATGATTAATCGTTGCCTAGTTGGTAAACTTGTTTCCATTTGATTTTATGGCTACGTCATCACAATGTCTTACCTTGTAACACATTATGCTGTCTTCTTTGATATTTCATCGTTATTCATTTCTTCTAAATGTCGAAAATCAATTGGCGGCGATAATCAAAGCGGTAAAGTTTTTGTTGCAGATGGCAGTTTGTTGACCAGAATACGTTAAGTTTCTGTCAAATCGTTTACTACTACCTACTACTATCCGGGCTTTCAATATCAGTCCGGCAACAACGCTAAGAAAATACAAGGTTTTCGATATTCACAGGCTGCCCTTTGAAAGCAAAATTCATATGAACCGTTTTGAACGGATATGTGTTTGTTCCGTAATGGGTTTCTAGATCAATCAACTTAGGTCCACGTAGCTTCGTATGACGGTTCTTTCATCTAAACTCACGCCAAGGCCGCAGTTTATAGAGCAGCGTGATCTCATATAAACTGTTGGAAACTCAATACCGAAAGGGAATGGGGCCACTCTTATTGACCTATCCAGAATATTTTCAAGGGAAGAGTTTTCAGCGGCTTGTAATCAATATTTTGTTCGATTAATTTTATATCAATATGGCTTAAGATAAGAGATTCCTACCATTTAATGTGGAAATTTTATCACTGATTGCCTCCTTATTTCTCATTTTTATGAAAAATTTCAATATTAACTATCATATTTGAAATATGGATCGAAAGTAAAGGAGCGTTTCAGGGGAAATTCATCATTGGGCACAGTGTTTCGACTATGATATTATGTACCCCAGTTATCAACCCGATGGTTGGTATGAAAAGTGAGGTTAGAACTGACCTAATACTAACCCCAACGGCATGTGAAATTAACACGTCAAGGTAGGGGTTCGTTTCCCTGTGCGACCAGTGGTTTCCCAGGAAGATCTTGCTCCCCACAAATTACACAGCGTGGTCGAATCTGAGAGTGCCCAGAGGTGCCACTCGGAATTAGACCCGGGCTCGCCGGTCATTAGCCCAGCGCTCTACCCTACTTGACTACCACGCCCCCACAAATTTTATTATAAGTCAATGTTATATCGAATATTAATTAATTGGTCGACAATACCTTCTGTCTATTAAAGCTACTGGTATTTAATTCCGTGCAGATAGTTGGTTGTCATCTACTGCAAAACAACTATAAATGCAGATTAACGTAGCATTTTCTTTGTATAACGGATAAATTCTTAACGTTCGGCAGGATATAATGAATGAAAATGTATGAAATAATTTAACATTTGACTTAATTTCACCATTCAAGAAAAATTCAAATTATACAGTTCTATGTGGATATCGGGAACCGGAACTCACTAAAAATTCACTATTCACGATACAAATTAATGCAATATTATTTTATATTTGCAGTATTTGTGTATTATATTCGCTGTAATTCTATGCTTACCTAAAGACTATGCTTACATAAATCTCCACGACTAGGAATTCATAAAACTTGTTTGCTTATTATTGAGAGCAGCTAATTTTATCGAAAGAGTGCCGTTGAATTTTGTTGACTTCACCTATGTTTGGAAGGGTGAATTATTGGGCGAAAGATTGACGGAACGGAAGATAACGATATATATATATATATATATATATATATATATATATATATATATATATATATATATATATATATATATATATATATATATATATATATATATATATATATATATACACACACACACACACGAGGGTCATCCGGAAAGTAGTACCCGTTCGTGCCGCATGAAGTGCTGACGACGCGAGTAGCCGCTGGACGAGGTCAGATAGCTTCAGTGGCTTGTCTGCCTTCTCTGAGCCAAGTTGCGTGACGCTAGCATTGCCTGTGTTGTTTCTGTGATTGTTTACAATGTTTAAAAAAATTGAGAACGCCGCCAGTTGTGAAGTGAGGGCAGTGATTAAATTCCTCAATGCAAGAAACGTTCGCCCATGTGATATTCATCGCCAATTAAAGGAGTTGTATGGAGACAATGTAATGGACGAGTCGTCTGTTCGGCGGTGGTGTCGCAACTTCAACATGGGGAGGGGGAACACACACGACGATGAGCGTTCGGGGAGACCGTCTGTCATTACAGACCAACTGGTGAGCTCAGTTGACGAATTCGTGAGGAACGATCGGCGCGTCACAATTGATGACATCTGTGAGCATTTTCCCAATGTTTCTCGAACAATTGTTCATGAAATTGTTAAACACCATCTGCATTATGCAAAAATTTGTGCAAGATGGGTCCCTCGCGTATCTCAATGAGCTGGCGGCGAAGGACTATGCAGCAGGAATACAGAAACTTGTCACACGTTATGACAAATGCCTTAATTTGCTTGGAGATTATGTTGAGAAGTAGTTTAAAGTATCCTCTTTCAAATAAAATTTTTTATGTTTGTTAATATTTACTTTTGTGTCTTTATTTCACGAACGGGTACCACTTTCCGGATGACCCTCGTGTGTGTGTGTATATATATATATATATATATATATATATATATATATATATATATATATATATATATATATATATATATATATAGTTTTAAGTGAAAGTGGATCCACTCACTTTGTAGGCTTTTAGAAACTACATTACATATTGAATAATGAGTGGATTTGATGCGAATTTTCGTATTATTATAATGATGTTAAGAATATCAAGTTTACAACTATTGCCCGTTTTTTAATACAATGAAATTTCTCCAATAAATTGCTACTGGTAACGAACTGATACGACTATGTTTACCCGATTCACCACCCTTGCCACATTGGTGTTCTCAGGGAATCCAAGAATTTTTTCCGGAATATTCGACCTGTTTCCGGATCCTGACAACCGGAAAGTCAAGTGTTTGGGAAATTCGTATGAATCATCAAATGAGGATCTTGGAAATCTGAAAATCTACTCGGCAGGGAGGGTCGATTGTGTATCATGACACTCTGTTGTAAAATAAGTATTTCTTTCGCTCTGGTTTGGTGTCTCTCAAGTTACGTCCGTAAACCAGTACCAATGGTATTGGAAAGTGTGTCCAGGTTAAAATGAATTATAACCACCACAATAATCAACTTGAAGATTGGTTTTATACTTGCGGATAAGATTAGAACTAACTTAAAACTAATCCTGACAGTGCGTGAAATTCCTACGTCGGCAATAAAATAGCAATTAAATTAATTGGTAATTAAAATTAAGGCGGCTCAGTAAAGTTAGATAGTCATATAGATATAAACCCCAATAAATAACAGGAAGTTTGGTTCTATAGGTGAGGGTAGAGTTTGCGTAATAATAATTGTAAGGCTATCTGTAACACGTCAGGGTAGGAGGGGAGTCAGTGCCTTTCTCTGTGCCCCCGTTGTTTCCCAGGAAGATTCGATATCCGAAAAATCACTCAGGTTTGTTGAAGCTAAGGGTACTTAGAGGCGTCACCAGGAATCGAACCCTCTCCCGGTCAGTAGCTCAGCTCCATACCAACTAGGCAATCACCTGAAGCGTTAAAATGGATTACGTTATAACATTATTTTCTATGGAAGAAAACGATTTTTTAGCTTTGGCCATGATATTTATGTATCTTATCTTTCGTTTGGGAATAGTATAGAAATAGTAGTTTTACTTGGTTGATCAAAACAATGAAATTTGGCTGAATTAGGCCAATGGAAAAATGTACATAATTAAGTACGAATTTCACGTAATGTGTACGTGTACTACTTATGCACAGTACACATGTAAACACGTGACACTGGTGCGCTCGCACATATTTGCGACTTTCGGAAAGTTGTAAAGTTGATTTATAGACTTAAAATCAAACCCATGTTTCGTTAATCTAAAATAAAAGTTTACGTTGAAGGGGAATCGCAGCACAATTATAGTTTATTTTCTCAATAAGTTTAATTGGATATATATTTCCCATAATTTTTATACTCACTTGATATGAAACGCCAAGTTCTTAATACAAGTTATACTCCTGTCTAAATTTATGTATTAAATTATTTCTATGTTTAGTCCCACTCCAATATGATACCACTAATACCCCAGTTATTAACCCAAAGGTTGGTTTGATAGATGAGGTCACCTAGTATTAATCATAGAGTTCGCCTACTAATGAGTCCAAAGGCATGTGAAACTCACGCATCAGGTTGGATGTCAGTTCATTTCCCTATGGTTTCCCTGGAATAAATACTACCCTAGAAATCGCACGGCTTTGATGAAGCAGAATGTGTCCATAGGTATCACCCGGAATCGATTTCGGGCCCTTCGGTCAGTAGTCCAGTGCTCTACCCGCTGGACCCACGACTTCCCCCAATATAAAATAGCTATTTTTTGTGTATTCCATTTCCAACTTTTGAAATAACTTATTTTAAAAGGAAACTGACTTTTTTGGTCTTCGGAAATTTCTGACAGTGAGTAATGTTTTCATGTCTAAAAAATCTGATACGGAAACTCACTGGGAAGAAATTATTATCATAACTTGTATGCTCAATATTAGAAAATGTAAATTTCCAACAATAAAAGCAATATTAAGAAATCAAAGAAAAATTTTGATTGAATTAGTGACGTAATGTAGACGGTTAAAATGTATCGATTCGATTAGGACAATTATTGCCCTTCTGACATATAGTTAGCATATAATCATAAGTATTGTGGTTTTATGCCTTGTGTAAACGTCAAAGTACTATGTATGTGTATCTATGTGTATTTTTAATTTTCTGAATAAATTCCGGGAAATTTTTGATCAAGGTAGTATACTTTGGAAATTCGGAAAACACACTTGCAAGGGTAAAATGAACAAAAAAATTTGAATCGTCTATGCATACGTGTATTGTTGTGGCAAAATTTCCTTAACAAATTAATATGAACTATATATTATAGCCCTTTACACGAAAAGAGACACTACAATCCGTAAGGTTTTATCGTCGTAGGGGGTTTTTGAGGCCATGTCATCTTGTGATTTTAAAACTCAGCTACGAAGTTATTCCAGTATTGCTCGTATTTTTAAGTTTTAGATTCTTTGTTATAGACACGTATCATCCAAAGAAAATGTGCACATGGCTAAACATTGTACTTAAAGTAGAATAAACCTTCTAGGCGTGAGATATACGTATAATTCTGAATAAACTCATTTCACGTCTTCCTTTTTTTCCCATTCTGTCCCAATACGTAACTTTTCCAAAAAAATCGCCCTGTGAGAATATCGAGCGGGACGGGAGAGGCCCATTTCAGCAAGCAAAAAGTTTAGGCGGGAAAGACGCATTAACAGAAAACAATCCACTACGACCTACAATGTACGATGTAAAGATTATTTGGAAATACGGTGAATGTACACTAGCGTAAGAGTAATTATTTTTAAGAATCAATTTTCTCTAAGGTAAAAAAATTAATATGAACATGGCTAAAAACTGAATTTATTTAATATTCAAGGGAAACTTAATGACATCCAAGTGATTTAAACCTTAGCAAAAATTTGCATTTGTGATGAGATTCGAGAATTGTATGGACGAGAATAGAATCACCAAGCAGTAATGTATGAGAGCTTAATGAATTATTTGAGACGAAGGAAATTCATGAGTTAATGTGGTTGAAAAGATTCTCAACTCGGGGCATTTTGGCAATTTCGCGAGTAGCAGAACATGTATGAATTTGATGTAGGCGAAAGATGTATCGAAAGGTATGGTATGAGTATAGCTATAGTGTGAATGAAATTAATTGGACGGTTTATGTCTTCTTTCGGAACGGTAAACCAGATTTTTCTTATCAGTATTACGCCTCAAATCGTAACGACATGGAAGGTATGAATGTACATCATTAGTATTTCAACCGAAGGATTGGTTTACTGCAACCTCTATTCTTATATATTTGAATTCAAGGCTGCATATTCTGGGGAGAAAAATGTCGTGGTTTCCTATCGCCTTCCACATCGCAGTACTGCTGCCGATACCGTGAACTTCACTCTCGGCTATGGCAGCTGATGCCGAGCCGACCCTATTGGTGTGCGCCACCCTTGCCAAATAGTGAAACTACTGCCTTTCACAATGGGTTCAGGGTAGCTTTTCAACAGGAGTCTATTTTTCTCGTTGTCTCGCTTCGAAATACCATTATTGTGTTTTTTTTTGTTAATACGTGGTTGCTTCGTTCCGATGTATATACGTGATCTTGAAATTATCTTCCAACTCTGAAGCGAAAGTAATGTAGTTTTGTTAACGGATGAATGTTCATCGCGGACAAGTAGCATTGAATATTTTTATTTTATTGATATTAGCCCTGGAGAACGTGATTATGTAATTCTTACCGTTTTAAATTTGTTTTCTTTTGTCTTTGAAAACACGAGAATCCCATTTTTGTGATTAACATACATAATATTTACGAATAGCATTTGGAATATATAATATTAGCACACGGACGTTTGGAATACTGTGAAATGATTGTATACAGCAATAGAAGACAAGGGAGGGGTATTATCCACTAATTAAGTATAAATCCACAATTTCACTTTGGTTTCTGTGTATAATCGCTGTCTGTTTACGCTAATATGTGGGCGCTAAGGCTTAAGATGTTTTTTCCTGGTGACTCAGCAAAATGGAAATGTAGTTGAAGTTACCAATGGAATTCATCTGATGATCTGGTTAGTTAAGCTATTTACGTATGAAATTAGTCATCTTATCAAAATGAAAATTATTTTTCGATAGTTGGATTTATTTTAAACGTAACTTGTTTTCACAGAAGCTGAACACATGAATAGTTATCGGATTTTGTGTGCATTTTTCTAATAATTTGATTTAATTTGTATTGGCTATTAAGCATCATTCCGGCTGAAATGACGGGTAAAGGTATTTAATGAATTAAGACACCTTCAATAAAATTAAAAATACTATGTGTAGCTTACTGCACGTAAATCATAACATGTGGTTGGTAGGTTTTGTATATTTCCAAAGCAAGTGAACATTGCGTTCTGCGATTTGACAATGCGGCAGTTCTTTATGACCCGACTGAATATGCAAAATTTCAAGCCGCGCCACCCTCTATTTTGAATATACATGTTATTATGCAAAACCTCTGTTATTAATCCGAGTTGGCTATCTAGACCCTCACGCTGAACCTTTTGCTAAGCATGGTGGGCGTGCTAGCTAACACTTCCCAAAAATGAACATTAGACGGGATTGGTTGTGCTTTCCTCTGTCTTCTCGCAATTGCAAGAAATACTTTTTCTGCAGTCCGATAGGCTTGCCGTAAAGGTACTCAAATCAATAACACCGTTGGGGAAGTTAAAATGCCTGGCTCGGCCTTGTAGAATTTGCGTTCAATTTTTTGAGATGGTCCGAATTTCATTATGCGGGCTCTAAGGATATTCCTAAACGGGTCTTTTATGCTTTCTTTATATCAAATTAAAATTGAAATATCATACTTAAAGCTAAGTAGCATATTTTTTATTGACTAATAAAATTGAGTATTGCCGAACGATAATTCATAAAATGCCATGATATTAAAAGTCTTATGGAACAAGACTCACTGTAGCTAAGGAGCTAATGTTTGCGAAGAAATCAGTATTCATTACATGTATAACTCAATCACTATATTATATTTTATTTTTATGCGGTAAATTTGTCCTAAATCATCGACTTTCTGTCTTATTCAATGGTAAACCATACTCAATAATTATTTGGTTCTTAATAACTAACGAATTAATTTTTAATTTTACCCCGGCAAAACAGGGCAATCGTGTTTGCATCAAGACGCCATTTTCCCATTTCACGGAACGAAAAATTCTAAAATATTACAAAGCACAAATGTCTCACAATTAAATGTGCGAAGGCATGTATATTTCCTCAGAACAGCAAAAATATTGATTTAATCTGAAACATATATGTTTTTGAACTGAGGCGTGCCTTTACTTAATATTTTTTGCTGAAGAATATAGTACCATCCTTAAGCTTCCATTTAGAGAGTCTGTGCGCTCTTCTTTCAGGAAGGACTGTAGGAATATTATTGTAGGAAGAGCAGTTTTTTAAAACTCCAATTGAGAAAATTAACGAACTGAGCTATCAATTTTTTCTTTCATGAAAAATATCTATTGGTTGAAGCTTCACATCTAGTTCATGTTAATTACCCTCTACAATTATTTTTTTATAGTACAAAGAATTCATTTATAGTTTTCAAATACGCACATTGAAGCATTGATTCCTCATAATACTCCTTTGGATGCCTCCAATATTGTGTGATAACATTATGAAGCTCATGGCGTAGTTTTGAATTTTTATCCGTCATCATTTTTACACCAGCAAAATAAATATGTACATGTATTGACGATTCGATAATTGGTTACATATTAGCTGTACATGATCTTTGGCTTCTGCTCAACAGGCACATTACTTGAAGTGCCCTCCTCACTTGAGCCCGAGTTTTGCAAGTCAGCAAATTGACAACTGTTGCATCTCGTCTTTTGATTCTGTCGCCAGCTGCCTTATCTTAAACTGAGGTAATGCAATACGGTAAACTTGTATGTATATTTGTTGCGTTTACCTCAATCGAAGAAAAAGTGAGGACGTATCCTCACCAGGTTGTTGACTTTAGGTAAAAGCAAAATAGATATATTTCATTTTTTAACACATTGCTTTGACATTATATTCTGATAAACCAAAAAGTTACGAAGGAAGAAGGGATTGTCAAGCAGGATATTTACGAAAGCTACTAAAAACCATACATACGGTTGGTAATCCACGGTGATAAATCTGTCATGTATGTACATTGATAATTATTTCCGCTCTCGGGTCTCCATTTTTCTCATCGATAGATATGATTGATTGCTCTTGGTAATCGATTAGCATCTGAGTCCTCTAGACCCCGCATCGTTAAGACTTGGAGCAGGCTTCGGGTTCACCCTTTTTCGTAAAGTTAATCAATCTTGGTATCCTTCTGTAGTTTTTACGGATTTACCGATTCTCGAATCAGAATTTCCATTTGGAGCATTTAATTGTATTTAAATTTTGTCTTTGATTCGAATCCCAAAGTAAGTTTTCAGTATGACTAATATTCGGTGAGAAATAAAAGTCATGGATATAAAATATTGTGATTGTTATATTTGTGCTCGTTCATGACCTGGGGGTCATATTATTCTATAGAGATAATATGATGACAGCTAAAATTATTTCTCTAGGTCTCGTTTTCCAGTCACAACTTAAGGAGAATTTTAGAAGACAAGACGCCATAGGCAGAAATTAATTCGCATTAATATTACCAGTATCGTCATTCAAATATGATCTCACATTTTTCCCAATACAATTTCTCAATTTCCGGTGTATTCTCATAGTGGCTATGTAGCCAGTTTTGATTAATTACAAAGCATTTACTGATATTCGTCATTGCTTTCCTTATACACTATAAAAGATTTTGTCGATCATTTCAGAAACCCAAATGTGGCCGGTTTTCAGCACACATTGAAATTGTTTTAATGGGCAAATAGTACCCTTGCGTTGAGAATTATCTACTAGAGTACATATATTCCTGTATTCTGTAATATTTTCGTATTCAGGGGGAAAATTTATCGACTAAATTGTACAGAACATGAATGCTCTTTGCTAGATTTGTGAAAAGCCTGCTGAAGTAGGAGAAGTAACCTAGTAGAAGGGCAACCAGTAAGAAGTCTCTACGTCGATATTTTTGAAACGGATGAAATGCAAATGCCGGAGGTAACTCCGCATTAAACGTGGAATATTTCCGAGTTATTTGTGCTTATGTCTGTGAGTTTATTGAAAAAGCGATTACTTTCATTTAGTAGATATTTGATTACGTAAATTCCTAAGAAAAAGTTGAAATTAAATAAATTATTTTTTATTATCTATTTTCTTAAAACTATCCCGCCAAATAAATATGAGGGACTCCATTGAAGAGTGTTAAACATTGCCACGCCTAGTCTCATATGATCCGTGATTTGCATGAATTAGAATATCAATGAGCAAACTACAATTATTCTGCGTCTATAAAAACTCAGACCCTCTGAATTTGAAGTCAACACTTCCAATCGATAGGAACGAGTCCCAGTTTAGGGAAGAGGAGGGCTTCATGCAACACTACGATTTTCGTTCTTTGGGAGAGTAAACAAGGGTGAAAGAGTATTTGGTGTCCAAACGGCACAAACCATCGATCGAACAGAGAAACGTATGGGAACTTACCAAAATAAATAAAATAATCCATCGACGGTGAATTACGAAGGAGACTTTGAGCTCGATAGATAACGGGCGGAGAATATGAGGTGGAGAGATAAAGCAAACTATTAGAGGACCAGAGAATTATGGAGAGGGATGAATGGGGGTAGTTGTTGGAGTGAGGGTGTGTGCGATTGCCCCATTGAGAGGGATGGTGGAAATCGAAGAGGTAATTACACAAAACCACGTTTAAAACCCTACACCGACAACGAGTAATGAATCATAGAAGCATGTGGGGAAATATAGTATTGAGACCACTTGTACGCTTGCCTCTTGTGAATCAAAAGTTCCTCCCCTCAAAAAGTTCTTTTGCCCGATTTGACTTTTAAAAAACGCGTTCATTTTCATTTATTCACTGTAGGGCGTCTGTGGAATAATAGTGCATTTGGCTCTGATGGAGTGCTCGTCTTTCGTCGGGCTATTAGTGACCGTGCTGCAAATATCCACGCTCACGAATAACTTAATCCAAAAGTTGTCTTATTTACAGCTGGCTCACACTTTTTGGTAATAGGTTCGAAGAGACACATACCCTACCGGCTTTAATCTCTCCACCGATATGAAATCCGTCTGTGGAACACATAAGGGTGTAATTAATTCTCAAAAGTACATGACAACCCTCAGTAATGCGTTAGCCGAGCCATAGAGGAAACCAGTTTTTTTAGGATGGACTTTTTTCGAGACTAGTAGTATGAAATACCAAGACATGAGATCCTCAACTTCTACTATGAGTGGGATTAAATTGTAATTTTCCAGATTAAATTTAAAAAAATGTTATTTGATCTTAAAACTATTAGCATTTAGTCTGACATCTCTCCATTACGTCTTCTCGCAACCGACGAGATGGCATCAACAATTCCGCGCCTGCGCAGCAAATTTCCTTTCCATAGGTTGCCCGATCTGAATCATTATGTAGAGCGTGACGGAGGATTGCATAAACGTTGAGATATCGGAAATATCATTCCCTAAACGTATTAATAATCCTTTTCGGAGCCATTCGTGGAGCAGGACCAGTGAAAATATTGTTTGAATTAGTCGAAGACAATTATCTAATTTCCTAATGACAGAGAAGACCTATGATCGATAAATACATGTGTGGTATAAATCATCACACTATCTCATTCTTATTGGTTTATAAAGTCGTTTGTACTTCTGTAAAAGATCTTCGGGACGTAGCCAGTTGAAACGATTAGTAAAGAATGAGCTTAAGCTTCACTTTTCAATTTAACGCGGCAGAGTCATTGCATTTGGAAGTATGCAGGGTTTGGTTTACTGACTTATGATTACAGTTGATGAAATGATACTTGTAGTGTACTTGTTATGGTATTTACAAATGCGTACATACGCACGATTGATTTTAATTAAATTTCGGACACTATATCTATTCAGGTTTGTTTCAAATGACTTCAGTGGTCGAGGCGCCCAAGATATTTAATTATTGCTACTACTATTCAGGTTTGCTCATAGGTCGACCGAGATTTGCGAGCACGAATGCCGTTGTTGAATTTTCGGTGTTATATGCCAACAGCGGTCAGATTACTCTAAAAAATCATTCAGATACAAACACTTATAATAGGAAACCTCTTCACAGGGTGCTTAAATGATATTTTACGCTAGCATGAACTGTTAGTATTTAGTCAACACTTTTTGCTCGATGAATTCTAAATTTTATTTGATTATTCTTTACCTAGGTATGTGTAGAAATCATTACTTTTAAAAAATATTTACCCAAGGTAATAAATGTCATTCGAGTTAATAATTTTATAGTTGTTTACTCCGCAAAATATATGGTGTACATATGTATACAAAATAGGTAACAACTCTGCGAAAATTACTTTTTCATCTAAATAATTAGCCAAGCTTCAATTAGCAAGTTCCGGAACCTATACATATCAACTTTGTATGGTTCAATTCTGAAGATACATGGTTAATAATTTTCTGTATAGTTTAAGACACAGGCTGTATGAATGTTATTTATTTAATGATTTCAGACAGCAATGCTTTTTTGATTCAAGGATTGTAAAATGACGTGGCTTGCATGAAAATGTGTAATGACAGAATTTCTGTTCATCGGTAAATCTTAACGAGAAGGCGAGTTCTTAATTTTTTGTCAAACATAAACTTAAGGCTTATATTTATGAAAATATGCGCCTGTGGTGTAACCCAAGTTTTTTTTATAAATTCATAAATTGTTCTGACCTTAAAAACTGTCATTTTTCATTGTAGGTGGATGTCTAGGCACCTTTAACCTTTGAATGTTTTTGCTATAGGCTGGTAAATATACAAATGTTGTGGCTTGGTTTGACGAAGCGGGTTCCAAGACGGGTACATATCGTCAGAATTTGTATTCAACACAAAAGCGGCAATTTAAACGAAGCATTTGCGTGTTTGCGTGACTTTCCGCAAGCTCTGCGTGTGAAACGCATTCTCCTCCTTCCAAACGCATTGCGGAGCGCCTCTTCAGTGCGGCGTGGAAAACCATAGGTATTTTTTTTATTCATCCCTTTTCCTATGGCGCCATGTCCTTCAGCATTTTCCCCTTAATTTTAATCATGCATTTTTCTTCTTTCCGATCCGGAATGCTTCCGCCTTTTGCGATTATCTCATTTGAATAATCATATCGTGGAAAGTGCCGCCAGTGCCAAGGAAAGTGTTTCACTACGTCACTTGCTGATCTATTCGCTAATTGAGATAGTGGGAACGGATGTTCTACTTTCGCGCGCATATTTCGCGTCTCCGTTTGACCTATGCCCTTTTCAGAATGGATCCGAGCCAACGGTGTATAACCATTTATCATTCCGCACCCTTACTCTTTGCGAGCTTGTCGTGTGACCTCACCCTACGCGCAAAGGGACATTCCTGTTTCTTCTAATAGGACGAACCCTGAAGTTTATCTCGTTCAAGGACAATTAAGATTTTATGAGGACCAGAATCAAGGACTATTTTAAAAGCGGGAATTATTTTTATTTCCGACAAGTGTTTATTACGCGGTACGATTACCTGAAAACCATTTCCTAACTGTTAGGCTAGAGAAAAGTATCAAGCCATTTGATTTTTTATACTCTCCACTGAGATCCATTTTGGTGTGGTTCTATCGAAAAAATTTCCGTACAATCCTTACACAAGAAAGGGATACAAAATGACCTGCTCTCTTGCATGTTAAGTGATAGTATTTATTTTGGAGGAATGGATATTATGAGTGATAGCGTTGTTATTTTAAAATTATAGCATCAAAACATTGTAAAAAAGATAAGGTATTGGATTTAATACAAGCTTTTACCCCAAGTTGTTTTACAGTGTGTCAGTCTTTTTTGCATCGAGGTTGTATTCTCTAGCTCTTCAAATGGATGAAATTTGGAAAAATATGTTATCCACTTGATCGATTTCGATCATTTTGCGGGTAACACAAATGGAACGATAAGTCTCTTGTATTTATTACCCAGGGAAAATTTATTAAGCTTTCAAAGGTAGACTTAATTTTCTCCGTTGGAAAGCATATCGGATTACGAAATACGCCCTCAAATTTACGAGGAAAATATTCGAACCTACGTGATACTTAACGGTGATTCAACTTGTGGGTTCGCCGTTAAAATGGAGGCGAATCCAAATTAACTTTGGTGCGATCATCCCAACCACCATAAAAAATTTGAGTCATCATTCCTAAATGCATTCTCTTCCTCCTTATGACAATGGAATCCGCCGAATCATATATTTCTTTCATCGCCTGAGCGGCTCGCAAGTGGTTTTCATAAGAGAAGGTTGACGCGAGAAGGAATCCTTCATAGAAGGATTGCTTCCCTCACAAGTCTCCATCGGGGGTGTGGAGAGTGAAGGGAGGGAGTGGAGGTGAAGGGGGTGTAAATATTTTCGATACTTGCGATGCGGAATTCATTTCTAGTCTCATATCTGGAGCACCACCCGCGAGGAGCAAAACGCGATCGAAACTTCGAGCGATTAGGGAACGAGAAGGGGGAGAGGGGACGGGAACGGAGGCGAAGGGTCGGGCAGGGTGTGAGGGGACGGAAGGAGGAAGGATAGTGGAGTGGAGGGAGAGAGAGCGGGCTCGGCGGGAGGGGAAGGGACTTAGGGAACATTATTCCATATGGCGAGACGGCCTTCGCGAAAATAAGCCGCGTCAACCTCTCCCCTTAGCTCTCCTCCCGCTTCCTTCCTGCCCGTAATGTTCCCACCCCCTCTCCCAGTTCCCGTTCCCTCCCCTCCGCACGTTTACCCCTTAACCCTACCACCTCCCTCGACCCTCCGCCTCGTGTCGTACCCCTTTTGTGTGCTCCTCTCCGCCTCCCGCCCCCACCCACACCGCTCGCGGATTCGACCTAATGCCACTACACCCCTCAAACTCCTCCACCTCCCTTCACGCCCCGCGATGTCTGCAACGAAAGCAAACAAGAGCGACGATTTCGACCCATCGGATGGCGGCCACGAGGGCACCGGCGCCCGACAACACTCACTCACCTGTTCCGCCGAGTATCCAATACACACTGGAACGTGGCGCCATTTTCGGTGGCGACGGACGCAGCGGGAAACAGTCGCGCGGCCGAAGGGATTAACTCAAAATCGAGAAGATCGGGCACAGGACAATCAGGGCGGAGGTAATGAAATTGGACGAGGAATCAGGGAGGGAGGGAAGGGAGGAAGGGGTGGGACAGGGAGGGGGAAGGGGGGGATGACGGAGCCCATAGCGCCGAGGACGAACCTCCGTCGCTTCGATGAGAGAGAGAGAGACAGAATCGGGAATATCGGAGCGAGGCAAATGCAAGAGGGGCGTCAGAGTTTGATCACGGAGGTGGGACCGTCGAGACAGGCGAGGAAATTAATAGGGAATGAGGGAAGTGATTGGGTGTTTTCGCCCGACGGAGGGCGGGAATTGAGATGGCCCGGGGGCGGTGGGGGGATGATCTGGGTGGGCAGGGGGAATAGGGAGGGGGGTCAAAGGGACGACCCCGACGCGTAGAGCGCACCACAGCCAGGGGATGAGGCGTTCGTAGCACACACGCCTCACACCGTGGCGCACGGCGGCACCGGACTGCAAACAAACGAAGGCCTCCGCGCGCGCTCTCTCGGCTGTGCTTGGCCAACACACGCAGCCCCCGTTCTCCCTCGCCCTTTCTCCTGCCAATCCCTTCGCCCTCTCCCTCCTCCGCGCCGCCCCCACACCACCCACTCCCTCACGTGTCCTCTCCCCACCACGTGTCTCCCCGGCACGGCACCACTCTTCCCCCGCCGGCGGTTCCCTCTCTTTTTCTTCTCTCCTCTCTCTCTATCGCGCGCGTCGCCGGCAGGCCCTCCTCTCCGCCGCCGTCGATGTCCTCCCTTCGGACGATGCCGTTCGCACACACACGCGCCCCCACCTTCCCTCCAGTTGGGGGAGCCACGGTATCACGCCCGCCTCCCCCATCCCCCGCTTCGACCCCCCGGCCGAAGGGGTTCGAACCAACGACAGGAGTCGGTTCGGGAGGAGGGAAACCCTGTGCCGCACAGATCTTCCCTCCTCCGGTGGCGAGACCCAACGCGTGGAAGCACAGGAGGTCCCGACGCGACCTCTCTCGTCCCCAACTCTCGTCGTAATTTGCCAGCAAACCACTCGCCCACTCGATGTCTCCCCCCACGGCAGCCCACGCCACCCACTCCTTACCTCCTACCCTCCCCCGCTCCTCCCCCTCTTCCACACCCACCTCTCTCTCACTTCTCCCGCCACCTACCGTTTGCCCCACCTCTCCCTCCGATCCTATCTCGCATATCCCATCGTCCCATTCTTCCTTCCTTCCACATCCCCTCCGTTACGTCCGACCTCCTGCCCCTCCTCCTCTCTCCCACCCATCCACTACCCCCACCCACTCCCCCGCCTCCACATGTCTAATTTTCGCTCTTCCTCTTCTTCCCGTTCCACCGTCGCTCCTCCATCTCCGTGCGCTCACTCACGCCTGATTGCGGAGGGAAGAGCGGGGCGGTAGGCGGGGGAAGGAGCGGGCGTCGGGGCAGGCGAGAGAGAGGAGGAGAAGGAAGGGTGGTGGAGGTAGGGTGACGGATGGGGTGGAGAAAAAAAGGGAGCGAATGTTGGGCCTTTTCCTCCTAACTTCCTCCCTCCCCCCTTGAACCTCGCGTTTCTTTTTCCTCCTCTGCTCCCTTTTCTTCATCTTTCCGTTCCGACCGCCCTTTTCCACTCAGTTTCTTGTCCCTTGGGGTGCTGCGATGCCTTATACGATTCCATTCCCTTGTGCGATTCTATGTACAGCAGTTTCGTTTTGTGGTTTTGATACGTTCAAAAATTCTCCCCCGTTCTTATTCCTTCCTAAACAGCACTTCCCCATTCTTCTCCTCCACTTTCTCACTCTTCTCCCGTTTCACCTCTCCCTTCCTACCATCTCCACTCAGAGTTCCGTCAGTCTCACCCCGTCTACCTCTCCACCACTCAACTCTTTCCCTCTCTTCCCCCAAACCCTCTTCCTTCTTACGTGTCTCCCTTAGCACCTTACGATGTGAGGTGGGCAAATTAAGGACCGCGGGTGGGTGAAGGAAGGCTGACGTGCTCTTATTTTTAGCAATTCGAGTCGATATAAGGCGTAAAGGAGCCTTCACCATTGGATTAAAAGGGCATTACTTTTAGTTTTTCAATTGAGGCGTATGCTTTGCTCTGCATACATGTATTATTGTTTACTATCGTTTTTATATTATGTTCTCCCTCGATTTTTATGGTGATTTCTTTATTATTTCTTCCTTACTTTCTTTACCACATAGTTTAAACACCGTTTTTTTGGCATTCTTTAATTAAAGAAGCTTAAGGATGCTATGAGTGAAATTCTGACCTGTAATGCCACTGTTTGCTCCTGAGACAAGAATTTAAGGTTGAGCGTCAACTGGTGTTTTACTGAAGGTGAATGCTTCTTATTTGTGGCGGGACATTAATATTTTATTTGTTACACGTGGAGATATAGGTCGAAAGTCAGCAACGTAATTGAAATTGTACCCAAAGATAAAGTTCAGATTTTTTATAATTTTTCCTTAGATAGCGTCTTTATTTCACAATCTTAAATAATAATAATCGCAAGTCGCTACTTCAGTTGTTCTGACAAATACGAGGAAATTGATAAAAATAAACACATTTTTGAATGCATATTATGAATAAACACTACACCAGAATTTTGAAAGGACGCGTACTTTTGCAATTCAATTATTTCCATTTTTCCCGCCTGTAACCATTTTATCGCACGAAAATCGCCTCAAAATCGATGTAACTGAATCTGTACTGCATTTCTCTAGAAAGCATGATATTCATTTACACTTTCATGAATACTTGACGGGCCACCCTATAGTTTATGGTAGTGCAATATTGAATCAGTCCTTCTAGAAACTTTATGACATTTTCCTGCCGAAACCAAAGGTACCATAAATCATCAACTTTACCTTAGGTGCTCATTAACCAAGCCTGGTAAAGAATGAAATGGCAGATGATGTTTTTTGAAAGTGCTCAAAGGGTCTCGATGGAGCAGTTTCTGTGAAATTTCCATTTGAAGGATACCTAAAATGTTGAACAAGCACATTTTGACTCCGTGTTTGGACCAGCGAGTCTTATCATCGTCCTTTAGGTACTAGATTTTGATATACCTTACTTTGGATTCGTTTCCAGTCGTTTAATTAAAAACAATCGATCCACTTCTCCAATGACCCACTTGCTCCCAGAAGAGATTCAATTTGAACCAATTTCTTCAACATTTGTCATTACCTTCACTTTAGGCTTATTTTAACGTTTCCTCTGATGAACCAGCACTCCAGATGACTTTTGCGTCGTTCAGGAAGAATTGAATAGCTATATTATAAAAGCTGTGTTACTTGTAAATACCTTAATATGTGATATGTGCAATATTATCCTTTTTATTTGATATTGTTTTTTGATAAATTAAAGACGTTTTCCCTTCTTTGTTGGGTTAGATAGTATTGTCTCCTTATCGTTGATAATAACTAAAATACCCTGGAAAGTCGTTATCTATGCCACAGGAGCTAATTTAAAGTCAGTACGCGCAAAATTCAATCGAAATGATTCATCTGGGTGTCTCCCATTAGCATATTAAATATGTAATTCTTTATACCTTTGAGAAAATTTAGCGTTAGAGTTTCTCGTTTTCCATATAATATGTTCAACTTTCCGTGATTTCAATAAATTGTGCCTATCACACTTATATTGGAACCATTGACCTTAAAAACATAATTCTTCTTTTATTCCCCTATAAGTAATGGTTTTGAAAATGCCTTCATTCCCTTAGGTCGCCAGATAACGTGTTTATTTACTTTGAACTCAAAATGTGTGTCCCGTGTGTGATAATTGTCAATTGTATGCATTTACTGTTGACTATTCAAATAGTGAGCAGTTCCGAATCACTATCAGGACAAAATTTAACCATTAAAATGAAGCTGAATATCTTGTCTGTTGCCACAGCCATTTTTCTCTTGTTTAACGTCACTGACGTTTCTTTTTAAAATGGTTGCACATTTTTATTTAGTCAGCTATATTATAGTGTAAATTTAGAAAATGGTAATTTCCTTTTATTATGAGGATTTATGGCGATTATATGCTTCCGTGCGTCAGTTATATAGTCGTTATACTATGAAATATATTTAGGGGAACAGCTGAGGCTTACTATTGGCTCCATTCCTATCGGTTAACACCAAAAAAAAACAAATCTGTGAAAGGCTTATTTGAGGAAAGAGAGGAAGCTGGTGACTATTTTTAATGTCATTTTATAAGAATCCGCAAAATTCTCAAAAATTGTTCTTCTGCTACTTTTGTGCAATTGTATTGTGTGTGAATCCTTGTATGAGTTTTTCTATGCATACCGAAATTTACGATTTAAAACTTCCAATTTTCCGTGTTTATTTTATTATGATTTCATAGGAATACTCTGAAAATAAGGTAAAGGACACATTTTCATTTATGTTCTTCATAACTGAAATGAATAGCTGAAGCTGGAATGTTTTAATACAAATTGCACGGCGGAACGCTAACCACATCAAACGGGCGGTCGAAATGGCGATTGCTAGAAATGATAGCATAGGACATAAGAGTAAGCCATTTAAATGTAGTTTTAAGAAAACTAATCTTCCCTATTTCCATCGTTTGACCATGGTGAACGCAATGCATAACAAATATTACGATTGACTTTAGTGCCTAACAACTGCAGTTTCTGTGATAAGCTATTAAATCAGGGTTCTCCTGATTCTGTAAATATTGGCGGAAATCAGCATTGAAGGCCCGCTTATTTAACATATAATAGTTTATTATGTCTATTTTGGGGTGAGCAGTATTAGTAGTTGTTAGGGGAGGCTACCGACAACTGAGGATATTTGAGCCATTAGAGACAGGAGGCTGATTCGATAGGGATATTCAGGGAACGGAGGAAGGGTGAAGGGAAACCCGGCGTCGGCCCTCGGCTACTCTTAATGATGGGGGCTTAACCAGTTAGACGGGCGGAAAACTCCGCTTGAAGCCCTCTCAAAATAGAACCTAAAGTAGTTCGGCATACCATTGTAAAATCCTGCTACCTCCGGGATTCGAACGTGGGTCCTCGGGGAACCTTAGCTATTGAACATTATCCATTAGAAATCAGCCATCGTACTATCCAAATCCCTCTTTTAGTACAATTGCTGATGATTTGGAAAAAAAACATTTAAATTCTCTAATATGAGAGTCAAATCATCACAATCTTTGAAAATGGAGTGAGAAACATGTTTTGCGATGATAAGCTTTGAATTCAAGCTTTCATAATGTATATAATGGTCAAAATAGGAGGTGAAAGATCATATGGACCAGATGTTTTCTCCAGATAGAGGTATGCCTTCCCTATATACTGTATCTCAAACCTCGTGATGGGGTTTGAATGATGAAATTCACGAAAGAAAAATAAACTTCCTGAATGAGTTGAAAGAGGAGTTCATATCTTCATGTTGAATATCTTTTTATATCAGACCTTGGTGTTTGAGTTTAATACCATTGTAAATGGTGTTCATGTTATTAATGACATCCAGAGCATAAAGATTTATTCATCTTTATTTATCATATATATCAACAGGAGCTCAATTCACGGAGAAGAAAAGGATTTCTTTGCGAGTATTGCACGGTAAAGTACATTGCGCAGTATTACTCGTAATATTGCAAAGTATTAACATACCAAAAAAAACAGAGACACAAAGAACGCATTCACACTTCTGTTTTTCTATGATTGGTTTGGCACAACCGCTGTCAGTTAAAAGCTTCTAATGGCTTCAAAGGATAGTAATCTACTAATTTAATCGAATTATACATACAGCATTAGTGAAATTAAAAGGATTTTTTTGGTCATTTTTTCAAAATGAAGGTTGCTATATATTTTGCTCTTGGAAAGGCGAAGAGATGTCCTTAATAAATTAGTGTGTTTGAAAAAGGCAAGGTCAAAGGACAAGGATGCTGAAAATGGCTGCTGAAAGGAGTACCAAATGTTTCTAAATATTATGACCAATGAATATTTATCTGAAAAGTATTTAAATTCATACTCTACAAGTGGAAATTGAAATGAATGATGAGTCAAACTAAACTTGAAATTATTGAATATGTATTTATAATATTTTCATGTGCATCTTTCAGCAACCTAATTTTTGTCTAGTAATCTTCCTAACATCTAAAATGAGTTTCCAAATATTTTACGACAAAATTTTGATAATGCGATTAAAAATTCATTTTCATCATTACCAAGTAAGCAATTAGGAAGCTACATTATTCGGAAAGAATTAATTACAGGGTTCGTCCGGAAAATAAGTGTACTGAGCTCAGGAAAAAAAATGTATTACACTTTTACATATCTTAAGCTAATATTCCTCAAAATAGGACCCTTGTGAGTCGATACACTTGTTCCAGCGGCGTTCCCATTCCTGGAACGTTCCCGCGAAGGCATCATCGGGAACCTCTCGAAGACACGGCGTCACGGCCTCTTTGACGGCGTCCAAAGTCCCGTATCGCGTTCCTTTCAAACTCCTCTTTATCTTCGGGAACAGAAAGAAGTCCGGTGGTGCCAAGTCCGGGCTGTAGGGCGGGTGCGGCAGCGTTGCCACGCCGTGCTTGGCCAAGAAGTCCGACACGACAAGCGCGGTGTGAGACGGCGCATTGTCGTGATGCAGCCGCCAGATGTTTTTGATCGCTGGCCGGACGCGGGCGACTCGTTTTCGAAGCCTGTCGAGCACTTGGACGTAAAATGCAGCATTTACAGTTTGTCGTTCAGGTACAAATTCGTAGTGGACGACTCCCCTTTTGTCAAAAAAGACAATGAGCATCGCCTTGATCCGAGATTTGCTCATGCGAGCTTTCTTTTGACGGGGTGATGATGGGGTGTGCCACTCCGCACTTTGTCTCTTCGACTCCGGGTCGTACTCAAAGATCCACGTCTCGTCACCCGAAACAACGTTCTCTAAAAAATGTGGATCATTTTTGCAGTGATCCGCAAGTTGTGTCGCGATTTCCAAACGATTGAGTCTTTGATCATCACTGAGCACTTTCGGCACCAACTTTGCACAAATTTTTCGCATCTGTAATTGCTCCCTAATAATCTCGTGCACTATTGTTTTTGGCACATTACACTGCTCTGCTATCATCCGAACACTAAGACGACGATCAGAGTTCAGTACATCGCGAACTTTTCGCACATTTTCGTCGGTGAGTGTCGTTGATGGGCGTCCAGGCCGTGGTTCGTCGTCGACCTCTTCTCTGCCCTCCACGAACATCTTGTGCCACCGAAAGATCATGTTTCTGGACATGGCTGACTCCCCGTAAGCCTGGTTAATCATACCGACAGTTTCGGTAGACGATTTCCCAAGCTTTACCGCAAATTTGATGGAATAACGCTGCTCCAAAAACTTCGGCATCGCGTTCCGTGACGTGGGTCGAAGCGTGGAGGTTCGCGTTAACAGAGCTCCTCACTACACCACAGCTCAGAGCCGACTGCCTTTTTCAGCGTCGCTTGCCAACATACCCCCCTCCAATCGCAGCCCGTCAGAGCGGTGCTGGGCGCGCCTGGAGCGGCGGGAAAAAATCAGTACACTTATTTTCCGGACGAACCCTGTATAATACAAGGATGTATCACGACGAAAAAGAAATGCAAGGCGTCGATACAAGCATGTTCAAAAGACTTGTAATTAATTGATAGCTGTATTTTGTATTGTCATGCATAGAATTAGGATCCAGGTATTATTATGATTCAAACTTGCAATAGTTTTGCGCTTAAAGTCAGTGAATACGAGAAAAACTTCACCTGAAAAATTCGTCGGACAATGATTATATTAAATGAAATCTGTGGAAATGAGTGTCCATTATGTTCCCTGGTGATTTCTAATAATATTGTATAATTAATGCGATAGCGTGGAATTTGGTACGAATTACCACCAAAAATGTGAAAACAATTTACGATAACGGCTGGATTATAGCGTAAGGCTCTTACTTTCAAAGATGAAAAAGAGATCCCCGGATAAAATATGCAGGAGAGAAACTCTTAAATTTCATGAAAAAGAAAAGGAATGTTATATTATCATCTAGCCATCAAAGGTTGTATCCCGATGCACCATCAATATGAAAAAATGTGTGACTCGGAACGACACATAAAGATGACACGACTCGATGAAGTAGCGATGGCCTGGCCTGTTTTATCCATGTCATATTTTCACAAAATATGATGCTATATCCGTATGGCGTAGTGACCGTCCTCAAATTAAGTAATGCCACGTTTGCCTTCCTATCAACTCCCCTCTCTATTTGTGAAGATTCGTGCGATGTAAGTTCTCTCCTTCCCTCTTCTGTACAAATATAATTGATGCTATCAATGATATTAAATAGACCTCTTTTTAATGAAAGAAAGGAGCGCATTTAGATTGTATGGAAGCGTTTTTCACCACAATTACTGAATAGTTCTTTTATGTACTTGGTTTGAAAAGTGCACCACCTAAATGATAACCATTTTTATTTTAGAGGTACTATAATATAGGTAAGTGAAAGGAAGCAAATATTCCGAAACTTTTGTAATAGGTTGATGTATATTTAAATATTTCTGAAATAATAGTTTCATTGATGAGTAAATGCAGAATGTTTTCTTTGGTGATCCGAGGATAAATGTTTACCATTGCTGAAACAATGAGGTTATAAGGCTTAAGTACGTATTTCTCTTGAATGTCCTCCCTTTAATGTAAATGAATGTGAAGAAATTACATACCTCCCTCTCCTCCCCGTCTTCCTCAAGAGTTTTCTGTTATTATAGTCCTAAGACATCTTAAATTCTGCACATCACTGCATTTGCTATAACTAAATCGGTATTATCTCCCTAATTAATGCAAACTTGAACGCTTTTTTAAGCTCGTAAATGCCTTTTATTGGCCCTACCGGAGTATTGTTCATATTGTAAGCAATTTATAACAACGCATGTGCGCATTTGTGTTGGCCATAATGTTGTCTTTTGCTGAAATTCGATTGGTTAAGAAGGGCTTGGACGGAATCGAGCATTCAGCGCAGCGCAAGCTAGTTGAAACATACAATGTTTTCAGATTTATGGTGGTCATATAGCCTTCTCTCTGAAAGGACAGTATGATTTCATGTGTATGTACATGCATATGTTTATGCCGACTTGCCTAAAATGGCTGATGACTTTGTAATGATAACACTTAAATTCTCTGAGGTGAAAGTGAAGTCAGTAAAACCGTGCAAGAAAAAATTAAAGGATGGATAAATACTATAGATGCTTTTCAATGAATAAGCTGTGACTTGAAGCTATCAACTCAGGGAACCATCTTGTATGCATTACTCATGGTTAAAAGAGGATAAGGGAAATTTCTGAAAATAATTTCCCTGATTTGATTGATTCAGCGTTTAAAGGAGACATAATAGCATCCGAAGCACAAGCTGTAGGCATTTATTCGTGTTAAAAACGAAAAATCATTCATATCTAGGGTAATCTAAAAATTTAGAGGTCACTCAAAAAATTGATGCTGAATTTTTCAGGTAATTTCAATCTCCTAAGTAATTCATCCTATTTAATTAACTCTACATTGTGGTTAGATAAGTTTTCATGGATTTCCTAACTTTTATTTTCAGTGTTCATTAATTTTAAATTTGTTTTCATTATTCTTCCTGTTAATAGTTGACACAGGAAAGACCCAAGAGAGATGGTAGGAATATATAGAAGAACTGTATAGTAAAGAACTTAGACCAACAAAGTCAGGCATAGAAAAGGAATATGACGTAGAGAAAGATAGCTTAGGTCCAGGCATACTCGAAGATGAGACAGGAAGGGCATTAAGGGAGATGAAGCTAAATAAGGCCGTGGGGGTGGATAATATTCCTGCGGAACTACCGAAAAGTTTAGGAAAATGTGGTAGGAAGAGGCTATATGGGCTGATTCGTAGTATCTATGAGAAAGGAATTTGGCCGGAAGACTTTGTGAGATCAGTTTTAGTTCCTATTCCGAAAAAGATAAAGGCTACATCATGTGAGGACTACAGGAAAATAAGTTTGATATCCCACGCAGCTAAAGTTGTTCTCAGGATCATCAACAAAAGGATAGAGAGTAGGGCAAATGATTACTTAGGGGATGATCAGTTTGGGTTTAGGAAGGGGAGAGGTACGCGTGATGCCATTGCAGTAATGAGATTATTAATAGAGAGGAATATGGAATACAACCAGGAGGTATTTGCCTGTTTCGTAGATTTCGAAAAAGCATTTTATGGAGTGAATTGGGGAAAACTAATGAGTATTCTGCAGAGAATAGGAATAGATTGGAGGGAAAGGAGGCTAATCCGCAACCTGTACATGTATCAGACTGCTCAGGTGCAAGTGGGGAACGGGGAGTCCGAATGGGCAGTGCTAGGAAGAGGTGTAAGGCAGGTGTGCCCATTATCACCGTTGCTGTTCAACCTGTATGTAGAGGAAATGATTAAAGAGGCATGGGAAGAACTGGAAGTAGGAATGAAAGTGGGCGGGGAATTCCTAAAATCAGTTAGGTTCGCTGATGACCAAGCTTTAGTTTGTCAGTCAGCCAAGGGGTTGTAAGCATTGCTGAGTGAATTGGAAATTCAGTGCGACAGGTATGGGATGAAAATCAATATTAATAAAACAAAGGTTATGCGATTTTCTAGAAAGAAAAAAGCTAAGCTTAACATTAAAATAGGAGGGCAAAACCTGGAGCAGGTAGAACAGTTTACGTATCTCAGAATTGTTTTGGACCAACACGGTAAAAGTAGTAGGGACGTAAGGAGAAGAATTGCGCCCGGCAAAGAGGCTTCCACAAGGAGGAGGGAGTTAATGAGAAAGACGTTGAGTACGGATATTAAGAAAAGACTCGTAAAAACTTTGATATGGAGCGTAGCTATGTACGTTGCGGAAACGTGGTCATTGAAGCAGGAGGATAGACGTAGACTGGAGGCTTTTGAAATGTGGATGTGGAGAAGAATGGAGAAGGTGAAATGGACAGAGAAGAAAACAGATGAGGAAGTACTTGGTATGGTGAGCGAAGAGAGGGGTTTGTTGGGAGAAATCCAATGGAGCCAGGAAAAGTGGACGAAGGGGGTATTGATCGGCAGTGGGATGTTGAAGACTGTAATAGAGGGGAGAATGTTAGGCAAACGAGGAAAGGGAAGGAGTAGGATAGGGATGTTGGACGGGATGAAGGGAGGAAGAAAGTTCTCGGAGATGAAGAGGGACCTGATGTAGAGTAGGATGCTGGATTTGGTGTTTTGTTAGGAGTCACAAAATGTTTTATTTAGTAGCTGTGTCCATCCAAAAACCTACCTTAACCGGCAGATTGCCTAATAATAATAATATTCTTCCTGTGCATTTCTCAGACTGTTGAAGCGCGTGCGGTAGCTTGGGAATCGGAATGGGCAATGTTAAAAAAGAAGGGTTAAGGCGGGAGTTTCCATTATCACCCGTGCTATTTGACTTGTACGTGAAGGAAATGGTAAAAGAAGCATGGAAGTAGCTAGAGGTAGGGGTGAAAGTAGATGGGGAATCCTTTAATTTAGTTGGTTTTTCGGATGATCGAGCTAGTGATAGCCAGTTATCCTAGAGGATAAAAACATGACTGAGCTCAATATAAAACCAATGTGATAGTTACGGAATGAGAGACAATGTAAATATTACATCGCTAATCAAAACGCTTTGCATTTTGATGGGCGATGAAATGTTGAAAACTATTATAGAGGGGAGAACCTTAGGAAAGCGACATTGGGGAAGGGAACCCATTATGATTTTGTGCGGAATCAAGGGTGGAAGGAAGTATGGGGAAATGTAGAACAGCTTATTGTATCGCCGATGTAAAAAAAAATTTTTACTTCAGTAGCAATAGATTTTCACTAAGTTAAGTCTGAAAATATCGAGTATAACAAGTAGTTATTTAAATAAAGAATGGCACCAAGAAATAATTAGAATTCTTTCGTTAAGTACCGGTTCCTAGACTCTGGTGCCCTGGATTCTTGACAATAACCTTCTGGGTTTACTCTAAATAATATAGAATATTCTATTGATATGGAATTTACCGACATTCAGTTCAAGCCTTCTCCCCAGCGGTGCTTCTTGCTCCAGTCAATTGTAGATTACCATCAAAATGTCAAAAGAGACCGAGATTACATATATTTTTTGGAGGGCTTTGTATCACTAACTAGGTACTGAGGAATACCTAGGACATTCGATCTGGCTACCATAAACTAAGCACCAGTATCTAGGATTACTGGTTCTGGTGCTGCTACCTGGGTAGAAGTAGCTAGTATTTTTATCCTGGCTACTGGTTTTGAGATATTTTATTCTCACCCTAGATACTAACCCCAGATGTAAACTCTTGCAGTGTAGGCTGTTCATTGAAGTTGAATCAAATGATGTTATATAATAATTAGTTGTTTTCTCAGGATAAAATATATTTTTAGATTATTGAAAGGAATATTTTGTCCGGTGTGATCATTTTTCAAATGGCTCATCATATTTTTAGTGTCCTTCTTCACAGCTTGGTTGATGCAATTAGCATTCAACTAGTTATTACTTTTTCGATGATTAATGCATGTTCAGAAATGTCAAGTTACCTTTTACCGCTAGCTTATTAAAAATATTATTTCAAGATTTTTATATAGTAGTATGTTGACAATCACGATGGAAAAAAGTACATTATTCGTTTCAGTTCATCCTCCGTCAGCGGTCAAGACGCTAGAAGATATTTCTTTGACTTTTAGGATTCGAATGTCGTTTGCTACACTTCATTGATCTCGGGTTTGTCCTGAAACTTCATTTATATATCGAGAATCCTTATCGCTTTGCTCGAAAAGATGATCGATGTTAGTTTAAAGTTACCAGTTGAAAGGTTTTCATTCATCGAAATCTCTCGCATCTCAAGCGCAAGTCAGTCAATGTTTTCCGCAAAAATTAAGAGACTGCAGAAATAGTTAATTCACCTGGCTAAAAGTGTCTCCTTAATGCTTTCGTGGAAAAAACAAAAAAATAAAACATTCCTTCGGTCAGCTTACAGAAATTAAAGTGGTTATTGCGTTTTATTAAGCTTTGTCGAGAAACGGAGGCAGTGAATCCACTTGTTTGAAGCGTAATATATTACTATTAGAGACACATGCTGCCACAAATTCCATGAGTTCGCGCAAATGTATTTTCTAAACCTATCGAGGCATTACGGTAATATTTAGAAAATGAAATAGTATATTCATAAGTATGGATTATGTACATATTTTGAAATAAATTAAAGTCAAATCGGGCGTCAAGAGTTGGGTTAAAATTTCTTTAGAAGATGATAATACCGTCATCTATTCTTTTAATATGGAAAATTGAGGACAGGAGCCAGTAGATATTTAGTAGCGCTAGAGGCAACGGCCATATTGACGTGCCTTTATCTCTACGTCTTATTGACTTCGTGGAACTTTCAATCCAGATCTAATGCTGTCTTCATCGAAGATAAAACTTATCTTTGATGAACGATTTTAGGCATAAAAATTGCCCTTCTCTCCAAAAATTCCTCAATAGAAAGCAACTGAATGAATAAAGGGTATCGTTTTTTTTCAAAAACTAATGCTTTCTGACAATTTGAAACCGAAGGGGGAGGGGCGAATATACCTTCATAAAATTTAAAGTTCCTGGTTTGAAATGATAAAAATTATTGTAATGGAAACATTTTACCTTTCACTATCAAATAAATAGGTACCTGTTACCTACGCCTTAAGGAAAATAAATAATCAATGTTTTCCGATCGGAAAAATAATAGGATTGCTATGCCGTCCATTGAATATTTTTTTGAATTATGGCGTTAGTTATGGGCACATCAGTATCTCACATATTTCCTAATTTCTAACTATTTTTTGTTCAAACTTTTCCGTTTTGACGAAAAATATAGCTCCGTGTAAAAATTCTTCAGTTTTTCAGGGTGTACTATTCTTAGCGAATCGCTTTTTGCGGGAAGAGTAATTGAAGAATTAGAGTCAAAAATGGAAAAAATATTCCTATATTCTTAGTGAAATGAGATCGTAGATATTTTGAAAATACGAGTCAAAAAGCAGATAATCGCTTTCATAAACACCTGGAAACACATAAATTACTCCATCAAAGAATTTTATGTGTAGATTTTGCTCAAACCCAGTTGATATAAATTCTAATTAAAATGAATAAACTGAAATTTAATTTATGACAAAAAATTTGAATCGTTACACAATGATTAAACCGTTAGAATAGTAATTAAAATACTGGAATATGTGACTGCATAGCTACGTATTTTATTGACCGAAATCTTTCATTTTGGTTGTGTTGTATCTAATATTCACAGATGGAAAATATAAAGGTCAAATTCGAATGCATATTTCGATGATTTACAAATATTTTAACATTGGAGTTCCCCATTTTCCACTGTTTCCCATTTTCCACCAAGAGCATGCCTCGGAGTTATCAATTAAACATATTGATTAAAAAATCCTCTGCCCGCTGAGGATTGTGAGTGGAGGGAGTGGGGCAGGAGGTCGAAGTTGGGGAGATTTCTAAAAAGAAAATGGATGGAAAAGAGCCCTTTGTCTGCATCGTAATCAGACGAAGAAATCAAACTCAAGATTTACGGTTGTTATAAAATATTTGAGGTTTTCGCGTTCATTTTGGGTTCATCTGTAAAAGAGCATTTTCTGCGGCAAATATTGGTGGACAAAATACCTCCGACCCACCTCGGCTCAGTGATGAATCACATTTCATCACAATTCTCTTTTGCAGCCGGTAATATGATGAAGGATTATTTTGCCAGTCGACAGGAGGAAATCGATCCTTTTCAGCGATTAAAATCGAGTACAGCACCCTAGCCAATGCGGGCACCCACATGAACCGAATTCTGCGGCTTTCGCCGTATTTATTCCATCACGAAACGGCGAAACAACATAAACTCTCCTCCACCCCCCCCCCCCTCCCTCCCTTACCCTCTCACGACCTCTCTTACCCTTCCTTCAATTTTTTTCGAGCGAGCGAATGGGAGGAGGTTCCTTCCTTCCTCCACCCCTTCCCTCCTAGCTCCCATTCCTAAACCTTCCGCCTGCCCCACCTCCCCCCCGATACCACCCAACTCCTTTTCCCTCCACTCCCCCGAACCCCCCTCCGTCACCACGGCAACCACAATTTGCTTTAGAATCGAAAGGGGCACGAAGTAGACCATCCAACGCCACCCACGCCTCGGCGCGGTGCGTGCCGGCAACTAATCATTGTGCGCCTGCGGCCCAACGCCCGTCCTTAGCGTGAGAGCGGCCGAAGAGGAAGCCAAGGGGTGTGTGCGGGGGTGTGGAGGGTGTGGAGGGTGTGATGAGGGGAGGGAGGAAAGGGAGGGGAAGGACTATGGGGAAGGTGGCGTGGGAGGGAAAGACGGCGGGTTTTAGAGGAGAGAACGGAGGAATGGACGAAAGAGATAAAGGGAAATGTGGGGTAGGGACGGAAGGGTCTAGGGTGACTGAAAGTAAAGTAGGCAGACGCAGGAGGAATTTTCTTCTTTTCTTTCAAGCGGAACAAAGGAACGAAAAGGGAGGCACCCGGTCGGCATGGGAGAGGGTGGGAGGGAGGGGAGTGGGGTGTCCAGTTTGAAAACATCTCGGTAAAGGGACGAATGTGGGTCGAGTGTGCCAGAATGTAGAATGATTATCAGCGGGTGATGTTGGAAAGATTGATGGATGGAATGACTGCCTGATTGACTCATCTGAAATACCGGAAATATATGCCGGCTTTCGGAGGGATAAATAATTATATATAAATTTAAATATGAGGAAATTTCGCAGAGAGAACACGTTGAAACGAATTGAACTTGCGAGACAGGAGTTATGAAGAGGTTTTTGGGAAAATAAATTTGATTGAAAATTAAAAATATTTTTTTTCAACGCGAAAGTAGGGTGAAGAATACCTAAAATGAAAGAGGGGGCAAAAGAACGGTTGCGTGATGGGGAATATGTGGGATATTTCGATCAAGAAGGGAACGCGCGGAAACTATGCGGAGATGAAAGCGTTACAGGAACGGGGATGGTATCGGAGGGTGAGAAGGAGAGAATAAGAGAGAAACAGAGGAAGGAGAGGAAGAGTGAGATGGGGGTCAAGCGAGTGAGGGCGTAAAAGTGGGGGAAGTAGAAAACACCCTCCCACCCCACACATTTAAGTCCTTGACTCGGCTACCGCCAAGGCCTTTGCTTCTCGCCCCACAGCTTTTCCTCCCTTCCCTTGTTGGCGTCGAATTCCCTTCCCTACCTACCCTAACACTTTCCGTCATTCATCTTCACTCTCTCTCTCCCTCTTTTCCTCTTTAAACTTCCTCAGCCCCTGCTCTAATCCCCTTTCAGGCCCCCCTTAAGCTCCGTAACCTCCCGCAATTACCTCCTTCTTCCTCTACCTTTCTCCGCCCCTTCCCTTTTTAGCCTTGCTCCACGTTCCCAATCTCTCTAGTCTCCACTTCCTCCCACTCTTTCTCTCCCTCTCTTTCTCGCTGACCAACCTCTTTCCCCGTCTACAATCTCGGTCTAAATCTCTCTTTTCCCCTATTAAACAAATACGCCAAGAAATGCCACGGGAATGGGTGGAATGTAAATTTCATTCCTCATCCCGACGAGGAGTATGTGTTTGAAGTGCTATGCGCTTCGTTTTTTTTGTGATTTTCACTTTATTATTTGTTTCGATCGGTAAGTTTTTACTAAATTTCTCTACATGGTTATCATAACTTTTTAGAATTTTTTTTCGGAATTATTCATGAGTATAATAACCTACCGTCGTTTCTTGAATGCATTCCGGAGAAATCTATATTATCCAATGCGTTCCGAGCAATCATCTCCCAGAGAACTTTGCCAGGCATTCGAAACAGAGTATCCACCTTCAGGCAAAGCAATTGAAATTGTTCCATTAAATTTATGTTTACCAAAATACTACTAATTATAAAATTTTGTGTTGCATAAATACATAAAATTTGTCTTCGTTCTGACGATTTATTTTTTTTCCGTGAGATGAAGAAATAATCCCTCTCTCTTCTGTTTTATATTTCAGCTATCGTAAATTTGCCCATCTGTATTATTTTTTGCTAAAAACGGAGATCAAATCAGTTACAAACGCACGAACAAGACACAATTTGGGTATCCACCGTGGCAATCTCGTTAGTGTTGCGTAATTCGGAATTCGCAACAGTCATATACGAATAAAAAAATGGCTGTTTGTATTGCAAATCACGAAAGATCAATATATGAAAAATTCATAATCGCGGTAACGCTTAGGTATTCCCATTTTCATTCGATTACTTTACTTATTATAATACGATTTTAATTTCTTGCTAACCCCGTAGGGATAGTAAAAACGTGGTCGTAAAATATGGCAACTACATCCATAAATTTACGCCAAGTCTATCAAAGATTTGCCTCTTTCTTGCGTAACGTCACTATTAAGTTAGCTAGAATAACCTAACCGAGCCAAGTAAATCGAAAAATGATTCAAGTTTCCATTTATTGCGTACAGTTTGGTGATTGTTAAGGTTTGATTATTGAAATTACAAGAAATTGGGAAGGAAGTCGTAAAACAATTCTTAGAAAACTCAATGTTCTGTGAAATTCCTTAAAATTGGATTACGCTCTATCTCGGTCTAATAGCGTTGGAGCCAATTCACACCTTATTCGTGGTGTATTGCAGGGAGGAGTGTGGCTAGTAGGAGCGTGCGATAGGGATGAGAACCCCCAAGGGAAGCGAATAGTCATGTGCCGGTCAAGGTTTCTGTGGTTGGCTGACCATGTCGGTCATTTGTACTCTCCTCTGTTTTCCTTCACCCAGTCCCTTCCATGCCCAAATGCCCCTAGTGCCCTTATGACTCACGATTCAGTAACACTATCTCTGTTTTTGTTCCCAAATTACGAACCTTTAAGTAAACTAAAATTTGCCTAAAAATAGCCTGGATTGGTATGCAACTGTTCACGCACAACAGTGGTGCGGTAGACAGGGGTTCAGAAGATAAGTTTGGTTGTTGGCGAACGACCTTATGCTGTGAATATTTCTCTACTAAATGAATAAAGTACCGAGTAAGTATGAAGTGTTACCGCTTATGTGAAATAGCTCAACAGAATTGACAAGACTCGTATATATGCCATACGTGATTGACTGGCTCATACATGTCAGGTTGGATAGTCTTTTTTGGTAAGGTCATGGATGTTATCTTACGGTTCATGGTGGTTTATCGGCTTGATTCTTGTGACCACAGCTTCGAAAATTAGGGACTTATTCTGGATATTTAGGTCAGTCAATTTGGAGATTTCGCCGACGTTGTTCATAGCGTTCATAAAAATAGACGGATTAGCTTAATTTGGTTTCTAAGATTCTCTGACGGCTCTAAGGTCCCCTCGGACGAAAATTTAGTAAACAAAATCACAGAATCATGCAAGGTACTCTAATGAGTCAGGATGTTAATTCAAGAGTTTTAGAAAAAACGTTGATTGAATACACTCGCGAATAACATGGTCGTAAATAATGTTATTACATATATAGTATATAGTATATATATATATATATATATATATATATATATATATATATATATATATATATATATATAAAAACACAGATGTAGATTTTTAGAATATAGAGACACAAAGAAAGGACACTCACAATTTGTTATTTTACGTTTCGACAGCACGGCTGTCGTCTTCAGATTCTGAAGACGGCAGCCGTGCCGTCGAAACGTAAAATAACAAATTGTGAGTGTCCTTTCTTTGTGTCTCTATATTCTAAAAATCTACATCTGTGTTTTTATATATTTGTGCGTCGCCGAAGAGCGTTCCATTTCGAAGATATTATATATATATATATACTCATATATACAGAAACATATATAAGGAAAAGGGATAGGAACACGTATATAAAGGACGAACACAATAGAGGTGGGGAAGGCGGAATCGAACGGATCACAAGAGTAAAAATATCTCCTCAACCGGGACTCGAACACCGGATCTTTCCACTTGCCGGGCGGATGCTCTTAACCACTTGAGCTATCGAGGATATGTAATTTACCCTGAGATCCGTGGGTCTTATATATCGCCAAGCGCCCCGATTCTTTAGCCAAGAGATGGCGTCAGGGGGCTGTTTCACCCACCAAAGGAGAAATAGACAATACAAATACACAAGAGGAAAGGACCTTGGTTAGAATTCATACAACATCATACAGGAAAAGAACAGTGCGTTTCGTGGCACGCATAGCCAGAAGAAAGAGATGAGCCACATTGGCCGCCCGCACTGTTCTTTTCCTGTATGATGTTGTATGAATTCTAACCAAGGTCCTTTCCTCTTGTGTATTTGTATTGTCTATTTCTCCTTTGGTGGGTGAAACAGCCCCCTGACGCCATCTCTTGGTTAAAGAATCGGGGCGCTTGGCGATATATAAGACCCACGGATCTCAGGGTAAATTACATATCCTCGATAGCTCAAGTGGTTAAGAGCATCCGCCCGGCAAGTGGAAAGATCCGGTGTTCGAGTCCCGGTTGAGGAGATATTTTTACTCTTGTGATCCGTTCGATTCCGCCTTCCCCACCTCTATTGTGTTCGTCCTTTATATACGTGTTCCTATCCCTTTTCCTTATATATGTTTCTGTATATATGAGTATTTATTCGCCGTTTGGCGGGATTTCGTGTTTGAATGTATATATATATATATACATATATGTATATATGTATATATATATATATATATATATATATATATATATATATATATATACATATATACATATATGTTTATAAATTTTTACGATTATCCTATAAGGAATTAAATTTTCCCAAGGTAAATTACCATGCATCATTTTCCTAATAATTTTGTGGTAGATTGATTTAGCTACAAAGGCAACAGACAATTCTTAGTAGATATAAAAATCAAAATATTCTTGAATCAAAAAGGATTTTTGCTCAATTTGTAAAAACTACCTAAGGAGATATCCGGAAACATATTGGCTATCCTGAAACAACGCTCCAAATTTTCCCACTTCCTAAGGTAATAAATGTCACATGCACATTTATTTATATAGTTGTGGCGAACTTGACTATTAAGGTTGTATTTTTAATAGATTGTGGAAAATAGTAAAGTGCGTCTAGTGATTAGTAAAAGCAAATGCCCAACAAAACGCCCAATCACGCCAATAACACACTCTCGGATCCTGGAGTTGACCCTATTGGTCAGCTCCTCCATTCTGCTGACGAAGGTGCTGCCTCCGTGCTCCGAATGTCTGTGAATTTCACATTTCTCTCTTACTTTATCTAGCACCTCTATATCGTTCACTTATTCTTGACGCACAATTGAATTAGATTATAGTAAAATATGAAAAGGTTAACACCAGCGCATATCACTTCGATATTTCGGTGGCCCCAGCCACCGTCATCAGGGTACAAGGAGTCACTGTACTATGTATATTGTATATCTGATGTTTAAGTAACTTTAGCCATTTATAGATAAAACCGATTTCACATTTATAATACAATTATGAAATAATTTGCCATTATTAAGTGACAGAATATTATTAGAAGAAAACAATTTCGACTCAGAAAATCCAATGGTACTCTAGGTATGCATTCCGATGAGCAGTCATAGAAGGGAAGGAGTATGTATTGCTTAAGATCAACTGGACGAAGTCATCGAGAGTGTGTCTGGAAGAAAATACTTGAAGTGCTTGGGGATTAAATTGCAGTGTTCTGCCGGAATAAAAGCTTAATTATAAGTAAAACGAGGTTTAAACACCACAATAGGCTTAGATAAATATGAAAAAATCCAGGAGAGACGGTTTGATTTTTAATTGGTATAAATGGTTCATCAAAAAAGATGATGTAAAAGGTTAGTGGTTATGATGAGAAGTAAGCGATTGCAAGAAGATGGATGATGCCATAGAATAAATGAGATCACAAGAAGAAAGGAATATCATTTATTACCAGGAGTTATTATTTAAGCTGGTGTTTGTTGGAGTTAATTTTACATAATCAAAGAGCTTTTATCAGAAGACAGGAGTAGACCGGAGGGATAGGTGACTTATCCAAACTTTGTTCATGTCACAGACTTCACAAGTCGCATGGCGGATGGAAAGTGTTAGAATGCGGGTAGGATAGTGCGATCCATTCAATATGCTTGTATATGCGGACGAAATGAAAACAGCGATTTGAGAAGGCTGTAGAGAGGAGATGAAGTAGATAGCATTCTGTCAAATCGGCTAGTTTTGAAAATCATAAAGCTCCAGTTTGCCAGTCAGCCAAATAATTACAATCATTTTTGAGCCCACTTTTTCGAATCTGTTTCAAATGTTTAATGGAATTAAAATCAAATGTAAGGAAACAAAGGTGATGAGATTGAAAGAAGGTTAAGCTAAATATCAAATTTTGAAAGGGAGCAAATAGAACAGGTAGATGAGTACTATTTCGGAATTGTTTTAGACAAATGTGGGCAGAGTCATTTAAAGAAGAATTAATTAAGATTTCACATGAAGGAGAGAGTTGATATTAGACCCGTTATGATTTTGTGAAAACAGCATCATAGAGAATAGCTCTGTTTATTGCCGTTGATGCCACAAGATGAGTGTAGAATTGAAATTTTTAAGATTTGGGTGCGAAGAAAAATCGAAAAAAATAAAATTGACAGAAGAAAACAAACAAAGAAGGAATGGTATGGAAGGAGAGCAAGCTGCTGGTAGAAATACGAAGAAGGCAGGACAAAATGGATTCAGAGCATATTGATTGGAAATGGGATGTTTAAAAATGTGACAGAAGGTAGAATTTTCGCGAGCGCAAGATAGAGAGAGGAAAAGGTTAGACATTTTGTGCGGAATTAAGGGAGATAGAAAATGCGCAAGGTTAGGACGAGTTATTTTAATATGTAGATCCCATGTCAGGATATTATGTGTCGTGTTCGTAAGGGCTCAAAATTCAGCAGTGTGTAGTGCTTGGGTCCAACGAAGACCTATCCTGATCCGATAAACTGTTGGTAGCCATAAACCTTCATCATTAAGGTCGCATGCACTTATTATTTGAAACTAATATGTGCATGGAAAGTTTTGATGAATGTGAAACTCGCGAACTTGGTGGAGGCTTCATCAGCCTTTAAAGTGACTCAGTAAAGGGAAGAAGACTTCTTCAAGAATCACTTCAAATCCTCTTCTGCTGAAGAAATGACTACCTTTGGGTCCCGAAGGTTGCGGTTGTTTCTCGTTTATCATTTAACTCGACTTTCTTCCCGGCAATTATATTTTTGATTACAGGCGCGTGTGTATACGCGCACACATGTGCCTCAGTGTACAAGTACATACGAGTACATGCAGGATTCGGCAACATAACTTCCTTTTTTCTAACGCAAAACGCTTTCAATAAAGGAAGTTGATGTTGTCGCACCCTGTATATATGTATGAAAATTTACTTTAGGCATATATCCTCAGTATACATGTGAGGCATGTACGCTGTGTGTGTGTGTGTATATATATATGTGTGTGTGTGTGTTTGTGTACACTTAATATAAATATTAATAGGGACCACTATTAGGTAAACCCTGTCATTTATCGGTATTTCTCCCCAACGTCACTCTTTAAGGTGTCTCTATATTTGCATGTCGTCTTTTTAAGTTCAATAATTGAAAATAACCATCCGACACATCTCATACACTGCCGGCTTTCGAGCTGAGCCAAACGAGGCCGAGGCTTTGAAATAGTACCGAAATATTTTCAACATCAGAAGCACGACGGAATGAGATAAATGTGATAAATTTTGCTACGTTTAAACGCGTATATTATATGCGAGCCTTGTTTAATAGTTGGATGTTGCGCCCTTTAATTAACATTAGATCGTTAAAAAAACATACACTTCTTACCTTAATTGCCAAATGTGAGAAGATATTGACAGAATACTCGTAAGAATACATTATACGTAGATTTTGCCTTTCGTTATACCAGATCGGACATCATTCACTGGGTTCTTTCATAAGTGAGGGAAATGAAAATGTTCCATGCGATAGAAAACCTTGTTACCTAATGTACAAATAGTTGGGGAATGGTGGAGAAACTTTCGAGGTTGCCGATCGATTTTTTCTAGTCTTAAAACAGTGCGGTAGCCTCTACTGGCTATCAAATTATTATTCATTATCCGACTTGCTCTTGATCGGACATCACTTCCGTAACCTCATGATGCATTGCGGATGTAAGTCTTACATTTTTTTCATGCTTAGAGTTAGCAAATAATTTATCTTTGAATGTTTAACAATCCTAAATAAAGGTTATAAAGAAAAAACAGCAGAAATCTCAACTACAAACCCGTGCCTGGTGTGTTACCCAGGTAAATGAGGCAGAAGTCCGGTTTTTGTTTTGAAGCTACACGAACATCAAACACTATTCCACTGAGGTTTCAGTAATACGTGCGGTGAACTTCAAAACAGTTACGTGTTGTTTTCTCTGACATTTAATATGGAAATTCATATAATCGCTATTTTAACTTTGTATGTCGATATTTTGATGTTTGTTTTGAAATTAACAACGTAATGGTAATAAAATATAACCCCTTCTGGGCATATAATATTCCTCTTTGAAAGTTTTAAGCATTTCGGTATGTCTTCAGCACTGCAATTAGAATACATATCGTACCTAAGAAAAAGTTGCAGTAAGTATTTTCTTGTTGAGAATCGAAATAATACTATCTCGTATACATAGAGATTATTGCAGATTATTAAAAATTTTCCCCCTTCTTCCCTCTATTTCACTCACAGTCCATTTCATTTCCTTTTTTTTAAAGAAGCTTCACGACCGATGTTATTTATAAACGCGGATTAACTACAGTTGTCCTCTAGGGTATATGCTCTGCTCGTTGAGTTTACTTAGGAGGTAACACCGGAAATGGAGGAGGTTGTAGTGCTGTAATTCATGACTAGAATTCTGCTAAATTTTACTTAATAAATATCCAAGGGCGAGTTAAGGAGGATAGAATATTTATATTATACAGATAAAGCATATCATAGAAATTGAATGACTAATTAAGAAGCGCTTGAAAGAGCAAGTGAAGAGATCTCATGCAGACTTGTGTGAAAAGAAGTGAACTAATTGGATACATTATAAGATGCAGTCTTACTTGAAGCCCGTGATGAAATAAGCGATGCTGGGGAGGAACACATAGAAGACATTTTAAGGGGACTTTCGAGGACAAGGTATAAAAGACATTATCCTAAGAGATTTGAATCGAATGAAATGTATGGTGGAGAACCGGGTAGCTTGAATGACTCCTACAGGTCAGTGATCATCATAAATTGACAAGAATACAAATAATCGCTGTGTATATTACTCAGTTTCTTTATTCCTTTTATTAAGTTTTTTTCTCGATGCAAAATAATGTGACGCTATTAAGAATAGAAACTAAAACAGAGATAAGTAACTGAAAATCATCATCATTCAATTTTTGCAAAAGGGGAAGGTTGTGTTTGCACATCAATTCGAGAAGATTATTTTGTCTCTGCTCTAAATTCAGTAAAATTCCATTATTAGAATGAAGACAGGAGCCTTTTTTTAGACTTTATGTGTTAAATTGAGTATAGACTACGTTGAATTAGCTATTTATTGTATGATAACCAGTATAAAATATTTCGTGCCCCGACTTAACTAACTCTTAAATTGTTCAGCACGGCTGGACTATAACGGAAACTACGTTATGAAGATTTAATGTTGCGGTATAATAAAAAATGCTTCAGATATAGTTACAAATTTGGGTGTTTGTGTATAAGAAATAATTGTGCTCCAGGGTTACCGACCATAAAAGCCCTCCGCCAAACGAGAGGATCGCGAGGAGATATACACTCTTTATGAACTGTGAAGATTTTACTTAATATTATGTTTGTCCATCCCCATGGTTGCCAATTCTTTTGATATTAAAGCTGTAACGAATTGGTAGTTATTAAAAATGGTGGATATGTTTGAATGCTATGTTGAGGACCCCATTGAAAATATTAATCGTCGTACAACTTCCCTTAGTACGTGGTTTAACCAGGTCACTAATTCTAAAAGTAATCGTTGGGAATACTGCAACTTGAGATAAGAAATGAGGTCTTTTGCGATTCAGAAGAAAATTCCCTGTATTTTTCTATTCCCATTGGTGTGATCACGTCCAGAAATTCAAGCGCTAGCAAGACGAAAAAATATTCACCAAGTCGCCCGCCGTACATCGCCTCGCTCGCCTCGTGCTGATTTAAAGTGGACTACGAGTGTATTTAAAACGCGACGTCATGACCGATCGATTCCAGTCACCGGAACGGAATCATCAGCCGAGACAGGATTCAGAGGTGAATGAGTGGGTAGGGGGGAGCTAACGAAGGTCAGGTTAAAATGGGACGATTTTAGCGATAGAATTACAGATACAAGTACTTTCGCCCCACATTTGCTATTGCGCTTTTAGTCGACTGGTTGAACATAAAGATTTAATAAAGCCATTTGTTCTCATTTAAATATTATGAGTTTAAATTACCAATGAACACCTTTTCATAATTGATTTTCGTTCGTTCAATATGCGACAAACAACTTTTCAATGGACTGCGAATCTTTGTTGTTTATGATTATGGTGAGGGAACGAATTTGCTATCATCCATATATTAACCAAAACATTAAACTGCTTGTTCTTACCTTTGTCCTAATGTAAAATTACGTAAATTAAAAAAATGTATTCCTTTAAATATCCCTTTTCGTCTAATCAAAACAAGAATACTGTGTTAGAAGTGTAGCGTTAAATGGTACACCAATGCATGGCATTTATAGGGGATGTTAACATGGGAAGTTAATGCATGGCATAATATAGTATATTATCAAATTTCATATCACTGTCCCATGATCAACACATTAGGCACGCAGAGATTTGCTTCCTTCTACTAACTGCTCAATAAGGTGCTCCTGCAGTATTGCAGGAGGATGTGAATTTAGAAAATTCTTTGAAATTCGGAAGAAATTTAATAATTTTCCTAAACTAATTCAGCCCACTGATTTTATTAATATTCCCTTGTCATCGTAATCTTTAAAACTTAAGTATAAAAAGTTTATAGTTATTTATCTTCATAAATACCACATTTGCGAATTGATTTATTGTTCAAATGCCTGCGTTTTAAGCGAAGCTGCAAACATTTTAAATCTGAGAAAATGTTGAGACACTTAGTAGTATCGGTTACATTTGAGCGCTAGTTCATGTGTCGTAAAGGGAAATCAGGTAAATAGCTATAGCCATTAGCTTTTAGTATTGCAGTTGAAAAAAATGAGAACTCTCAAAACCCAAAGGGGAACGCTCAGAGAACGTTTCTTGAGAAAAAAATGAAATGAGAAAAATGTTATCGTCAGGAGGAACACGCAAACTGACCCATTAGTCAAATTACGGCATGCAAAATACAGAGTAGCAGCATTTTTATACTCCTCATTTCTATTCGTAATCCATCTAGATTTGGCATTTGGTATTTACAAACCTAAACAAATTTCTATTTTAGCTGATCATTCAGCCATGAATGGCGTGTGAAGGCTACAATGGGAATTATATTTACAACGTACATTTTGTAATCAGTGTTTTTGAGACAAGCATTGGAACTACTCCACTTAAAATATGTAGGCCTAAATAAGTAGCTAATGAGGCTTTTAATTGAAGTAGTACGTTGTTACGCAAGCTCTTACGCATTCAAGAGCGTCGAAATTGTTCCGGATGTTTATTTAATGTGTTGACCTAGTCACGGGCCCCATTTTGCTGATAGTGTGGTTGTTGGATACACGTATGTATTTGGCCTATTATTATGGGTAGTGAAACGTCCTTACTACAGCATGATCGACCGTAACGGTCTTTTGTACCTTTCCTTGAACATCATCGCAGGCTTTTTCTCCATCCTTCTCCCTCTCCTCTGTATCAAGCAACTCGACTACCCGTAATCACGTGAAAATAGTTCAGCCTCTCAGAGATATGAAAATGATTACAGCTGATAGTAGGATGTTTAAGTCCTTTGATCGTTTCATTACTATACATTGTATTTCCTGTCGAATGAAGAAGGGAGCTTTTCCTGCCCATACCGTTTGTACTGTTTACGATGTATTCATGAAAATTCGTATTATATTTGAAATTTTACTATATTACTTTATGCATCAAAATTGGGGATGATAAAAGAACGTCACACTATTAAAATATTTGAACGGATTGAATTTGCCGGGTAGGTACCTACATGCATTTGAAAAAAATGTATCCACTGAAAAGGCAACATGTCTTGGTAAAATTAGTCTAGCAACTATAAATACTAAAACTTAAATATTTTACGTTGAACAATGAATCAAATATCTTGATAGGTCATTTGTTAACTTAGTGCTGAAATTGTTATTCCAATGTCAAAAATAATGGAACAGAACTTTGATAAGTAGTTCTTGTCGATAAATACGGTCAAAGTTAGAAATTAAAGCTTTTCGCTTAATTTGACATATTCGAGTAATTTGCACTAAGGTAAACTTATGACTTTCCATGCGATTTGAAATATTTCCGGAGGTAGATTGCTGTGTGGGAGATGGTGGGAAAAAAATGAAGTCAAACTGGGAGAAATAGATCTCTGCTCTAAGCCGAAGACTACGGAGGACTTAGACATTTATATCCTTGGTACTTGGTGTCTGAATTTTTCTACACCAGATACCCAAAGCGACGCGGGATACAAGAGCTGAAAAAGTCGCGATAACTGCTGTGATACGAACCTGTAAACCCTCTGTGTGGCAAAGTATATAACTGTTCTGTATTCCAATAACCCTCCTTCGTGATGTCAACTTAAGACATCAATTATATAAAATGTTGGGTGTCTCATGAAGGATGATAGCGGCCATGCCTATAAACAATTATTATGTTATAAATAAACTACCTATAATCACTTTCCATATAATTTGTAATAATTACTCAAGCAGATACTATTATCAGGAATCGCCCAGGTGAATTTTTACGCTGGTGACGAAAGGTACATTTTACACCTAGCTTCAGTTGTAAGACTTACAACTGCGTATTACATCATACTGTTCCGATTATCGAGCGGAGGCAAAATTCTGGACTTAGGCATTTTAGTCACAATTGGCGTATTATTAAGCCTGTTTTCACACATTATTAGATCTTTTTCCCGCTATTTCCTTTAATTTTTAATGAATGTGATTTAGGGAATGAAAATTTAGATGGTTCCAATTTTGCGCAAGGAGGGGAAATGCTTGCACGTGCATTACGTACAAAAATTCCTTCTTCCAACACATTGCATATTATTAATTGAAATGAAAAAAATGTTATTTTTTTAGTTTAAATTTGCACCCCTTTAAGGCTTCTATAGTAATTTAAATCTATTAACTCTTGAATTCCATTCATAACATCACCCCGTGATTAACTAGTTTGTAAAAGTTTGTATATTAACCGCATGGCGGTAGTATCTGAACTTGTGAGTGGAAAGAAATAGCATGAGCGCCTCTGTTGGAAAAAGTGAAAACCACGTGATGTAATATGAGAGAATTCATGCGGTCTGTGGGTCTGACTGCGGTACTGATTTTTGTTTGTATCCGCATATTCCACGGCACTGCCATCCGTCGCTGTCATCTCCGAACAATTGGTAATGCAACATTAAATTGCAATGGCAAGAAGTATTGATGAAATATTAGTTCTTGCATTTTAGCGGCTTAAAGTTGGAATATGTACGGAAATAGGCATTAGCTTCTGAACGACTGATTTAAGTATTAGGAGAGCGAAACGATTCCCTAGCTGAGCTAAATATAACAGTAAATATAAAAAGGCAATAAAATTTACCTAGCAAAGGTTGATGGGAATGTAAATCCTTGTATCTTTTTTTGAAATGACCAATTGGTAAATAATATCCATTGATCGAATAAAATGATAAGATTCGTGGGAATCAGCTCAAATGTTTGAAACATAATTATCTGATAAGGTTTATGGTCATGCATTCTTCAGGAAATACGGTCGGATTACTGATTTTATTCTTTTAAAATGACTGCAGTTGCTTAGCTCGACGCCCGTTCATCCCGGCAAGGCATATATTGTGTAATACAATATTTTTTTAATAGTTAGAAAATAAAATGCAAAAATGAGTTCATGCATGGATTAATGGCCAAAGCAAGACCTCAAGTATCGTCTAAAATATACATGAACTTATATACTCTCAAAAAATAATTCATGCAATCCGATTATTGCCTTGGACACTTGGAAGCAGTGCCTGAGTTCCTGCATGGTATATTTTTGCTTTGTCTAATATTTTAACTATGAACAAACTCCCCGTTAGATTCAGAATATGGGGAAATTCATTTTTGAAGTCTTCTAATAGTTGGAACGGAGTTATTAAAACGGCAGTTGAATTTTAAAAAAGTATCAAGACAAGTTGATTAATAAAAGTTATTTTTAAATTACTTTCGTTACTTTTTACTCTTTCTCAGTAAAATCCTATTAGTGTTTAAACCCATCATAAAGTGGTGTGATTGGCCTAGCAATATTATTTCTTTATTCTGTGGACCGAACCGTTTTCAATTTTTTAAGATGCGATTATTTTATTTGTACCAGATGATTTCAGCTTTTTGAAGAATTTTGAATATTTCCATTACTGCGGTGTGGAACTGTCTGTCATAAAGTGGCACCAAAAATATGTAATATGCATGCCTAAACATAACCCCGAAAAGTTCAATAATTTTCACCCCCTTCGGTGGTGGGTTATATGAGCCAGATAATATTAGGTAGACAATTTATCGATGGTCATCGACAAGCCGTCGACCATATCTTAATCGAGTAATACGGTTTTAAGTGTATTATGAGATTGATGAAATTGACCCGAGTCATTCGGGAATATTTACGAATCGTTATGCAGTCTCAGGCTTAGTTGGATTTTCCCTTAATCGACTGTTGTTATTTTGAATGTTTCCATTTCAATAATTGCCTTACTATGAAGGGAACTTCATAAGGAACAATCGACACTATAGTATTATTCAAACAACGGGACTTGAACAAATTCGAACTCCGGTAACTCATCATCAGCGCGTGACACCCTCACCAGGTATCCCAAGGTCCTATGCTCAAGTCCCGTCTTTGGGTATGCTATTTTATTAAAAACCATGAGCCTACTGAGAACTTACGTAGGTACAGTGTCTGGTGGGATATGAACGTCGGTGCACCTAAAAAATACCCTCTGGCTTCTGCGTCAAAACTTGCGTTTAACTACATGTGTGTTGCGTGATAGGCGTTTGACCATTCCGCGATTGGTGAATCAAATCTGGCAAATTTTTATCCAAGAGTGCGGCTCACGGAATTATCGCAGTCGATCCCCAAAGCAATTTTATCCTAACGTAATTCAATCCGGGAACTATTGATGATTGTTCCGTACGGCCACAAATAGCTTCGGCCGCCTTCTGCTTTATAGGTTCGAGCGGGTAATGGGTTACTTCGATGCTACCCCGATCAAAGAAATATCTCGATTCACTCATTGACACCCCACATTTACTAGAAAAAATGATTAATCATGAAAAAATCTGGAAGGAGAAGGCTAAATTGTTATCATCCTCATTCGCGCTCAAAATACGAGTGACCCCCTGTTCTAGAAAAAAAAATGAAACCATTCCTGAAATATGTGTGTGCTAGAGCATTGAATCAAGACGGGCTTTGTGGCCAATCTTGTGGTTGAGGTTTTCCTTTGGTGGAAAACGGTTCGAGGCGACAAGGTCACGTCACGTTGCTCCGTCTTCGCGACCCGAAGCGAGCGAGGCACGCCCGTTGTTGGTGGGGAAGTTGTTCTTCACAGTCGACGGACCCGAGACGCGCGTGATCGGCCAAAGGAATCGACGGTTCGAATCCGAATTGGGTCTGCGCTCTTTCCGTTTCCCATTCGATGCCTTTACGCCCTTCCGGTGTGGCTCGACCGCTATGAAATGCCAAATTCAGAAATGAAGAGAGAGGAAGACTTTTAACGGGTCTCTCTGTCTCAATCACTTCCTATTATGTCCTCCTCCTCCTCCTTCGCGTTCGCTTCCGCCGTCCTAGCGAGTGACGTTTTCCTCCCGTTTGCAGAAGAGGAAGCGGGAGGAGAGAGAGAGAGAAAAAAAGGTTGGCGTGTCCGCGATCTCCACCCACCATCTTCCTTCATAGGAGGGCGCGCAATCCTCCCCGTGTAGGAGTAATTACGTGTGCTCTTCACATGCGCAGGAATAGAACACTTTCGTTTCGGATTTTGGTTCGGACGGAGAATCGGATAGAGTGCACGACACGGCATAGCACGAGACAAAAAAGAGTGCGATCGAATATCGGGTGACGACATCAAGACGAAGGGATGGAGCGCCATCTTCCGCGATCAACAAAGTCATCGATCGAAACACAACCCCCACCCCTCGCCCTCACATCCTCCGCCCCCTCTCTTACTCAACCTCACCTCCTCCCCACACACACACTTCCTCAAGCCAATCCTATCCCTCACTCACACACACATTCACAATAATTTCATTTCACACAACTATACACATTCGTCTCACCGCTGTTTCCTTCCAAACCTTTTCCTTGTATTTCCTTCTCCTCGTCATCCGTCTTTAAATATTTTTTCCATACGGAGGTTAGGTTTATTTCATCTCTGTTAAAGATCACCAGTCAGTCGACGGTCTCTTTCTCTATCCCGAATGTGTCATCTCTTTGTGCGAATAGTTTTTTCTTTATTTTCTGTCAGGCATACAATAAGGAAGCTTAGAGTCTTTGAAGCAGCCTTACGTGGTGACTCTCATGGCCATCCAACCGATGTACAAATATCATATTCCAGTTTTCTTCCTCATTGCCTTGCCACATACTCCTCTGCCCACGTAGACGTTCTTTTCAAGTTTTCATCGCTTCTACCTTCCTAACCCTAATGGCGCAGGTGGCCTTAACAGCCTCTCCTAAGAAGTGATATCCGCCAATCATCATTATATTTGTACCCAGGTCTATTAGCTTTTCCCCCTTGCTGAGCAATGAAATGTATATGCACTTTCTCCAACGCGCCTTCTGCCGGGAAGTAACAGGAACGAGGACAGCACATCAATTGAGTGAAATATGTTGACGAAATTATTGCATCCCGCATAGCGGTATGTGTCACAAAAACTCAGTTCGCGTGTCTTGGAAATTCGATAGTTTGAGCTTAAACGAATTTCGTCAATTGCTTCGGGATTTTTGCAGTAAATGTATTACGCCGCACAGGCTTCGTCATCCGAAAACAGGACACGAAATATTAAGTCGTACGATTTAAAAACACGCTTTCTTTGACTCTTTCTTTCGGTTAATACGTAGTCGCGGTCTACGTATTCATTTCCCCTCGAGTGGATGAGCGGCTCGCGAAACCTGCTCTACTTGCCGTCAGCCTTCCTTGCTCTTCCTCTGCATTTCCTTCACTCTCCCGAGGACTCCTCTCCCGCCCCCTCCCACCCTCTGCCCTTCCGATCCCTCATCCATTTCCCCCCTCCTCAAGCCCCCACCCGCTTCCCCTTTCCTCTTTGCCTTTCCCCTACTGCCTCTCGATTTCGCTCCTCCCCCTGTCCTTCGAATCGTCCTTTACCACACCCCACCCCCGTCCTTCGCACACCTACTCCCTCCCGTTTCTTGTTTCCCTCCCCGTTCCAACAGCCCTGCTCTGCGACACCTTCCCTCCACTCTCTCTCCTCCTCTTGTCGCCAACGAACGCCTCCTCCTCTCCTCCCTCATCCCCCCCCCGCTTTATTGCCTCTCCCTTTCACTCTCACCGTAATACGTATCCTTCGTGTCTCCCTCCCTCCCGCCCTTCCCATCCCCTTTTGTCTCCTCCATCCCATGCGGAAGGAGCGAAAGCAGGTCAGCGTGGCGGAAATGCTCACTCGCGTCCTCAACCAGAGGACCGCTTTCGATATGTATTATTCCTCAGTCACTCGACTCCCCTGATTCCTCCGCACACTCACCTGCCCCCCCCTCTACGGGAGAGGGCGCTATCCAACCTTTCCCACACCAACCCCCGCCACCTCCCGCCCACCGACCACCTTTGACCGATTCGGCGAGTGGGGGTTTGTTTGCATTTCGTTCCCTCGTGACTCCGTAATTCACGGATTAAGTTACAAATTTTTCTATGTCCTTGCCTCTAGGAGGTGAAAAGTTCTCGAAGAGGTTCTCTTCCTGCAGGGAATCCTTTTTTTTTGCCTCAGATGGGCGGGAGGAATTTGACCGCGTGATACATAAATTGGTTGAATGTATTGCACTTATTGCGATCAATTTTTACCCGTTATTTCTACAAAATTATGCCCTGCCCGTTTTTTTTAAGTTCTGCATACTTTTGGTGCAAATAATTTGTCTGTGATTTACTTTATATAGTTTTCCAGTCTGTAATAATGAATTAGGCTCAAGGTTAGCGAATTATATGCCCCGTTTTCGTCACCTTGGACGAATATTTGATGTAAGGCAAATAATTATAATGGGTGATTTTGAAAAAAGTGGTATTATTTAAACTTTTGTTTTCCAGAACGAGTAAGATGATTAAATATTGAACTTAAAATCGGCAAATATTATTGGAATAATTTATTACGGAAGCAGCATAGTAGAAATAATTATCATTTTACTTTTGTAATTCTTATTATATGTGTAGCCTTCGACTAAAAATGTTGTCCGTATTGGAATTGATCAGTTCCTCTATTCATGGTGTTTGAAAAAAATTGCCGCGCTCCAAAGAATCCATATCGATACGATCTTTCCGTTTATTATAACGTGACTGCGTTGGGAGTTCAGAATGGGAGAGGACCCCAAGGAGATCTCGCACGCGAGTTTCAGTACAGAACGGCACATTTTGTATTCGCGATTGTGTTCAGTAATTCAGTGACAAATAAACCGAATCATTAAGCACGTATGCCCCTGTTTATTTTCGTAAAAAAAAGTTTTTCGGTGTTGAACGGAAAAACTTATTTTAGGTTGAATCTAGTAGTCATTCGAATATTTTATGATCATGCCCAGACTTACCCGTTTCTAGATGAGGGTCGCAGGAATTGAATACTCAACTGGAAGTGTGAAGCACTGCATTTATTGCGGACTCCTATCATCCGTAATTCATCTCCTTGCCTTTCCCTCCAAATTATTCTCCCCCTCTTTCTCTATCGGTGACGGTCCCAGGAGGACATGGTGATGTAGTTTACCTTTGTGTCTAGTCCTCTCTTATCCAGACAGAAGCCGGTGGTGTGGGTGTGGGTCGAGACTGTGGAAGGTAGGAGAGAGGTGGGACTGGATTATAAAATTTGGAGGACATCTTAGTAAAAACAGTGTCTGAAAGGACATTAAAAGGAAGTGAATAGCCTTATTGAGATGTTATATCAAGAGAGGAAATGATGTTTTCGCCAAATGATGTCGATTCTTTAAAAAGTAATTGTGGCTTCGACATGGGTAGAGATAAAGACATTTTGGATGGAATTTTTATGAAAGTTATCCGCAATATTGAACCCCCGGTCAATTTTCTTTAAATAATGTTTTTTAAATATATTTTGGAAGTCAGGGATACTTTGTGTGGGGGACACCTTAGAAATATCGACAGTTTTTTCTTCGAGGTATCGATCGTAATTGGTGCAGGTTAAAATTTTTGATCATTTTTCTGAAGCTCTTGTAGTTCTAAAAATGTTATAATTAGAAAAACCGCATTTCCAAGTTTATTTAAAAAAAGTTCCTATTCTAAAAATCGTAACAAAATTAATTTTCGTAAAATATACTAATTTTTTTAAATTTGTAGCATGAATGAGTAAGAGGGAACAGTATTACTCAGTTATTTGTTTTGTTAAATTTTTGACACACAATTCATTTTTATTCCGGTTTGTGAGTTAACGGAAAGATCTAGAGCTAAAGTTCGGTGTAATGTGTAAGAAAATCAGCACCCAAACTCAGGTCGCGTGATCTCTTGTGGAGGAAAGGCTCCTCTGGGAAATTATGGGTAGGAAAGGAAAAGGGTCCTTCTCACCCTGTCTCAGTGAGCATTTTTTCTCATTTTCACTCGGGGGCGACCTCTCAGCAGGGAGACCTCTTCAACTGCCCTTCAAAATATCCTTGGGGTTTCCAACCATTGTTTCACAGGAAGTCAATCCAATTACGCGTTAAAGCCATGATAAATTTTCATAACACTCTTGTGATCTAGTATTAGAAATGTTTTAAAAACCACGGTGAACTTAGGATTTAAGAAAACTCATAATAATTTTCTTATCGATTGCATATGCATGTATTTGCGACAGCGGATCATTTAATATACGGAATAAGACTTTACGTATTTATACCCCTCTTGACCTTCGAGCTCCAACCGCTAAGGGAGATTGCTTAACACCTATTGAATTATATGTCATAGTGACAGTTTATTATTGCATGTCTGGCAGCTGTGGAATCAGTTTTCGCGCCAATTTTTTTTTCGTTTTGAATTTTTTGTGTCACGGACAATTTACAGCAAGATGCGCGATCTAACGTTATTTGTTTTGTTAGGCATGGTTTTAAGTGTTTCAGGAAATACGAGAGGAGAGAATCTTCTGACAGTGCGCGCCTGACGAATACTGTATATTTATTTGAGTGACATAAAAAGCTCAAAAGATAATCTTACAGATCTATTCAAGGCCAGATGGCATGTATCTTCCACAATACCCAAGCAATTTTTCTAGCCATAATAAGGAAGGAATGGTGAAACGACAGGTAAGCCTTGTTAAACAATGCACTTTTCCACATTAGATTTCATTTAGAATATACATTCATACGCTCCACGGAGAGTTATATAATCGAGAATAATAATAAGGACATTATGAATAAAGGCAGAAGACTTAGACGGCTGGCAGGAAGAATGAAGAATTCTTATGGAAGTGTAACAAAAACGCGTCACGAAGGCTCTCGGAGTGTCTTTAAACTTATGAAAATATGTCACCAAAACAGAAGCCGAAATGTTCCGACTTAACAGAGGCAATTCGGGAGCAATTTCAGAGAAATGAACGTATTCGGAGCGGCGTATTTTTGGGTCTTGAGATGTGGGTCATCATTATTAATCCCGAGAGGAAACGAAATCGCTCCCTGACTCCCAGGCCTAAATATTTTCAATAATTCGTTATGTGGGTGAGCGAATGATTAATGTCTTTTTTTTGATCGAAAGGAAATATAATGACTCAATTAATGCTACTAATAAAACAGGAAAAATGGACAGATGAGGCTTATACAATTTTCTCAATGAGAAGCCGGAACATTCGAGGAGAATTCCTACAGCTATTTGGAGAAACGTGGCTTCTTCATTGTGAAAATGGGAAGCTTTGTCACGGTCAAATTTGTGCATTCTATGACCAAATATATGTAAAACGAAGGTCATGTCATCATACCCACATTCACCAGGCCTGCTATCTTTCGGATCTTCTTGTTTTCAGGGCTAAAAATAAAATGTTCAAGAAAAAGAGATTTGGATCTGACGAAGGGCACCGCAAGGCCGCAACGGTAGCTCTGCGCGGCACCTCATTCAAATAGGTTAATGAGTATGGATAGATTAACAAATGCCAAATCTTCTTATGAGAAGAATGTTTGTGTAGGAAAGAGTGACTAATAAATCAAATGAAGAATCAATTTCTAAGTATTTTTTTGTTCGTTTCGCGAATTAAATCACCTGTCTTGGTACTTGGAGAGTGAATTTATTAAGTAATTTTTACTCTTTGTTCATCGTAAGTAATTTTTTCAGTCGCAATTATTTATCTCCTCGTATCAAAGCACTCTTAATACACTCTTCAATTCCTGAGGTAGCCGTTTATCATAAAATACATATGGTCGATGTATAATGTGTGGAAAAATCTATTATCGTTAAAAAAAAATGGAAAAAGTTCATCTGTTATCAAGGATATTCATTGCCTATTAGAAATCTTTAAGTGTATAGTTAAGCCATACAAAGTAAAACATACTAGGTGATTGCTAGATTAATTAACATGGCAGTTGTTACGATTATTTCATTAAGTTCATTAAGGTTTTGTGACGTTCTTTTATCATGACAAATATTTATTTTAAATTTTAATTCCAAATTATGTTTTGGAAAATACTAGAAAATATTACTTTCATTTTTTCTATGCATTACTCATTGGAAATAATTCCTTTGCCACAAGTTAACTGAAGGTGATACTTGACCTTGAGCTTTAAATTCGCTATGTTGCCGATTTGTTGGTATTTGCCACTTAAGACTTTCGGTCGGGTTTTGTACTCATTAATTTGATTAATTCGTACGATATAAGCATATGAAAGAATAGATAAATAAATAGGTATATATATATATACAAATATATAATTATATATATATAATTATATATATATGTATATATATATATATATATATATATATATATATATATATATATATATATATATATATATATATATACACACACCCGCACACACACACATATATATTTTCTATATATATATACACACACACATATATACATATATGTGTGTGTGTAAATACAAACCTTATATGTGCATAAGCTCACCTGAAAGGAAATAATGCCGATGTATCTGTGCCAGTAATAAGGATAACCATTTTGCTCAATATTTTAATTTTTAGGAAAAGGCCTGAAACCTTGCAATTGGCAGGAAAATTTGCAGCAGCAAATAAATAGTGACAACAACACACTTGTATAACAGTGCCGTATATATATTTTTTAAATTGAGTTCTTGAATTAAAACTATGAACTCTTAAACGTTTATTTTTTTCAGTAACCATAAAATTGTTTACTACCGTAGAACTGAACGAAACAAAATGTTATGATGAAATCGACGTCCATAATTATTCGTATTATTATTAATGTTTCCTTTACAATTGTGACAATAACCTCTAGGGACGGGCATATTTAGAGGTGGGCAGAGTTTGCAGAATGGCACTACCCAGTTCTTTCGTGGACATCTCCCGAGACGAATATTTCCAGCGCGAGCATTTTAACTCCCCTCGCTACACTTCCTTAAGCTTATTGTTAGGAAGCACTGAACCCATCGGTCCATCCTTTGGATAGGACGTTAAGCAGTGTGACCTCGTGACATATTTCGTTACGAGAAGGTTAAGTTGGCGCCGGTGGATCTACTTCCCTCTCGTTCCTGTCCTTGTTTCCCTACCACCGACTTCTTCATCACTCTCTTTCTCTCTCTACCCACATACTCTTTCGATTTCGTGGTCACTTCAGGAGGTTGATGAATGCCGACCTTACCGTGTATATCACCCTCTCTTTTTAGATTTCTTTTTTCAGTCACCAGCGAAAATGTCGCCATCGCTCATCGAATGTGCAAGGTGACGTCTCTCTCAACACATGTAAAGATTATCGCAACTCATTCAAAATGAATCTTTTATGATCCATGCACGCGAAGATCGAAACAGATTTTTGTTCATCAGGAAAAAGTGTAGGCTTTAACTAACCCAGTACCTCCGTTACCTTTTATTTGCATTATATGGAGTCCCGCAGTTGACGGAAACATTTTAATAAAAATAAGTCACACGAAGATATCGTATATTATTAGGTTTTGAATTAACGTCAACGCTCAAAAATATGAAACATGGAGAAATATATGAAATTTTACGATAGTGGTAATTGAAAAAGTTTCCGTGCTTGATGTAAAATAGTAAGTCCGTTTAAATTCTTAAACTTCTATCATAAAAATCAGCATGAAACACGATAGCATATCAGTTGCCTCAATGCTATTTTATTCTCTAGTCAAATTCCAAAGAAACTGCGGGAGATGCCGCAACAGTAACTTTTAACGTAGTCATCCGCTAATATGCATTTCATTATTACATTATTCTCTAGTTTTTATTTGAAAATATTTCTTTAACGAAACTCTATATATAAAGGATTAGCCGCATTGAGCAATGGCTTCAGTTCTGATTTCTCGATACTCGCTATTTTAGCTCTCCAGAGGGTCTAAACTAACTTAAATTATGTTTTATTGCTTTTGAGACTTAACTGCATAAAGTATAAAGGTTAACATTCATTCATCTATGGTAAGATAAGAATTCAACAATCGTAACTACGATTAAACGGGAAGAATTTGGTCTAATTCAAGGTATAGAAAAATTTCAACCATGAGATACTGTTAAAATAAATATGTGGTAATGCAATTATAATAAAATATGAATACGAAATTAAAATTTTCGAAAGATTTAATGTTATCATTGATATTATAAGAACTAAATCCAAAATGATTTTATTTTTTCCCTCTATACTCTCCCTGTGAGGATTTCGAGCGCCGGTGAAGTCGGTGGAAATATTTTCATTCGTAGAAACTAACTTTCATATTCCCTTCCTCAACGGTCCTTCCTCCAGCCTCGAGGCTCTCTCTCTTCCTTTTGCTTTTCATTTTGCTCATCCTGAAATTAAGACTGTCCTAATTTTTTTATCCTCGAAATGATGATGAAAAATAAGATATCATGGATATTGATGGATTTAACTTGGGATAAAGATTTAGCCGTCACAATTAGTAATGTGCGAGGACATTGTAGCAATGTGATAGAGGTTCTCCATCTGTTGAAAAAATTAAGTTAAAGTAAACATATTAAGTTTCATAAAATGATCATATAAAACCTACCGAGGGTGTTTTTATTAAAACGTAAGGGCACATACACCAGTATTTTTATGAAAATGTCCTGCTCTAATTGGAAATGGAAATAGTACAGTTCGGCTAAACACCTTTTACACACTTAAGATCCGTAAATTGACTCAGATGGTAAAACACTTAAATTAATGTTACTTATGGGGAGGGATTCACTAATCACGGATTCTGTTCCCCGCACAAGTAGCTTCTTTGTTTATTGAAATTTCATGATAGTTTGATTTAAAAAATTGTTATTTGTTTTCATTAACCTGTGGAAGCAGCAGCGTATGATTCACCTTTTCATTGCTCTGGGTATTTCGCAGTATTGTTGTGCTCGGTATTAGGGGGAGCAAATGGATTTAAACCATCCTGTTTGCGAGATTCTCAATGCCATGCATACCAGCAACAGAGGCCTCTTTTGTAGATGACTTATATGGGTGCTCGGATTTATTCGTAACCATCTCCCCCTCAATGAAAATTTCTCGGCTTCCCAATGATTTATCCTTCAACTGAACGATATTATTTCATAATCTCCGTGCCTTTACACACGTCGATGACCCCGTGACATTATGTCGTAGAGTTTAACCCGAGAGACCTCTCGAGAGGCAGACTCAATCTTCCAGGTCCATATTCCCAAATATCATTTGACTGATATAAACTAAGTTTTCCCAGCACGATATACTAATATAAGTTAATATCCTTAAACTAAGAACTAAATTCAAATTGTCCAACCTCGTATGTTTTCCCTTGTACTCGTTCATAATTAAGATTCTTAGCGCAAAATATCTCAACTCCGACCGTTAATGCTGTGGAGCTTTATTTTTGATTTTTTCAAGTAAGTTTTTGTACGAACATCACGACTCATCTGGCGTAAATAATCAGTGGAAATTACATTAAAGTGTGTATTTATATGGAGGAATAGAATAGGAGGATACGATATTGATGAAATGGGACCTGAACAAAACTACTGACGGAAAAGATGGAACGGAAAGAGTTATCTACCATGCTGCGTAATTGGTGTGCAAGAGAACGAGGTAAAGAGTAGGATTGACTCAAACTTAGTATTTTAAAACGACGTATGGAAGTGTGATTGTATCCTACGATTGACAAATTATTGAGGCTGATCATGTTTTAGAATAAACGATGTCGCCACAGCCGAGATCATTAGCCTCACCGAGTTACGTAAGGTGAACGTTTCGGGCTGGTTGGGAAAGATGGCACGTGTAAAGAGAAAGTACGACTGAGAAAATTCGCGCCTCTTGATTAGCGCCGTGATTTTGGCCTCGCATTTTAACATCACGATCAACGGTTTGCGTCTTACTCGCCACAACATAATCAAATCTCACACATTTACACCTATAATTAATGTGTGTGTTGAGTGTTTGTCGTTTAATATTGTAAGAAGACATTTATTTATCAAATTCGAGAGGTGTATATTTATCAAATTCGGATCATCGTGATAAAAATATGTTAAGAATCGATGTGATGAAGTTGGTCGGTTGAGCTAATGAAGCGAGGAAATTACGTTGCGATGCGGCGTATAAAAATTACGCTATTGATACGCATCGAGTGACATCACCGACAACGATAAATAAATGATAAATAGCGTTGGAAAGTTACAGAAGGTAGGAAGTTAAGGAAGTTAAAGGCTCTAGAATTGGTCACTGTCATTCCTCTGCTGAAGAATTAAGGTTAAGAAATAAAAGAAAATACTGCTATAAGGAAGGTAAAAACCGGTTGAGGATATCCTAACCACCTATATCCTACCCTAGAAATGAGGGAAATACAAATACTGGATAAAATACGAAATAATTAAAATGGAGTACAATGGAGAAGAATGGTGCAGTAATGAAAGAAATGAGGTAATGGGATGATAAATTAGTAAAATACGGTGCTTGATATGCATGTAAATTTAAAAAAATACACAATAAACTTATACTGTGAAAACATGAAATAATTATAAACTATGGGAAATCGCTTCTCTTTACGTTTCACAATTTGTATAACTTGATGAACACTTGTAACCAAAGAATTTCATTTGCTACGCTTTTGAGAACGCTGTGATAATTTCTGGGTGCATTTTGCCACTGCCTTCTGAGTTGCATCATACACACTACGCCCTCGTCTACGCATAGCTAATTGCAAGAAGTGACCATAGCGAATGAATTGTGACTCATGATATCGTGCACAGTAATAGAAATTAGATGTTCTTGAGGAGCTCTGACTGCTCGCGGCGAAAATTACGTTTATAAAATTCCAATAAATGATGAATCTACAGCCCTCATACCCGAGGCGAAATTAAAACTGGGCAGATTTTTTGGTTTAGGCAATCATTGTCGACTGGATTCGTTTAGGGTTGGTGGAGAAATACGATAGATACGGTTAGTGTTATGTAGAGAATGAAGGTTAAAAAAATTAACTTTAATGGTTTTGAGGCTGTACTTCGTGAATATTCATTATCACTGAATAAATAAAATTTGATATTTTTTCACACAAAATACTTTATGATACTACCGGTTTCGACGCATAGGTAACATCATCAGGTGACCTGATATGACCTGATGATGTCGCCTATGCGTCGAAAATGGTAGTATCATAAAGTTTTTGTCTGAATAAATACCAAGTTTTATTTATTCAGTGGGTAGGAAGGTTAGACCATCGTTTTAGCAAGACACACAGCAGATATTACTCGCCATTTAGGATCAGAATTATCTAAAAATTCCGATTAAAAAGAGAGCATAGGTTACAGCAAGAGTCTGGACCAAAATTAATTGCCCTTAAATACGAACTCAATGATATAAAGGTAATTAAAAAGGTATTACGAGACATTCCTAAAGACAAATCGCGTGTATTTTGCAATTCCCTGTTTTAAAGTTTACTAAAACGCTCTCCCAAAAGACTTTTTTCATCGCCACAAATATTTCTGACCGACTAATATTTCTGCTCCAGGAATCGATAGCAGCTGTCATAATAATGGACGATTGGCTTTATCTCTTAGAAATGAGCCATATGCCTACTTCAGTGGAGTTCATAACCAATAAAATAAATATAAAAAATATGCTAGGAAGATATACATAAATACCGATTTGCATGACCATAAGCGAGAAGCTATTTTAAAGGTAGACATTTATTTCAGTAATCACTTCGAATACTTGACTATATTTCAATAATGGCTTTCAATTGGTGGAATAAGGGTGAACAAATAGAAATAATGTTTCGATTCATTTCCATTAATAAAGAGATAATTACATTTCAATGTTTTGGAGCTATTAAATCCTGTTAGTTTTCATATAATCACAGCTAATTTAAATATTGCTTCCACTTTTCAAAATTTCACAGACCAGTCATTGGAATAGTAATAAAAAATAAATGTAAACTCCGAGGATCAAAATCGTTTTATGCAGAAAAGTGATTTTATGGAAAAAGGTAAAATCTTTATCTAAAAATTTATCGATCGTCATTTGCGGCCTCTGAACGTAACTCATCGTTTGAAACACATTGGTCCGGAACATCGTTGCTCTCTGAATGAACAGAAAGGGTCGGCTTCATTCACCCTTGCAGGGAAATCAAGTTACGCATTGACTTTATTAGGAAAATCACGCATTAGGAAAATACAGATAGATTCTCACAATTTTCCGACTGCCATGCTGAAAGAGGTAGCCTAGTTGCTAACGCATTCGTACACAAATCAATTGGTTGTGCTTTGGAACCCGTCATATTAAGTGGACTGATTTATTTACCATGTAGGTTTTCATAACGAACTATGATTACATTGCGCGCATTGAACTTAATAGCCCAAGAAATAACATTACTCAAGTAACAACATCGTTTTCGGAATGTTTTTCTGATTGACGTTCCTTTTGTTTGAACTTGTGATCCAGGGAGGATATTATTGATTTTTCAAGCAACGAAGTTGTATTGATATATCTGGGAGCATTAGGTTGAGAGGCAGTACACTGAAAGCCGCAGCTATTCCGAAGAATCAGTGAGTGAACTCATTCCAATTCAGGTACTGGCCTAGTGTTCTCTTAAATATCGTAGTATATCCATTTTCTATGAAGCCATTATTTGAAATGCACTAACTTTGCACTCAAATATTCAAGTTAGTTAATGAATCAGTGGTAAATAAAGATAATTTATTATCTACTTTACTGATAGTTCGGAGGGAAATGAAGGGAGGATCAAGCTTCTAAAACACTGAGATATCAGCGAAAATTAAAGAATTTTCACATTAATACTTTTAAAATGCTTGGAATAGATTTAAAACAAGCTATTCTACCGCTGTACAGATGGTCAGCAGTCTAAATTCGATCTAAATATTTTGTTAAAATGTGGCAAATGATCGAACTATTATGCTCAAATTGAGTGCAAAGGATCACTTGCATTTTAGAAATATAGATCAAATATTTCCTCTGTTTATGACATCCAAACAACATGATTGTATCAATCAAAGAATTCTCAACCCGTGAAATAAAAAACATTGCGATAACTGCGTCCTCAAATGTAGGTTTCTCACTTTTAAACTCAATTAAAAATTTTCTCGCCTTCGATGTAGATCCTTGCCTAATCTCGTTGGTTCAATTGGACACAGATTGTTGCGTAAAGTGAAAATATGTGAGCTTGGAATTGAAAAATGTTAAAATGTCGATCATAGAGTTTTTCCTCTAGTTCTAAATTCATTGCATTTTAATTAAGGAGTATGAATAAAAAGAGAAAAGTGATTTTTGAGGATGCAATAAATTGGGTCATACACGACAATGGTCATACTATATTTCGAAGTGCCTATCTAAAGATATATTCTCCTATAATATATGTATTATGAGATACATATATTAAAAATTTCTCAATTAATACATGCAAAACAGTTGAAAATAAAGTATCCATATCACATATGAGAGATCGGATGAATCAAATGTGAATGAATATTTAGTATTCAATTCCCCCGCAATTAGTAAAGTTGAAATATATACGTAAATGAATTACTGCTTGCTTCTCGCACCCGGCAGATAATGTAGTAAATATGTTGTCCTGTTTTTTTTTTGATTTTGCCGGATACCGGGGTCATTAAAATATTATTTTTCGCGGTAAATTGATAAACGCAATTGCAAGAATTTAGTATCAACCGTTTTAGGTGAGTCATGGCCAGTGGAGTCATAGATCCTCTGATTCTAATGCGGTGGAACAATTATACTGTGAGTATTAGAGACCTTCTGTTGACCTACGCACTCAGTTCCTTTTATGATCCTTGAGGAAATCCAGTGGAATTCCCATTTTTTTCTCAACGATTGCCATACCATTTTCTCAAATGTCTTAGCTATAACATATTGCAGCTCGCCTCAAGGCAATTAGCAGTCCGAGGCCAATAAGTTCCAATTAGCAAAAAGAAAGTGGTTGTGTTGATTAGAGGAAGCTTGCGAAAGCTGAGGTCATTTACTTCATCAGAGATAGTTGACTAATTTGATAGATAAAGTACTTCAGTGACCGGAGAAAGGGTGTAGAGAAACCCGGCGTCAGCATCTACCTATTTCATGGATTGTCTATTTGAGCATCCCGCTCCACAGACCGAATGATGCACTAATGTGCACTCTTCCAAATATAACTCTAAGATGGATCGTATTGCCATTGGTATTATCTTCGGGACCCACGACTCCCGCGCACTCGGGAGGGAACCAAGATACCAGTCACCGCAAAAATCTGATCCCAACCAGAGTTGATTTGTTCATAAGGTGTTTTTACTTGGCATAGTATGAAAATTCTATCGATCTCAAGTAAAAAAGTCAATTAAAATACTCTAACGTGAAGGTAATTCAATATAGACATGCGGAAGAATACCTCAAACCAGGTCGTGCTAAAAATGTTTTAATCGCTTTCATGATAGGATAACTACTATATTAGATGCTTAACTTTCAGCGAAAGTAAATTACTTAAGTATCTTGGACAATTGTTACTTGGCTCTTAACTCCCAATTCTAATTAGAAAAATAGTGAACGCCATTTTCATGATGACTTATATGATTCCCATTTGCTCGGTTGAATTGTAAAGCCGCGATTTATAATACCCATTTTTGCTATATGGATAATTTGAATTATTGTTGCCTGACTTGGTGAGCTTTCTACAGCCAGATTTGATATCCACTGATAAATTTAAAGCATGCTTTGTTGTCGAAACTGTAACTTGAATGTGGTTCCTCGTACTTTACCTTCATGACTTCAAGGGATATATTAACATATTTTTCTGCCTCCAAGGAAAACGCTGCAGATGTCGCAATGCAGTGGGATGGCTTGAAGCAATTTTATAATGTTAGTAAGCTTACGCGTATGTAGTTGACCACTTCAACCCCTTACGTAGTTAAGTGGTCAAATTCTACCAACGCAATCTGTGCTAACTCATCGTCACGCTATAATATTCCCGCTCTCTGTCGGTTGTTGACTCAATCGCAATTAGTGATATCTTTGAGAGCGTAGAAGGTGCAGTCAACGCACCTCAAACGTCACTAGTACTTTCGGGGATAGAGATCTGCTCAGTATGATTGCTTCGTTAACTGATATTAAGGGAGTATCACGCCATACTTGAGATGCCGATAAAAAGATTATTTCGATACTCTAAGAGCAGACTAATATGCATGCAAAATATCTCTGACTATTCCGACGACATAACCAACAGTCACTCTTGCGTCAGAATAGTTGGCAAAATCTATCATTAAGATGAATCTGCTCACTGTGAAAAAAAATCCCACGTTTATATTGTGGATTTACTTGAAATATTTGTTTGAAAAGATGTTGTTCCCATTGGAAATATATAGATATATGAGAGGAGGAAGTGTATGGGAAATTTCGGAATGAGTGTGTAGCAAGTCTCGTCTGAGTGAGAAGTAACTAAAAATTATAGAATAAAAATTTAAAACCCCACAATTCTATTGATATTTAAAAAATGCATTAAGAGAAGAAATTATAATAATAAAGATAAAACCTAATTTTAAAGATTAACAAGGACTTTATGGTCCTTAAGCCTCTAAAACTCTGAATCTTATTATCAAAATATTATGAGGTCGCCTTTTAAAATATTTTGTTCGCGTAGGAATGTATCTAAATATTTCATTAAAAGATTTAACTTTTTTAACTAACCTTGTTCATTTTAATATAACTTAATATACCTCACACTTTTGTTAAGATATATATATATATATATATATATATATATATATATATATATATATATATATATATATATATATATATATATGCTTTCGTCGAACTTCTATATATTCAGATGAAGACGGATTGTTTCCGTCGAAATATCAAGAAATAACGTGTGAGTGTTCTTCTTTTTTTGTGTTTATATATTGTTTGTTGCTGTCCAATTCATTATATATATATATATATATATACTACCTTGATCAAAAAGTTCCCGGAATAACCACCGTGTGGCGCTCCCATCGTTCCGATTTGAGTTCTGTTTTTTTGTTAAATTGGTACATCTGTTGTTGATATTCCCTTTAAATCTTAGTGTCATAACTTGACATTTGCAAAAGTTACGGTCGGTTTTCGGTATGTCCATCAGTGCTTCCTGCGATTTTTCCATTACTTCCTCTCGGCTGCTAAAACGCGTTCCCCGTAATGGTTTTTTAACTCGATTGAACAGAAAGAAGTCACAGGGAGCCAAATCAGGTGAATTCGGTGGCTGTTGGATGGTTATTGTTGCATTTTTCGTCAAAAAATTACGAATAATGATAGCACTGTGCGACGGTGCGTTATCATGGTGCAAAATCCACGAGTTTTCTGCCCACATTTCTGGTCTCTTTCGGCGAATTGCTTCACGCAAACGTCTCATAACGCCCAAATAATACTCTTTGTTTACTGTCTGGCCTTCTGGCAAAAATTCATGATGCACTACACCGTTGTAATCCATGAAAACCGTCAGCATTGCCTTCTTTTTTGACTGAAAACGACGTGGTTTTTTTGGTCTCGGCTCATTTGGTGAACGCCATTCACTTGCCTGATGTCTGGATTGCGTGTCGTACTCATAAACCCACGTCTCGTCTCCAGTAATGATCCTTTTGATGAATGTGGGATCGGATTCAGCCTCGCAAATCATGTCTTTTGCGACGTCAACACGGTCTCTTTTTTGCATGAAATTGAGGTCTTTCGGCATGCTACACGACGGAAACCCAAATCATTAACCACAATGTCTTGGGCGGATCCATAGGCAATGTTCAAGTCCTCCGCTATTTCTCTGATGGTTAATTTGCGGTTATTGACCAACATTTCTTTTACTTTATCAATTTTTTCACCGACTTTCGATGTCGATGGTCTGCCACTGCGTTCATCATCTTCGATTGACTCACGACCACTTCTGAACCGCTCGTGCCACTGGTAAACGACCGTTTTTTTTAGAGAATCGTTGCCGAAACACTTTTCCAACATTTCCAACGTCCGTGCGCCACTAAATCCGTTTTTTACGCAAAATTTAATACAAGTTCGTTGTTGCAAATTTAAATCCATTTCTGCAATTGTAAAAAATCGCCAGCACACACAGAGATAGATGTACTCTTGGCTACGTAACTTTTGCAAATGTCAAGTTATGACACTAAGATTTAAAGGGAATATCAACAACAGATGTACCAATTTAACAAAAAAAACAGAACTCAAATCGGAACGATGGGAGCGGCACACGGTGGTTATTCCGGGAACCTTTTGATCAAGGTAGTATATATATATATATATATATATATATATATATATATATATATATATATATATATATATATACATTCAAACACGAAATCCCGCCAAACGGCGAATAAATACTCATATATACAGAAACAGATATAAGGAAAAGGGATAGGAACACATATAAAGGACGAACACAATAAAGGTGGGGAAGGCGGAATCGAACGGATCACAAGAGTAAAAATATTTCCTCAACCGGGACTCGAACACCGGATCTTTCCACTTGCCGGGCGGATGCTCTTAACCACTTGAGCTATCGAGGATAGTCAATTTACTATACTATACTATATAGTATAGTATAGTCGAGGATAGTCAATTTACTATACTATATATATATATATATATATATATGAATTTCATATATATATATATATATATATATATATATATATATATATATATATATATATATATATATATATATATATATATATGAATTTCATAAAAACAAGAGTGCTGCATTTAAGATGTTTTTCGATTGTTTATTGTTATAAACACCTTCAAGTTAAATAATTGACGAGAGAGATGTACATATTTGCAATGCGAGCCATAGTAAGCCAAAGTAATCCGCTGGCATCATTATGCTTTCAATGTATTTGCATTAACTATCATTTAAATTTCTGAGACTAAGATTTCTAAAAACATTAATTTTAAGAATTTTCATTAATATTTAATTTTTGTGTAAATTAAATGTTTGAAACGACACAGAAATGGATGTCAATGCGAAGAAATGGATCCGAGGATCTTTGGCCTTCAGGCGCTACAATACCTTGCCCTAAGAGAAAATCTGACCGATATTCGGTGGAGAGATTGACACGCAATGTCCCTTACGCCTATTCACCAGTGTTTACGTTTGCTCAATCTTTTAAGAGCAGAACAAAATATCGTGCCACTTGAGAGAAATACCTTGAAGAAGATTGACAGTTTCCGATGCGCCTCTCACATAATTGAAAGTGTGAGTTCCTTGGGGAAGACGTAAAGAAAAATACACCAGAAGAATATGGGTTACAGTTAGACTATATAATCTGTTCAGGACCTGAAGGTGATTCAAATTAAAGCGCGGAGAATTGAGGTAATTACGTTAGTTTGTGCTTCAGTACGCGTAGTGGCAAATGTCTACGTAGAATTGTATCCACGTATTTTGCGAAATGCTTGGTTTATTGAAACATTGTCTTCCCAGCTGGTTGATCCCAGGTTGGGGACTCTAGCCGCTAGTTGCTCGCATTCTGGAATCATTTCGTGGCGCATGGCAATAGCAACTTAAAAGTGTAAAAGCCGTGTGCTCTCAAAAGGCATACCTATTGACTCTTGGCACACAATCCACGTACGAGCTGGGTATTGTTCCGCGTGGGTATCGATATGCATCTGATCGAATAATTCACCTAGTGAGTTCATTCCACTTTAAAAGGTAAATTTCATTCCTATTCTCCATTTCATTTACCTATATACAGCTATGGACCAATAATAACGCGCAATTCAACTAAATAGATAAAAATACACTTTTTTCAAACACAATTTATTTCAATTTTTAATAATTAATTCGAAATGTTTATTTGTAACCATCGTTGATGCAATGAAAATCTTTAAAGCCTACTGTAGAATGTTGGTGAATATTGAGAGCATTCAGAATTTTAGTTTTTATATAGTTTTGCACATTGAAAATATTCGTAAAGAAATTATTACGGTCGCGTCAAATTATTCACGGTTAATTATCTGCCTAAGTGCATGTTTCCCAATCCTATTAAGGGTTAGTTTCGCCAAATCTATGTGAACGGAATAATCCAATACACAATTCTCATAGTGTTTTACCCGATATCTATGTTAGTGTATTCTTCATTTTTTTTCAAAATTTTCCCATACGTAAGTAAATAAAAAAGAAATTTAAGAAAACTTTAAGTTTATGATACGTCTGTCAGGCATTTGGAGTGGGGGGCCCATCATCATATGATATATGATGATGGGGGCACAATTCCAAAAACGTGAGCTATCTTTATCCATAGAGGTGTTAAAAAATGCCTATTATGTGGTAGTCCTAATCCCTGAATAAAGAGTTTCATACCATAAAATATGTTTCTGGTAAAAAGTGTGTATACACTATGATAGAAGTTTCTAGCATTGATGGCCAGGTACGACCTCAATCGTGGAAAGTCGTTGAAATTTACAGCACGGCATTGGATTAACGATATTTGTATTAATTTCATAATTACTCCTCTCCTGTCTCCTTCGTTTTTTCACTACTGCATGTATCGTTCTAATATATTACATCTTTGTTATTAGGGTACTCGATTTGAATTTTTCACTACGATGAATGAATAGCATAAGTAAGATGGTAAAACGGGTGGTCTTATTGATCAAATAAGCTTCGCACTGAGTTTGGCAAAAAATAATCTAAATGAAATGCAATTACTTCTATTATCTCATTATGACGCCGGTGACAGTATTTTAATTAGGTCTTTTGAATTAAAATTGCAAATTGTGTGGTATTTTCAGCCAAATTTTTCGCGTAATCTATCGTTAGATTCAAGGACTTTTATGGATGACATTTTTCAGAAGTGTAATTGAAATGGAAATTTAAGAATTGAGCGAAGGATTATTGTAAAAAAATTTTAAACACTTCTCAACTCGAGGAGTTTAATTTCTGGTGGTATTGAGCCAAAAATAAAGATAGAAATACATATTACTTGAACCAAAAGCATTTAATTTGCGTTGTTGCAACTGCTACACGGTTTTATTACAGCACCTTTGAGGAAACGATTCGACGTTTTAGGGACTTAAAAAATAGAATAAACGCCATTCCCACACCTCGACACCTCTTAACACAGGGTTTTATTTATTTACGAAGAGAGTCGACCTCAGTCACGGACTTCGTGGAAGAACTTGGACTTTTCCTCCACTTCAATTTGCAAGTTATCTGAATCCATTCAAAGAAGGTTAACCGGGAGATCTCTCTTTCAAATTCAGAATGGGTGAGCGTCGTTTTTTCGTTTGGCTTTAAAAATTTGAAACTTCTATTTGCAGTTATTAATGCAATTCCTTGACATAACTGACTTTTAAGTCCCTAGTGTGCTAGACTTAATTATCCATGGGGTTGAGTAAAGTGTTTATGGAGTCATTAGCTTCCAATTTGTACATAAATATTTGAGTTTGATTGCTGTTCATTTTAATTCATAATCGAATGAAAATACGACCGTTCTTTAAGCCCTTGAATTTTTTTAAATGTAGAGAAGGCTGTATTTACTGGACCGAGGGAAATATGCAAAATCAACAAAATAGCGAAAGTAAAAATTATTTCCTATAATTGATTACGGTCGCACATGTCGGCCAATTTTGGTTGCGTATCCTGCGATATGTAAAGTAAGTCCAAATTTCATTGAGCTTTTAAAAATGGGATTCAATATAGCGGAAATTGGAGAGGTCATAAATATAGCGTTTTTGCTTGTGAGTTGGCTATGTTCTATGCAATTGAAAAAGTCATCAATGTAAATTCACTAAGCTATCACGTACATAAAGTTTGTCTTGCCTGTAGTTTAACTCACGCTTATTTTGTACTGCAATCACAGTTTACATTAACATGCGAATGCAAATATGAAAAGAAATAACCATTCTCTTAGTTTTTTGCTTCGTAAAAGGATATCGTGAGAACGGAAAGGCCATAAAAGACGCAGCAATAGAGTGAATAGAAGTCGCTACCCCAATGATAACAGGAAGTAAAAATGTGTGAAAGGTATTCATTTGAGCCTTTTTTGCTGCGTTAAATAGGAGGGCAATAAATAGAGCCGGATGGAACAGTGTACGTATCTCGGAACTGTTTTGGACTAAAATGGTCAAAGTACGAGTAGTAGGGACATTGATAGGAGAAGAATTACTTTAGGCAAAGAAGCTTTTACAGGGAGGAGGGAATTGATGACTGGGGCGTTGAGTAAGGATGTTAAGAAAATGCTCGTTAAAACTTAGATATGGACCATAGTTATGTACTGCGCGGAAACATGGTAATTGAAGCAGGATGATAGGCATAGATTGGAGGGTTTTGAAATGTGGGTATGGAGAAGATTAAGTGGACGGAAAGGAGAGCAAATGAGGAGGCACTGGTTATGATTGGGGAGGAAATTCTAAGGAGGTAGAAAAAATGTATGAAAAGCGTACTGATTAGCAATGGGATATTGAAGACTGTAATAGAGGGGAGAAGGTTGGATAAACGAGGAAGGGGTAGGTAGATAATAGGGATGTTGGACGGAATGAATGGATGAAGGAAGCTTACGGAAATTAAGAGGGACTTAGTGGTAGAGTAGGATTTTGGGTTGTGTTTTGCTATGAGGTACAAGATATTTATTTGGTAGTTGTGTCCATCCAAAAACTACCTTAACCAATATATTACCCAAAAAAATCCCTCTAAATTCTCAATCATGTCTTGAAAGAAAGTTTCTTGTTTTCTCAGTATTATAGTAATGTTATCACAGTTGCAATGTATATTAAGATTATATTAAGCATTTCGTTAATTTAAAATTTATATGTTGATTCACGTATAATGTGTTATTTTACGAGTTTTTTCTGACGTTCCCACCCGATTCAAATTCGCATTTATATATATTTAGTAGCCAGATAAGATCAGAAGACCCACAGTTGTAGTTGCGGTATTATAGGTAGAATTAAGAAGCCCCATCTGCTTGGCTCAAATGTACATTCTCTAAAGTGGAGAAGAACCCGTGCGCCAAAGATTTCCCTTTACGATATTCTCATCTAAAAACAATATTATAATCAAAGAATGTAGTGTCACTGGTGGCAAACTCATGCATACATTTTGTTCACTTCCGCTGACTTCGTAGCAGTGCATTCTCCATACTACACTAGCGAATTAGACGTTCTACGTATGACATACAAAGGCATTTTGCTTGTGTAATAGCGTGATGGTAAATCTTTGCTAATCTTTGTAATTCTGTGTGGCTTAAGTGAAGATCGAAATTAACAACTAGTGTTTTGCGAAGTGGAATAGTGAATAATGCATTCTCTGCTCGTGACTCCGACTGGGGAGAGAGAGAGAGAGAGATATCGTGCGCCAGTGACTCCATGCAGGTGCGGTACGCGTGTTTCGTTGGGGGCCTTGGGAGGAAGAGGGGGAGGGGTGGTGGAAGAGGACGCGTGCCTTGCGCTCGCTCCCGGTGACGTTAAACGGAAGCGTGATTTGGGTGCTCGATTGTCAAAGGGCCAGGGTTGGAGGAGGGGAATAGTGTGCGTACAGTGAGATTACGTACATGCACGAATGGAACTCGTTTACGCAGTTGCCGTGCTTTGCCCCTGCTAATTGCAATCAATATTGCTCCCCAAGGTTGAATAACCAAGAGATATATGTTAAAAAAATTACGGTTGTAAGCATACGTTGCTTAACCGATTTCACAACTAACTTATCTGAACCATGTTGTTAGAATTAAATTTTGGCTGTTAGTTAATGATCAGTTGAGTAAAATCATTCAAATAAAAATTAGTGCGCTCTTCACTCGATTGAGATCTCTATCATTGAAGCCATTGAAGACATTAATGTGCCATTTTGAAAATGATATATATTTTTAACACTTCATGTATGATTCCACTCTGTATGGTCTGCATATCCATTAATGTAAATTAATCTGTAAACATCTTTGAGGCGAAGCATTACTAGAACAACGTTCTTGGATATTCAGATCATTGGGGAATAAATGCAAAAGCAAAGCGTCTGAATGGCAACATATACTCAATGATTATCGAAATTAAACGGGCCAAAGATTCGGCGCATTCAGTATTCTACCGCTGCAATCACCAAATACATGTTCATTATTACCGCATTCCCGATCGATTTGAAGCAGTAACACAATTTCAAAATAATTATGAGTGAAAGGACAAAAACATGGCGGTATATGATATTTAACTTAAACTCATGGACATGATGCGTCTGCAAAGAGCAAGTTGGAAATATCAAAATCCATGACCGACGTGGGCATCGGCAAGAACGACCCCACGCTCAAGGTTCGCCTGCGGTGCATTGCGATGGGCAGCTACTTTGAGAACACCGACCATGTTGACGGGTAAGGAAGTTCCCTTCCACCCGATCACCATGTGGTTCGATTTATAAAAGCTCAATGTAGCGCCGTATAGGGCCGTGACTCATCCACCCCGCCCCCACTTACCCCGTTCTATCCTCCGTCGCTTCCTCCGCCACTTCCTCCTCCCTCGCTCCTCCCCTCCTCTCCTCCTCCCCCCGTCCACTTCGGCCAATTCGCCGTGGACTCGGGCCGCACGTCGGATCCGCGCGTACTCGCCGGCGGCCCGCCTCCCATCGCCGTGGCCGGTGCCTCCCTCCCCCGGCAGTGCGGTAGGCCCTCCTCCGACCGACAGGGCCCCCACTCTCCCCCTCTCCTCGCTGGGCCCGTCTCCCGTAGAACCCACGGTCGTGTCCGACTCTCTCTTTCTTTCCCTCCCTCTCTCTTTCTTCCCTCAGCGTCTCACACTCTCCCGCACGCCGCGGGTCTTTTGACGCACGTCTCCGTACTCAAGCGAGCGAAGGCCCCCGACGATCCCACCTCCGAGTCCCATCCGAGGAGACCCTTGCTGACTCCCGGCCCCTTGAACCACCGTGCTCCCCCCCGGTGTGGCCGGCGCATATTCGGCGGTGGAGCACGTGCCCTCCAGTGAGAATCGAACGGGGGTTGGACCGGGACGGGAGGCCGGTTTGATGGTTCCTGCGACGAGTCCGACCTTCCGCGCGCGCGCGCGCCCGCGCCCCGTCTCTCCTGTGTTTCAGGGCCGGCCTCTGGGTATTGGGGGTATTTTTCGGCTGTCGTCCCCGATGTCCCGCGATGTCTCGTGCCACCGCACTTAGCCGCTTGCACCCGACGTTTAGGTTGGGCTTAATTCCGAATGGGTGTGGGGGAGGGTTATGGGGTGGCCGAGGGCCCGGCGTCGTTGCTAGGAGACGAGCGGTGCGCTGAGTCGCGCATGCGTATCGGGTTCGAGTTCCGGGATTTTTAGACGAGAAAAGAGTGGAAGGGTTGAAAAGGAGAAGACAAAAGCAGAACTGGAAGTGAGAGGAAGAGGGAAAGGAGGAAGAGATGTATCGAGTAATAAATAATGCGTGCCGTGGCCTTGACTTGGAACTTTTTTTCCAACTTCACTAGGGGTTCTGACTGATGGCTATTGAGGCCACTGATACGGGGATCGTCTAAACCGGAGTAAATAAAATCATCTCAGAAAATTTTACCATGCAGCTATTTTTCATTACTATCTTCACGTTGCTAATTTTTTGATTCCCCGTGTTCTACGGTTCACTTTCGAAAGAAGTGAATAACATGCAAATAAAAATGGTTATTTATATCAGCTGTAACAGTTAGTTAGGTGCTTGAAAATGATTTTAGGAAGTGTGAGTTGAATAGTTGAAGAGCTGTTAAATTCTAATACCTAATTTCAGTCTGAATGAAAGTTTACAGGTCTCTTGCTATTGTTCAACGTATTAAAGGTAATAGGAATTCCTTCTAAATAAAATTAAGTGATAGAAGAAATCAGATTTAGAATAATTTAAATCTAACATGGCGGTGTTTTCTCATAAATTGTTTCATCTGTTTTTAATGCAGCAGTTTCCGTTTCCATACTCACTTATGGACTTAAAAAATGAATTTAACGCTATTTTTTTCAATCCATGTGATTATTTTATGGAGTATGTGTATCTGAGTAAGATAGGGTACCAAATTTCACTGTGGCACCATCTAATTTAAAATATGGATTATTTTAATTTACCAAAACCTTTTCCAGAAGTAATTGTTGTGACGTAGTCATGAGCAAAAACCCGGGCGCTTTGATTCTTTCTCTTTAGCGTCACGCACCAGTGACGAATATAAAAATTATTATTTTTAAGAAGCCAGATCTTATCCAGTTACTTGCGCATTCAGAATTAATATTTTCTTTTACTCAGTCATTCAATAGGACATAATTATTCAACGGTAATGTTTTATTCTCATAATACAGGTACAATGAAGATAGAATGTGAAAGGCTATGGGTGAGCTTCCAATATCGATTTATCCTCTTGAAATTCATTATTCAGTAGATTAGTGAACGCTTCCATTTAAGAGATTGAGAGATTTCTTCCGGCAACAATCATAATGATTTCAGAGCCATCGACGAAATTTAATCATTAATTACTATATTATACTTTTAATCAATTATTTTCAATTTGTTTCCATGAAATTAAGCCTTTCAAAATGAGTTTCGTCGGCTAATTAATTTTAAAATGTTTAGGAAACATATTAAATAGAAAATATGAACCTCGAACAGATAGTCGCGCGGAATATGAGTAGGTATGCAGCGAGAATGGCACGCACATAAATCTAAGCATGCTAATCAAAGCGCGCATCAGATAAAATCAACTTCATCGTCTGTGTCAAAAGCATCATAATCGTGGAAATTAAACAATGAATTAATACAGAACTAGTCGCTTAAAATTGCTGTTTATTATTGGCATGCCATAGGCGTGAAAAAAGAAACAATGATTATAACCCTTAAGGATATGGTTGTCAAAGTTGAAAATATTTCCGACGTCACTTCCACGAATAAATCTAACGAAATAAAAGTGGCTGATATATTATTTTATGCCTCAATTACACACGTGTGGAAAACTTTTTGTTGATTCCCCAGGTCTCCTCCATGCTCGTCCGAAAGTACCTCTCCAGCAGAACCCGCGGCAAATTTTTAATAATGTAAAACGCTGAGGGGTTTAGCATTAAAGAGTATACGCGGAACCGGCGCTCTTCGTCGTTTCTGGGTCTCGGGGCGGACAGAGGAAGCGTTATGACGTTTCACATTATCGCTTACCCGGCACCCCATGAATCACTTATGAAGGAAAGCAGAAAGACCAAAATAAGCATGTAACAATTGCAGGAAAACTAAGGAAACCGGAGCCTCCGTACGTATAAATATTTTAAACGCTGGACATACGACCCCAGCTCACTGGTAAAATAGTTTTTAAAGCATCGAAGCACGTGCGGCCCAATCGCGGAAAAGGGAGGCGTCTTGTCTCGGGTCGGATCAATGTATTTCCCAAAATGGTACGATATCATGTTATTAGCCCTGTCTCAAAATCTTCCCCTAGTTTTCTGATCTGACGCCTTCCTACAGATTCTGTTTTCCCCATGATTTTCAACTATCTGGGATTTTCATTTTAGTTAATAAAATTCCTTAAATCGTCTAAAGATGAATTTTGGGATAATAGAAGAAGAAATCATCGTCAGTATGAGGATAAAGAGGAGAAAAGACGTAATGACATTAACGGAAACGTTTTTAATGCATGTTTCAGACCCAAATTATGATGCAGATACAAAAATGAAGATGTTTTTCATGGAGATGTGACTGTCGCTTCAGTAAGATTGTGGCAATCAGGTATAAAGCATATAAAAATAGACGGAATGACAGATGATAAAAGAAGATCGACCCTCTTCTTTTACTGCTCGTGAATAATAGAGAAGGGTTGAATTTAAAATTGTAGTCTATCTTGCAGAGTGGTTTATGGCATCATAAGACTTTGGCATCCTTATTGGCCGCCAACAAGTTGCAATGCTTCTCGTGCTCATTGCCCAGCACACCTGAGCCCCATCACAATGAGCAGCCTAAAGTTATTCGGTTAAAAAAGTCAGGCAGGGATATAAATTTCCAAGTTTTCCTCAGGCACTTAATTTTAGAGAAAATCTTCACCAAGCATGACTGCATTGATTGATGCATTTATTTAGGAAACCGATGATTGTGGCTATCCATTCAGGCGCAATGGGCAAGGATCACGGACATCTGTGAATTAAAAAGATTGAACTACCACTGCTGTGAGCTATAAATATATTTCCCACTCTGAAGTTATTATGTTCCAACACATAATTTCATCCTACTTTTCATTTGCCCTAAGCTTGTGATCTCATGGCGAAGAACTAATCAAGTTAGTATCGGTTCCTATCGAAAGATGAAATAATTTCTTGCAACATATAAAAATAAAGATTTTAACTAGTAGTATGACAATGGTTGATAAGTTATTGAAACATTGAAAACAAAAGCAAAATTTATGCGTAATGTTTTGTTGTATATACTTTTTAACAAGGTAGTTTCTAAGGTATCGACCTATGTAGATGTCATTTTTCTCTTTGGAAAACATGCATTGTCGTAAAAAATAAATATCGGGAATATTTTGCAAAAACAAGGGTAAATGTTCCACCACAACACTAAGGTCGCTCAACTTTAATTTTTGCCGAGCAATAAACACTCTCAGCGAGTCAATATAAATAAATTTGTTCATGCCTTGAGTAATATTTTTTTTTACCTTTCCTTTGTTGCCTTATATTTCACTGACTGTAAAATTGTTTTATAGAAATAATTTTCAATATAAGAATTGTATTCAGTTTTGGGAAGTGATCCTAATCACAGAAGGTTTGTATTAAGTCAGTAATCGCAGTATATAGACCCTGCTAATCACCCAAAGATGGTTTCGATAAATGCAGGTGTCAACTCATACTAAGCCGTATGACGTGTATGACTCCAGGTTATTTTTGTGTAAATTACTCTTTCCGAAAAAGTAAGACAATACGAAAAATCGGGGCATAATAATGAGGCCTTTTGATTCTCGTTGATTTTGAGAACTGCGCAGAGATTTCCTCAGTTAATTGTTCATCATGAAGAACTCTGAAATTCACTAAAGCGGTAGAATATAAGAAGCAGAAGAGAGCCACACTGGTTAGAATATGGGCTTGTAATGTTAAGATGATGGTTGATTGAGGTCAGGGAAGTTATAAAACCTGAAGTAGGAGATGTAGAAGGGAAATAAGACTTATCGTATTTAGGGTTGAGCAAGATGAGACGATAAGATTGCGGGGATTGTTGGAGCGATAGATACTGAGTCATATACAGAGGGAAGTCAACCAGGTAGCGGTGATGTAAAAAAAAGTTGGAAGAACAGTAGTATTCAGCAGGTGAGTGATAAAATGTTATGAGTATGGATAAAATTAGATATGATGGACTTCGTGGTTATACAGATTTACGTGCCAATAAGAAATATATGGTGTGAGACGTTGACTGTGTATACCATAAACTAAGAGAAATAATTTCCGTTGCTTCTGGAAGTAAACCCTTGATTGTGATGGCGGTCGGAATGCGTTGAATGGTGAAGGAAGAGATGGACCTGAGGTATGGGAGTACGAGTTTGGAATAAGGAATGATCATGGACGATGTGAGTAAATGGAAGTTTTGCAAGAGAAATGACTTAATTTTATCTATCAGCTGATTTGAACATCACAATAGACGTAGGCATCCATGGTAAATTCCATATTCAGGGATATGTCTGATAGATTTGACTTTTGTCCGGCAAAGCTTTAGAAATAGAATTCATGCTCTAGTCAAGAAGATACTAAACGGAAAATCATCAGCAAATTGAATATCGAAGCTTTAACTGGGGAGAAAGGGAAAGATTATAAAACTTAATTGAGGACAAGGCAATGGGTTTTGTAGAAAGACGTGGGGAGTATCTAAAATGAATTATAATAAAAGCTACACCCGGAACAAGATAGTAAAGAGGAAAACCATTAAGATGCCATTGATTGTAGCAGATATGAATAGGAAGATAGATGAGAGAAGGAAATTAAAGAACTTAAACACAGAAAGAAGAAAGCACAAAGAGTTAAATAATGGACGAAAGCGAGAAATCAACAAAGTGAAATAAAAAGGTTGAAAGAGCAGTGGGAGGAGAGTTTATGGAGGCAAGGTGAAGTGGGTGTGCTTTAGAGGAAGGTGAAAGGGCCATCAGGAAGTAAGCAAGGAAAATCCTTTGGCGCTATCGCTAGCACGATGGGAAAATTGTTAATCGAAGAAAAAGAGAATCAGGCAAAATGGAAATAATACATAGAAGTGATAAAAGGTAAAGATATAACTTAAGGAAATTTTAATTTGGAAAGGAATTATGATGTCGATAAGGATAACTTAGGTCCAGGCATACTTGATTGAGTTATAGAAAAGGCATTTTAGGAAATGAAATTGAGCTAACCCGCGGGAATAGATAACATCTCCGCAGAACTAAATGTGGGAAAAGGACTTTGTGGAAGAAAAGGTTTTATGGGCTTACTCGTAGCATTTATGAGGGAGAAAGTTCGTCTGAGGACTTCGTTCGATCATTAAGTATTAATTCTCATTCCAAAAAAGGGCAAGGCAGCAGTATGTGAGCACTATGGGCCTATTGGACGATACGTTTTATTTATCACGCGGAAAAGGTAGCACATAGGATCGTCAATCGAGGGATGGAGAAGATGGAAAATAAATGTAATCTTGGGGAATGATCATTTATGGTTTTGAAAATGGAGGGGTAAAAGTGGTACCAAAGCAGTGATGAGGTAGCTAATAGGGGAATGTAGGAGAAAATCAAATGTATTTTCTTACTTCTTGAATTCCAAGGAGACGGTAGACAGATTGGAGTGGATTTAATTTATGTAGATAATGCAAAAGAGGAGAAAAGGAACTATCTCTCCGGAACCTGTACATATCACAGACTGCACTGGTCCGGTTAGCGGGTGAAGTATTGGGATGAGCAGTGCTAAGCAGGGGATTCTACATGATAACCTGTGGTAATCAAAATGTACGCGGAAGCAATGATTAGAGGGGCATCGGTAATACTGGAGATTGAAATGAAAGTAGAAGGGGAACTCATGAAATCAGTTACACTTTTATATAATTGAGATCTAGTTAGTCAACCAAATGCCTACAATAATTTTTGTGTACTTAAGAATCAGTTGCACTGGTTTCATGGGATGAGAACCAACCTCAATAAAACGAAGATGATGAGGTTCAAATAAATGGAAGGACCAAGCTAAGTATTAAATTTGGAATGAAGAAACTATAGCTGGTTGAAAGTGCACCTAAATAATCGATGTTTTAGACGAACATGAATACAATTTTATGAAAATTGAAGTGATGATTAAAGTAGCTTTAATGAAGAGTAGGTAGTTCATTTAATGGACGTTAGGTGAACTGGAAGGAAATAATAATGAAAACTTTGATATGTTGACTAGCACTATATGCATGAGAAATTTGGTCAGTGATGCAAGTGGATAACCGTAGATTGAAGCCTTTTGAAATGTGATTGTGGTGAAGAATGGAAAAGATAAAATGAACAAAAGGAAACGAAGGAAAAAGGTTTAGGCAAGGTAGGAGGAATAAAGAAGGTTGCTGGGAGAATTTTAAAGAATACAATTTTTGTGGATGCAGGGTATACGATGAGACAACGGAGTGCTGAAGACTGAAATACGGGTACATATCTAGGGGAAATCGTTAGATAAGTGAAATGTGGGAAGGTAAAAATCAAAAATGTTGGAAGGAATTGATAGAGGAGAAAGAAGGTGTGTCGAGTTCAAAAATTGCGGATTGTGCTGATGGAGTCCCATTTAGCGGGGATAAGAAAAGTAGCACTACCTAGTATATGTGCGTTCATGCTTTTCATTTTAATATTTTTTCGTATTATAAAAAAGTTATAACTAACTTACGGAGACGTAGGTCTCGCTAATTATTGATAATGATTAACAATGCAATATAAGAAAATGCTGTGAAGTGACGAATCTGGGAAATTCACCAATGAACGTCATGATTTTCCTGGAATTACCTGGATTGCGGATTGGCATTCAGATTATACAGGGCCTGTATGACTATTTGAGGTAAATTACAATAAGCGGCTATTGGTATTGGAGCAAATATCATAAAAATTAGAATAGCAAAGATGGACTTGCTTCGATATCACCATGACCGAAATTTAAAAAAAAAAAATGTGCCGAATAAACTTAAATGGGCGATGCAGTACATTTTTCCGTCATCTGATCTCATTAATATTTGACGTGATTAAATGTACTATACCACAATACATAAAATTTCAAAGTCGTCCGAAAACTTTTCATCAAGCTATTTTTTCCTATAGCTAAACGCGACCCAAAATAATCTTTAAAATGTTTACACACATTACTTGTTCATCTCCCATGAAACTAAATAAGTTCACGCTATGGCCTCCGTCGTTTGACTGAAAAATACTGATTGTATTCGTAATTTACCTAACTATCGCTCGATAAATCATTACATTCCATAAATACATTGACAATATGAAAGTCATGATAAATTGTTAAACCATTTACAATTCTATAAACACAGTAATAAAAACTATTTTTAGGTAATTGCGAAATTTTTTATAACAACTCTGAACTTGATATATCATATCACCCGAGCCAGCCTCACATTCACATTCCACAGCTGATCATGGCAGCTTGCCGAGGAGCCGTGACCCTAAATAGAAATAGAAACTTTGAATAAAGTGTTGGCACTCATATAAAAACTATATGGAAATACAACCATTCTGAAAGTTGATTTTTCACCAGGAATGACCTGAATGTACAAAATGCTGAAAAATAAAAATGATTGATTGCGCGCACCGCATCACGATGTGGCATGACTTTACACTGCCTGATTATTTATAACAGAATTTATCTTAGCAAAGGAATAGGCGTCCCTAATTAATTCGGAATTATAAAATAAGGACCTCTAGAGTAATTATATTCATTGTTCCTCGTACTCTTATGTTACTTAACTTTTTTATTTCCGTTAATCTTCCATTGCCTTATTAGAGATTCCGTTCACTTGTTTCGGTAAAACATATATTTCAATAGTGTGATCCATTCTCGCTTCAGCCACTTTGAGGCGCCAGGCGATCAGATTGTCTTTACGTATTTGCCCTCTGTATGAAGCATTCCGCGAGCTTATCAACTGCTTTGTCCTCTGACCTAGAGTAAAATACCTGCCGATCATTCTTCCAAAAACACACTTCTCCCAACTTATCATTGCCCAGCTTTAAATTTGTAATGCCTTCTGACTTCCTGCTGCGGATCAATATATCGGATTTCCAGTTATCCATCTGAAAGCTAAGTGTCCTTTCACATCCTTTTAAGGTGGTTATCAATATTTTAAGCTAATTATCAATTGGAAATTCATATAAAGCTCATTGCTTTTCGTTTAGTCGGCAATCAACAAATTTTATATCAGACCACATTTTCTACTTTGGAATGATGGTAAGCGACTGCCTTCTTCCTCATTTCGTGAATTTAAATAAAATTAATTCCATTGAAATCAGGGCATCACTAATAATTAAATATAAACTATTAATATACTAAAGTACTTAGCACTGAATGCATACTATAACCTATTCAATCCTATAATAGGCTGTCATTATTTGTTTATGAAGTATACATGATATCTAATGGGTTACTCTAACAACCACGGGTTGTTAAAAGCTTCATGATTTCTCATCCCAGTTTGTCACTTCTAATTTATCAATTGGTTTATCCTTCCACTACTCTTTTTGTTTCATTGCAACACATATTTGCTAGTTTTCCAAGAACCTAGGTTCTTCATATAACGCTAAGAACTTCCCCTTCCCCTCTCTTTGTGACTTTGAATCTCTGTTTTCTTTAATTTTATGTTTACCCTCGCAAGCACTCAGACCGTTTCCTCACAGCTATCATGTTTAATTTTCATTCCGATTATTACCGCCTCCTTATGCATACTGTTGCTAAACATCAAGAAAATTAGTGCATTTTTATACCGTCGTTATATACGATTGGGTATCGTAAACTTTTAGTTATGACTAAAAAAATTCGAGATAAAAATTGGATTTTTTATTCTAAAGACTTCTGTCATAGTCACCACCCAAAGTTATACACATCTCCCAGCGTTTCTTGACCTTTCTCTGGCCGTCACTGTGGAACTCAGCAGATGAGGATGTCGCCAATTAGAAAATTCCTCATCCACCTCACAACTGTGTTAAATGACGGCTTATCATTTCCATAAACAGCCATCATTTCATCGTGGCTCTTCCGGGCACTGGAACCTTTCAAAACAAGGAACTAATCACTCTGCGAGCTTCTATCTTTTCTATACTGCGAGTTACTTCGATTTAAGGCTTCCTGAAATAAAAAGTACCAATATTTATAGCTGTAATTTATAGTATTACGTGCATAAAGATTAATTACATCTACATAATACCCCACAAGGCTTGTGGTGGGAGGTGTTAGATCACCACCTGTAAAAGGGAGCAAAACCACATTCAAAACCAACACACACATGCAAACCCATACCCACAGTGGGACAGACATACATTCAGGCAAAATTCCCTTTATTTTACTGGCATGCAAACCTTAGGATACAGTAAGAAATATATCCAATAACGTGTAAACTGATAATATGGGTAATAAATTTTATCTAGATATCTTGGTTAGTTTTGACTTATAAATACTTGAGAACGGTACCCCCACGTACGAAGATGGTCTCAGACAAAAGGTTAATTATCTGCAACATGGTTTATACAGCCTTGTGAAGAATCCCTATATGTTAAAATATGTTTTACGTGGCATAGTGTAAAATATCTTATAGAGGGTATTTCTGATGTAAAAAAAAGCCTGAATGAAGGCGTGATTTCACTCCAAGAAAGAATGGAAATGGAAGATCATAATCGTTTGTCACTGAAAGTAGATTGACCGAAGTATAAATAATCACGATTGCTGTATGCTGTAATGCTATGCTATTATATTATAATGCTATACTACCTTGATCAAAAATTTCCCGGAATTTATTCAGAAAATTAAAAATACAAGTTTATTCATCTAAATCTATATTGTCCCCTTCAAAGTAATCCCCATCGACTGCAACACACTTATGCCAGCGCTTGATCCAATCCTCGAAACATTTTTTATATTCGGTTTTCGGTATGTCCATCAGCGCTTCCTGCGATTTTTCCATTACTTCCTCTCGGCTGCTAAAACGCGTTCCCCGTAATGGTTTTTTAACTCGATTGAACAGAAAGAAGTCACAGGGAGCCAAATCAGGTGAATTCGGTGGCTGTTGGATGGTTATTGTTGCATTTTTCGTCAAAAAATTACGAATAATGATAGCACTGTGCGACGGTGCGTTATCATGGTGCAAAATCCACGAGTTTTCTGCCCACATTTCTGGTCTCTTTCGGCGAATTGCTTCACGCAAACGTCTCATAACGCCCAAATAATACTCTTTGTTTACTGTCTGGCCTTCTGGCAAAAATTCATGATGCACTACACCGTTGTAATCCATGAAAACCGTCAGCATTGCCTTCTTTTTTGACTGAAAACGACGTGGTTTTTTTGGTCTCGGCTCATTTGGTGAACGCCATTCACTTGCCTGATGTCTGGATTGCGTGTCGTACTCATAAACCCACGTCTCGTCTCCAGTAATGATCCTTTTGATGAATGTGGGATCGGATTCAGCCTCGCAAATCATGTCTTTTGCGACGTCAACACGGTCTCTTTTTTGCATGAAATTGAGGTCTTTCGGCATGCTACACGACGGAAACCCAAATCATTAACCACAATGTCTTGGGCGGATCCATAGGCAATGTTCAAGTCCTCCGCTATTTCTCTGATGGTTAATTTGCGGTTATTGACCAACATTTCTTTTACTTTATCAATTTTTTCACCGACTTTCGATGTCGATGGTCTGCCACTGCGTTCATCATCTTCGATTGACTCACGACCACTTCTGAACCGCTCGTGCCACTGGTAAACGACCGTTTTTTTTAGAGAATCGTTGCCGAAACACTTTTCCAACATTTCCAACGTCCGTGCGCCACTAAATCCGTTTTTTACGCAAAATTTAATACAAGTTCGTTGTTGCAAATTTAAATCCATTTCTGCAATTGTAAAAAATCGCCAGCACACACAGAGATAGATGTACTCTTGGCTACGTAACTTTTGCAAATGTCAAGTTATGACACTAAGATTTAAAGGGAATATCAACAACAGATGTACCAATTTAACAAAAAAAACAGAACTCAAATCGGAACGATGGGAGCGCCACACGGTGGTTATTCCGGGAACTCTTTGATCAAGGTATTATGCGCCTAAGTTCGAACATATGGATAAAACAACGTATCGATTCATAAGTGTGTTGGTTATAAATTGACTTGAATGTTTACAGAAAGTCGCGTAGCCTCCAGCCTTCCCTACCCAGTCGGTACGTTCCACGAAATATGCCTGAATAGCAGCTACTAAAGCTAACACTTAGCTGTTTACTCCATCATAGCGCGTTCGTCGCTATGAGGGTAAGGTGGCATTAGCCCACTGTCATCCCAATGAAGTGTTGGCTTGTCATGAGCTGCGAGCCAAAATCATTAGCCCGTACTTTTAGACTTCTACCATTTTCAAAGTAGGACTGAGGCATGCAAACTTTGAGATGTATTAGAATTTCCAAGAAAACAGGCTGAAGAATATGTATTATGGATTAACTAATAACATACTTATCTGTTAACATTTTATACACGAACTTAATGCATGGTCCCGAATGAGATCAATACAACCATAATATGTTTTCGAAGCATGTTGGAGTTTGAAACGGGGTACATCTATGAAGAGTGTTACAATAATTCCTTTAATTTTCACGTTATTCGTGGTTCTTTTGTTGGAATTAAATGCCGTCCTGCACACGCGCGATACCTAGGCACAAGTGCAGCCTTAGATTTTCATTTTTTATTCAGTGAAAAAGAATAACCAGGTGCCATTTTGTCGAATTAAAACCGAATATTTTCACCCCCGAGTATTTCGTTTCAGTGAAATAAGCCGAAAGCTCGTCCTTTTTATTCAAACGATCATTAAAACTACTAAACTTGTCTAAATGTTGAGCTTAGACCCTCCTCAAATCTTTAAATTTAGGAACGTTGGGCGCCTGTGACTTTCTGTGTGATGATAGCATGCAATACTTCTTATATCCTATGAAAAATGACCATATCCCTAGAATGGAAAGGGGTAGACTATCGAGAAATTTACAAATTATGGATTATCAATTACTGATGTGTTGCAACTATCGGAAAAATCAATGGTATTGATTTCATCGGATGTTAAAACCAACAGGAGTCGTATAAATTAGTATTCGTCCTCATTCGTCTTTAGCAGCTTGAAATTTAGTCAACGTATTAAATTTTTCAGTAATGCACATGTTAATTTTCTCGTAGATATAACTATGAGGACCCAGCGATATTCAGCGATAGTTATTTGATCTTTCATCAACGAACGACGGGGAAATATGGTCATACTTGGAGAAAAGTCAGGAACAATCCCGAAGTCGTTACTATTTCAACTACAAGTCCGCTCGAATATTTATGGCGATGATGCTGTTCTGTGATTACAGATAATTTTTCATTGGAGTTAATGATAAAATATTTTGCCCGATAAAATAAAATGAACTTTTTAAGATGCTGATTCTAGTTTAAGGGTTTACTCAGTCCATGTAAACCACATTTCTATATTTATCAATCGATCTTTTATGTTAGGCTAAAAAATACGCTCTTAAAAAAGGGATAACTGAATTAACAACTTGAATGATTCGAGGTGAAACCTTCACCGTTTGGCATGCTCCTTGCTTCAGCGGTTTCCCCGTTCTCCCCGTTAAGCTCTGTTATAAGATTGGTCACGGATTCAGCTTATATTTTATTTGAAAGAAAGAAATTTCGATTTGTCTATCGATCCGCCTGTGTTTCTAGAATTCATCATAATTTGGTTTAGTGAAAATGAGAAATACTCACCTACATCAAGAGGATTTGGCTTGGAGAGATAAATACCATATTGTCAAAGGGAAATATTTTACCGTCTAACTAGTTTGTAACCATTTTAAGTTTACCTTTCCTTTTTTCTGATGAATTGGTTATTTCACGACAGCAAATTCCAGTTTCAGTGAAATTGAAATCAATTGTCGATAGGCTTACGTATTGTGAGTTCATACGCACTGTGTGGGAACTTGTGCTAAAACTTCACATCCCAAGGTAGGAAGCTCAAGGGATGAGTTATAATAATAGCAATTTAATCAAATCCAGTATAATCTTAGTAGGTATTGATATTTTAAGCATTAATATACTATGAAATTTATAAAACGTTTTTCACTTAGACGAAGGTCTGAAATCATTGAGATTTATACGTTTTAAATTCATCGCGATAAAAAAAATCATTGTAGCTTCTCGTATCTTCTGCTTGAAGGATTTTGGTGGAAAAGCACTTCTATGATCTAGTAACATAAATATGGGAAATTAAGATCAAACCCGCTAAAATATCACAAATAAATCACAATGTATTTTTAATTTAGTCATCATACTCTTAAATAATTTTAATCGTATTTGCTGAACCTGTGCAAGACATATTAACAATAAAACACTCTAATCAACCTGAAGGTCGGCTTGGTAGGTGATGATAGAGTCCACCCAGTACTAAGCCCGACGGCATGTGAAATTTACAAATCAGGGTAGGGAGGCCAGTTCCTTTCCCTGTGCCGGTTATGCTTTCCCAAGAAGATCCGGTACCCGAAAAATCACATTGTTTGGGTGGAGCTGAGGGTGCCCAGAGAGGCTTGCACGGGAATCGCACCGGTCAGTAGTCCAACACTCTACCCATGACTACCGCGGCTCACGCAATGCATGCATGGCTTTAAAATTGACATTACTTTAAATTATAATAATCACTAAATGTGTGATTTAAGGCTAGATACAGCCCGTAGATACCCGGGGATGGGAAGTTGTGAACCATTTTTTCATATCGAACTGTTTTTTTTCAGAACTTTTAATATCAGTAATGAATCTCCCTATTTCACAAAAGGTTATGCTAAAAATATAATAACATACATATTTTAATTATGCAAGAGCTTCATTATGTAATGTGATGTAGCATCTTGATTTGAATCTTTCTCGAGCTCCTCGAAATTTACAGGTCAGTTTTTAAACAGCAGTCTTATTCTTTCTCAACGACGTGCTAACGATATATCATTTCTCCTACCCTGATCCTTTTCTGCAAGACTACGCACTTCAGTGGTCTTCGCTTGTTCCGCTCTGAAATTAAAATTCTCTTACATTATTTTTCTCCATAGCAGGCATTCTTAGATTCAAATTTGTATGTTTCAATAACCTTCCCATTTCAGTTAACTGCAAATAATGGACCTTTATGGCATCCTATTGTGAAAATGTACAATTTTGAGTTTATGAAATCTTTGTAAATATAAATACAATTTTAATTGATTGAATCGCTAATTAAAATACTTTCACTTTTATTATATTCATTTCTTCTTTCACTTGAATTTTAATTTCGTGTGAATGAATATTTTATTTATAGTTTTTTTTGCAGAGATGGGTAACATTAAACTATTTACTAGGTGAAGTGGACATACAACAACAAAATAAAGGAATAGACAAAATACATGAGACGTCCACAAAAATTTAATTGCTACGACCCGAGTTTTGACACCTTGAGTCACCTTCAGGTTAAAATACAATTCATTTGGCATGTCGATACATACCCTTTATTGGGTATGGGGGGGATGGAAACAATGAGAATGGTGCGTTGTCGGGATAGCAGAGGTGGAAGAGGCTTGTAAGGATGGATTGGGAAGAGGAGTGACTTTATTTTACGCAGTTGCATTTCATGGTCATTCACATTTTATTAATTATGAAACGTAACTAGTTACGCTTTTATTCATTAAAATATAGTTGCTAGAAAAATTTTGATGATAAAACAAAAGGAAGAACTGAGTAACAGTATTCTTTTACCTTTTTTTTCAAAGTTTAACTATTTAGCGGCAACTGCGGCGCCCTACTGGGAGTAGCTACGGTTCTTTGCAATACTATTGCTTCACGTTTTTATGCTTTCTTTTTTGTGTGCTACCCTCGTATAAGGACGAAGTAACTATAACTTTATTCATTTGCAGTAATTGAAACTTTTCCAAATAAAATTGGGCATAGTATTTTTGAAAGATCTTGTCATTTCAACCATGTCTCTCAGACACAGGGCATTGCATTTTCCTTGATAATGTATAAATCTGAAACCTGTTTTTTTTGTTCCACTCTTACACCAAAACTTATACATAGGTTAAGTTGAAATTGTCACAGGTATAGACGGGAACTTCCTTCAATGTATAGTCATGTTAAATTTGTAATTATGTATTTAATTTGTATTACCCATTAAAGATGTCGTTTTTCATTGGCGTTTAATGAGAAAAACGAAAATATTCTTTGGAGAGCAATTTTAATTCATTCACTCAACGTGAAATAATTTCTCCAAAATTATTGATTTTGGGCGAAAATGCAGCTAACAGATTACACTGGAGTATATTTTCTTTCTTAAATAATCACGCAGTTTTGTTCACCTCTCTCCAGCGTATTGAATAAAATTTTCTCATGAGATTTACCTTTTTATTGCCCCGGCTAATTTTATTTCTCTGCCTCGTTTTTTTTAATTTTACTTATTTACGTACTTCTGTTTCCCCTGAAGTAGAAGAAAATGTCTTATCTCCCTTTGAATAGGGCAGTGAGTAGTACTTGATTGACTCAAAAGCGTGTACCTAATTTTTTCCCTCACCTGCTGTTTGAATTAAGGAAATGTGAAAATATCCGACTGAAATGAGTGCATCTTTTCCCATTATAATTTTTACTATTCCTTCGGATTCGTTTAGGCAGCTAGTGAAAATCTCGCAAGAGGTTCTTTTTTATTCGGTGGCAAATTTCTTTAATATTTAAGTAGAAGTTTTGACGATATCTTCAACGAACTCAAAATTCGAAGTATGGGTGCAATAAGTGTTCCTCCGGACAGGTTAAGTTCGTAATGAAGTAACCCATCGTCAGGACTTGTTTCAAAGGTTTCCATACCAGTGAATAGTTTGATATTGCTACCAATCCTAATGGTAGGTTACGAAATAGTTAGAATACAGAGGAGATGCACAATGATTTTAAAACACACGTTAATCAGGATGTAATTAATGGCGTGAAAAATCACTCAGCGCTTCTTCATTAAATCCTTTAATCGACGAATTTCATTTCTTTGTGCTGCAAGATGATTAGGTGAAGCAAAGAGGGATCGGCCTGTAGCCACAGGGATTGGTGGATAAATTAGGAAAAGGGCGAAGGAGTTGGGCCGGAGTGTAGAGAGAGATATACTCGTACTGGGATTAAGAGCATGGAGAGGAAAGCCAAGTTGGGAAGAATGCATGTTAGTGATGGCAGCGAGGAAATCAATGATTAAAAATTAATGTGGGTAGCAGAATAATTTTCGGCGCCCATACGGAACTTTGCAAACGTGGAAAACTAATTCCAGAGTATAGAAAATTAATGATTGCAAGAAAACTACGTAAATGCGAGGCATTGTATTACGCTGGACGAACCACCGAAACTAGAGCTCATAATTTATATTGCCAATATAAATTTTCCTTGCCGTAATTGATTCTACTGAATTTCTGATATCGAACACGCTTAGCCTCTCGTAACCGTCGAAATATAGTATATTGGTGTTACATATCAAATGGGACATATTTATTTGCCGGAGGAGGTAAAAATACTAGTACGAGGGCTTTTTCTGTTAGGTCTCCTGAAAAAATATATTGGTTAAAAAATTTTTATTGGCGGTTTTATTTTTCTATAAGCCTACTGCCATTCACTTCTATGCACTTTTCGAAGCACTGCACCAGCTTCTGTAGTCTCTCGGGGTAGAAGCTTGCCGCCTGGAAATTGAACCAGTTGACAACGGTGGTCCTGAGTTCCTCATTAAAACCGTTGTCTGCCAAGCCACTGTTCCAAGCGCAAGAAGAGGAAATAGTGCAAGGTCGGGACTGCCCATAGCGGCCCAGAAACGTTCGTATGCTCTATATCAATTGCTCTTGTGTTGGGCGGTAAGCATTTTCGGTACCTACCTTGCACACAATATGTGATATCCGATTCTTTGCGTAACAATCGCGTAAATAGTGGTGCGTCCAACTAGAGGAAATTCAGAGCACTAATCGTCGTTCAGGTCGCAGTTCTTGGTACACTTGTTGAACGAGTTCATCGGTCTGGATACTGGGCCTGCCACTCAAGTTTCATTCATGTGCATTTATGCGGCCATTTTTGATGTGTCGACATTATTGACATTGTTGTCTTATTATTATTGTCTTATTATTATTGTCTCATTATTATTGTCTTATTAAAATTACTTCAGTGTCTTCAGGAAAAGTCAATAGATGGCGCTGCATGGATATGATCTTGTTCTGACTCGGCAATATTTAAATATAAGAAAACGACCCGAATATACCTCATATTAGCTATTTGTACGATTGAAATACAGAAAGAGCGAAGTAGTTTTTAGAGAAGGGCGCAGAAAAGGCAAACTGGTATATCACTAAAAATAGGCTCCACTAATTGAGTTCTCATTGACGATAATCCAATCATTGCTGAAGTGAATTTGCGACCCTTCTATAGTGTGGAGGAGAAGGCTGGAGCAAACCCTATCACTCGAAGAATCCGCACGTGAGTCCATGAACAGGGCTGTTAGATAATCGGCCGAAGCACAAAATAATCTGCATCATGTTAGAATGTGTCCTTCCATTGGAATCTTCGTTTTTTCCCTTTTTTCAAAATTATAAACGCCTGTTCAGAATCATCAGTCAGAGGAGTTGGTGTATCCTTATTTTTCACTCAAATGCTTTCCAAAACTTATTCTACCCCTCAGTAATAACTTGTGTAATGGGATATTGGTTGAAAGAAACTAAGCTATGAAGGCAGCATAAGTGGCCCAAAGGCAGGCGATCGGGATGGTTTGGTGATTAATGTAATCCTAACCGGATGGCCCCGGGTTCGAATCCCAGTGGTGGCCTGATTTTTCAGTGGTATCTCTATCCCAACTAGGGGTGCTACATGGAGAGCACTTTGTGAACCAGTCGCCCCCCTTGCTAACTACAACTACTAGGCAAAGAGACCAGGTGCTGTTTTTGAGAAAGGGACTAAAAATCGGTAGATTAACATCTCATACTACGGTCGGTGTATTGCACTCGGCATTCAGATAATGATCGGAATGTCAATGGAAAATTCATCACCATTGGGAGTCGAACGCGGTACGTAAACTGGGACGCCAGCACAAAGAAGGCTGACCTTAGCATCATCCATTCAGTTGAGAGGTAGAGGATTGTGGGTCAATCGTGTATTGTAATGTATTGTAACATATTAGAGAGTGGAGGATGGTTCGGGGAGAAATCTCATATCAATTGCATCGTTTTACAGTTTGCCATCAACGAGTCCATGGTAGTATCTCACCCGACAGGGGGATATCTAATGCTCAGTGCTCTCTGCGTGGTGCTAACATTGCAGAGATGGAAATCTCAAATGGAAAACGTCATCGCTGATTTTCAAACCCCAATTCCGGGAAACATCCTTGCTATCACCACCAAATCTCTTCTAACTGCAGTCGCTCTTCTTTCCTCCAAAATGAGTACCCAAAAAATCATTCACACACACATTTTAATGAAAACGTAATTGATCCAACTAAATACATTTATTGCCACATTAAAATGCATTCAATATAAAAGAAACCTTAAAGGCAGCGCTGGTTTCTACTGTCAGATGGCGCCACCAATGGATTATTAAAGATTAATGAAACTATAAACTTCATCGAAGAGGATTAATCGTCTGTAAGTCCCTGGGCTATAAATACTGCGATGCCCGCAATCAATACGATATATCCCTAACTTCATTGAAATACCTTCGAAATGTTATTTTCAAAGAAAGAATGGTTTTTACTTGAACCGTTTAATGATTGAAACATTTTGAGTAATATACACCGTATAATGAAACCAATAAAAAGATTTTTCGAAGAGAACGATTTTTGGCTAACTTCTTCCTACTACTGTTCTCGCCACTGAAACAATCAAAGGAAAAATCATTTTATTCAAAAGCTATAGCCCAGTGAATATTAATTAATGTACTTAATATAAATTACCCTCCCATGGACTACAACCTTGACGTGGTGGAAGGGCTTGTGCGTTCCGATGACCCCTAGAGCTGTGCTGGCGGGAGTAATAATAATTGCTCCTGGTAGGGTCACCCATGCCAGATAGGTCGAAGGTTAGGAGCCAGACGAGAGGCAGTCCACGCAGCGTCTGTTCCTCAGTGAGGCGGCTGCAAAGGCGCCTGACCCCAGTGGGGCAGCCAGCAAGTGATGGTGTCACGTTAAAAACACTATTGAGGAAGGCAACAGGAAACCACCTCAATTATCATTCCCAAGATTAATATGATGGACACTTCAGAGAATATGAGTCCTGGCAACTACGGGGCTCGGCCAAATCGGCCGTGTGTCGTGGCCAGCAGCGGGGGAGGCAAGGCTTCCGCGGTCGTCATCCCACGAAACTCTTGCAAGGGAAAACCAGCAGCAGCAGGACAGAACACGCATGAGAAGAAGACCAAATTAGTTAGAATAGGAACGTGGAATGTTGGGACAATGATGAGGACGGGGAAATTGGAGAATGTTAAGCGAGAGATGGAAAGGGGAAGTATAGATATTTTAGGTCTATGCGAGGTGAAATGGAAGGATAGCGGGGATTACTGGAGTGATAATTATAGAATAATATACAGCGGCGAGGACGAGAGCCAACAAGGGGTTGCCATAATATTAATTAAGGAGGTGGGAAGAAGCGTAGTCAACATATAACATGCAGCGGATAGAATATTACTAGTAGAGATAAGAGCAGAACCGACGAACTTGGTCATAGTTTAGGTATGCATACCACCGATCAACGATACGGAGGAAAAGTTCGACAGGATACATGATCAGTTAGAGGACATAAGCGTGGGTTTCTGCAGCGAAACAATTGAGAGTGATGGGGGATTGGAATGCGATGGCAGGTGAGGGAAGATATGGTGATGAGGTGAGGGACTACGCTTTAGGCACGAGGAATGACCACGGGGAGAAAGCAATTGAGTTCTGCAGGAGACAGCGGTTACAGACACTTGGTTTAGACACAACAAAAACCGCAGGTATACATGGAAAATGCCATGTGACTCAGAAAGGTATCAGTTAGAATATTCTGGTTAGACTCAGGTTTAGTGTGATAAATTCGCCCAGTTTCCCTGGAGCGGATGCAGATTCTGACCACAATTTAGTTGTTATGAAATGTAGCGTCCGTTTCAAAAGGATAAAGCAGGGGCGACGGGTTAGAAAATGGAATGTAGAAGCATTAAAAGGATTGAAAAGGAAGGAGTATCAGCAGGCTGTAGAGGAAATTATGGAGGTAGGTAAAGAGCTGAGTACTATCAAAGAAAAATGGGAATGTATCAAGAATGGGTTATCGAAAGCCGCAAAATACACTATTGGAACCTTTAACGCGAAAAGGGCTTGGAAACCATGGATCATGGATGAGATGATTACAAAGATGGATGAGAGAAGAAAATGGAAGAATGTAAACACAGAGTTAGGCAAAATGAAGTACAAAGAGTTAAATAATAAATTGCGACGGGCAACAAATAAAGCAAAAGAGGCATGGTGGAAAATGCAGTGCGAGGATATGGAAAGTTTGCAGAGGACGGGTGAAATTGGTGTGCTATACAGCAAGGTTAAATCACTATCAGGAAGTAAGATGGGAAGACATATGCTAACAGTTAGAGATAAGGCGGGTAAGATAATAGTTGACACAAGAAAGATCCGAGAGAGTTTGAAGGAATATATAGAAGAACTGTATAGCAAAGGACATAGGACAACCCCCTCCCCGGACTACAACCTTGACGTGGTGGAAGGGCTTGTGCGTTCCGATGACCCCTAGAGCTGTACTGGCGGGAGTAATAATTATTGCTCCTGGTAGGGTCACCCATGCCAGATAGGTCGAATGTTAGGAGCCAGACGAAAGGTAGTCCACGCAGCGTCTGTTCCTCAGTGAGGCGGCTGCAATGGCGTCTGACCCCAGTGGGGCGGCCAGTAAGTGATGGTGTCACGTTAAAAACACTATTGAGGAAGGCAACGGGAAACCACCTCAATTATCATTCCCTAGAAAAATATGATGGACAATAGAGATATTTTGAGTCCTGGCAACCACGGGGCTCGGCCCAATCGGCCGTGTGTCGTGCCCGGCAGCGGGGGAGGCAAGGCTTCCGCGGTCGTCATCCCACGAAACCCTTGCAAGGGAAAACCAGCAGCAGCAGGACAGAAGACGCAGGAGAAGAAGACAAAATTAGTTAGCATAGGAACGTGGAATGTTAGGACAATGATGAGGACAGGGAAATTGGAGAATGTTAAGCGAGAGATGGAAAGGGGAAATATAGATATTTTAGGTCTATGCGAGGTGAGATGGAAAGATAGCGGGGATTACTGGAGTGATAAGTATAGAATAATATACAGCGGTGGGGACGAGAGCCAACGAGGGGTTGCCATAGTATTAAATGAAGAGGTAGGAAGAAGCGTAGTCAACATAGAGCAGGTAACGGATAGACAACTACTAGTGGAGATAAAAGCAGAACCGACGAACTTAGTTATTATTCAGGTATACATGCCACCGAGCAACCATAAGGAAGAAGAGGTCGATAAGATATACGATCAGTTAGAGGACATGATCGCGTGTGTTCCAGCAGGGAAACATTTGATAGTGATGGGGGACATGAATGCGACGGTAGGCGAAGGAAGAGATGGTGATGAGGTGGGCGACTACGGTTTAGGCACGAGGAATGACCGCGGGGAGAAAGCAGTTGAGTTCTGCAGGAGACAGGGGTTAGTCATCACCAACACTTGGTTTAGACACCACAAAAGACGCAGGTATACATGGAAAATGCCAGGTGACTCAGGAAGATATCAGCTAGATTATATCCTGGTTAGACACAGGTTTAGGAATAGTGTGATAAATTCCCACAGCTTTCCGGGAGCGGATGCGGACTCAGACCACAATTTAGTTGTTATGAAATGTAGCGTACGTTTCAAAAAGATAAGGCAGGGGCGGCGAGTTAGAAAATGGAATGTAGAAGCATTAAATGGGTTGAAAAGGAAGGAATACAAACAGGCGGTAGAGAAAATAATGGAGGATGGTAAAGGGCTTATTACTATCGAAGAAAAATGGGAAATGATCAAAAAAGGGTTGTCTAAAGCCGCAAAAGACACTATTGGAACCGTTAACGCTAAAAGGACTAGGAAACCATGGATCACGGATGAGATGATTACAAAGATGGATGAGCGGCGAAAATGGAAGAATATAAATACAGAATTAGGCAAAATGAAGTACAAAGAATTGAACAATAAATTGAGGCGGGCAACAAATAAGGCAAAAGACGCATGGTGGAAGACGCAGTGCGAGGATATGGAAAGTCTCCAGAGGAAGGGCGAAATCGGTGCGCTGTACAGCAAAGTTAAATCGTTATCGGGAAGTAAGAAAGGAAGAGCTATGCTAATAGTTAGAGATAAAGCGGGTAAGGTAATAGTTGACGCAGGAAAGATCCAAGAGAGATGGAAGGAGTATATAGAAGAACTGTATAGTAAAGAACTCAGACCAACACAGTTAGACATTGAAAAAGAAAATGACGTAGAGGAAGACAGCTTAGGTCCAGGCATACTAGACAATGAGATAGAAAGGGCATTAAGGGAGATGAAACTAAATAAGGCCGTGGGGGTAGATAACATTCCCGTGGAACTTTTAAAATGCTTAGGAAAATGTGGGAGGAAGAGGCTATATGGGCTGATCCGTAGCATATATGAGGAGGGAATCTGGCCGGAAGACTTTGTGAGAGCAGTTTTAGTTCCGATTCCGAAAAAGGTAAAGGCCACGTCATGTGAGGACTATAGGACAATTAGTTTGATATCCCACGCAGCTAAAGTTGTTCTCAGGATCATAAACAAACGGATAGAGAGTAGGGCAAATGATTACTTAGGGGATGATCAGTTTGGGTTTAGGAAGGGGAGAGGTACGCGTGATGCCATTGCAGTAATGAGATTATTAATCGAGAGGAATATAGAACACAACCAGGAGGTATTTGCCTGTTTCGTAGATTTCGAAAAAGCGTTTGATAGAGTGAATTGGGAAAAACTAATGAGTATATTGCAGAAAATAGGAATAGATTGGAGGGAAAGGAGGCTAATCCGCAACCTGTACATGTCTCAGACTGCTCAGGTGCGGGTGGGAAACGGGGAGTCAGGATGGGCAGTGTTAGGAAGGGGTGTAAGGCAGGGTTGCCCATTATCACCGTTGCTGTTCAACCTGTATGCAGAGGAAATGATCAAAGAGGCATGGGAAGAACTAGAGGTAGGAATGAAAGTGGGCGGGGGATTCGTAAAATCAGTTAGGTTTGCTGATGACCAAGCTTTAGTTTGTCAGTCAGCCAAGGGGCTGCAAGCATTGCTTAGTGAATTGGAAATTCAGTGCGACAGGTATGGGATGAGAATCAACATTAATAAAACAAAGGTTATGCGATTTTCTAGAAAGAAAAAGGCTAATCTTAACATTAAAGTAAGAGGGCAAAAACTAGAGCAGGTAGAACAGTTTACGTATCTCGGTAGTGTTTTGGACCAACACGGTCAAAGTAGTAGTGACGTAAGGAGAAGAATTGCGCTAGGCAAAGAGGCTTTCACGAGGAGGAGGGAGTTGATGACGGGGACTTTGAGTAAGGATATTAAGAAAAGACTCGTAAAAACTTTGATATGGAGCGTAGCTATTTACGGCGCGGAAACGTGGTTATTGAAGCAGGAGGATAGACGTAGACTGGAGGCTTTTGAAATGTGGGTGTGGAGAAGAATGGAGAAGGTGAAATGGACCGAGAAGAAAACAAATGATGGGATACTTAGCATGGTGAGCGAAGAGAGGGGTTTGTTGGGAGAAATCTTAGGGAGGCAGGAAAAATGGATGAGGGGCGTATTGATCGGCAGTGGGATGTGGAAGACTGTGATAGAGGGTAGAATATTAAGCAAACGAAGAAAGGGCAGGAACAGGATAGGGATTTAGGACGGGATGAAGGGAGGAAGCAAATACTCAAAGATGAAAGTTGACGTGATGTAGAGTAGGTTGCTGGATTTTGTGTTTTGTTAGGAGTCACAAAATATTTATATGGTAGTTGTGTCCATCCAAAAACCTACCTCAACCGGTAGATAAACATATAATTATAATATAAAATAATAGCACAATTGTTTTCAAAATGCCGTCAAGGTTTACATTCCCCCATTTTTTCGTCGAAATACAAATAATAAAGTTTAATTCCTGGGTTTTGATATAAAGTAATTCCGATGGTGGGGGTAGGGACTTATGGTGGCTCTTCGTCGCCTATGTGCTTCAGGTACCTTATGAAATATTTTCTCCATTCAAGCGTTCGTGTTGAAAGTATATGCTGACCAATTGAATGACATTAATCTCGGCCATCTGCCACAATTTATCGATATTCATATCGTATTCGGTCGACAGGTTGTTCGAAGTCTACAATAGTGTATAGTAATTTAATGAAAGGAGAATAAAATGTAGACTGAATAACTGCTTTTTATTGACGCAAAATATTAAACAGGTTAATTATCACAAAATGCAAGCGTTATTGATCACAATATTTAAAAAAAATCCGAAATCAAGATCTCATGCGGTCTAAAGGAAATTCATGTGGCGCTACATACAGAAATATATCAGTATTATTTCTTTTTTTACAGAAACAAGTGAAACTGTAATTGACCCAGCATGTACTGATTGAATTGCTTGCAAAAATGTCCTACTTAATCATTACAATAAAGAATTTTCTATAGACTGCATGTGGCATTTTTATTTCGGCAATAGACACATAGGACCATCTCTGTTTTTCTTAATTTCGGCGTGGTTATTACGTGAAAATTTAATCTAAAAAGACGAATTGGAAACGTGCAAAATAATGTGAAAATGAGGGAATTCTTTCATTATGTTCCCAAACGCTAGTGAAAATTGCACTATGCATCGAGTTATTATGAGTAATTAATCGACTAAACAATTCTTACAGGGTTAAAATTTTGGGGAGCGGGGCTGCTTTATAGCATCGCACCCATCTCCCTTCCCCTGCCTATGCTACTACACTTCCTTAAAACACATCGTCCGAGTAACAGCTAGTTACACCCTTGTCTTAATTCGACATTTTAAGTGGGCGGACCGAATGAAAATTCTTCTCACCTTCAATCAATATTTGCTATTTGTGTACCGCGGTCTGTCTCAACCGTCTTCGTGATACAGAATGTGCAATTCTTTACCAAATAATTTACTCAGAATGGGCAATTTATGTTTAAATATAATTACATGTTTCATTAGCTATGATAAATGTGCGAAAAATAATAATGCACCTCTGTATACCACATAAAAATAAGCTAGCGTATAACAGCAATTCAACGTACCAGTGGGATGAATTGTAGCAGTCTGTATACACAGGAAGTGATATTTCTGAAGGCTATATCGACAAATAAAAATATCACGTTAGAACTTAAGTATCAGTAACAAGCGAAATATAAATCAGCAGAGAAATTCAATTTTGAATTGCCCACGTATTTCGCCCGAAAGATTTGTTGACAATGCCAGAAAAGACGTCACTAATCGATAACGACGGTTTTCAGTATTCAATTGTCAAAATGTGAACGCCATTTTCCATACAGAAAACTTATTGCGTGAAAGTTAACTCCAACGGAAAAACTTTCCATCGTGTTAATGTGGACACTCAAACAGGTAATGTTTAGGTTTAATTTTAGTTAATTATTTTTTCTCACCTAATCATAGTTTTCTTCTAATGACTTATTTTGGTAAGGATCGCTGAAATATGTCTAAGAATAAAGCAATCGTATCGCCGGTGATGTATGAATTCATTTGGTTTCGATTGCAACGGTTTCTTACCTTTCGTGAAATCTAACCGAAATGTAATCAAGTGAATTCATTTGAGTGCATAAAACAAGGCAGCCGATGGGAAACATTCATTTTTTATTTTTTTTGACAGGTGACTCATGCGGCCTTGTACTTCGGAGACGTGCCAAAATGGACTCTTGATGTCTGACTTCATAGTGCGCGACACTTCCGTCAAGTTCATTCTGGAGAGTAACTTGAGGCTGTGGCTAGTTTAAAACAAAGAAGGCAAATATTGATAGATTTTGTTGATCTGTGGTAGAAATAATACCTCAATATGCCTGCAAGCGGCCCTGTTTATCAACCAACGACGGTCAGTTATGAACAACAAAGTGATTGGGCTCCGTCTGGTTACTTGTCCCAAACTGTTAGTAGTAGCCTCCCTAGTCGTGGTAAATGTTTGCAATGGCTTATTTTAGCCATTGGCATACTAACACTGGCCGCTGGCCTAATTATGGCTGTTGAAGGAGCAATTGACTATGGAAATCAGGCTAGTGATTTTGAAGAAAATCATCCCTTGCCATCAATGTCATCATCATTACCGCCTCCAGAATCGAGTCCCTCCCACTCTGTTGTTGACTTGGTGGTTGCAATTTTCGGGGCTCTTCTCATGGTTATCGGAATAGTTATGATTATGGCCTACGTTCAAATGGCGAGAAAACGAAAAGGCTGTTGGCTACCATGCTTGGCGACAAAGGAGCAAACACTTGTAAGGCAATTGCGAGACAATCAGGTTCAGAATGGACAGGTAAGTTACCTTTTTTTCCAAGTTCATCATTCAATGTTACATTATTTTATCTGCCTTTCAAATCCCACTAATGATATGGATATCCATGAGGAGTTATAGTCATGGTAGTGTGGAATTTCATATCTTTATTATAATTTAATTTTTGAGTGATAGAAGCTTAGCTTAAAGTAACCTTATGTTACCTGTTGAGGAGAAAAATGATAATGCCTTGTAGGAGGAGTGAGGGTATGTTTGTACTGTACCACTTTCATATCACTGGGATGATTTTATGACAGTATTTATGTCTATTAATTAGTTTTTCTTTTTCGGGATAAACTGATTTATTGTCAAACTTTGTAGACAATCTCTAAGTAAGTGTGTGTATGTGTAATGAACGTGGATTTTAGGTTAAAAACTAATTATAGTTAAATATTGCAGATAACTCTTTTAATATTTGTTTCGAAAGTATGATGAGTAAATACCGTATTATTTTATAGTTAATTCAGTAGTCATTGTAAAAAAATATTAGATAAACTTGAGTATCAGCCTTTGAATGTTGAGTCAATTTTTCCCCAGTAATCCCAGGAAAATATGGGAGTCATTCCGAAGTAAATTATGTTTTCATGTATATTATTTTAGTAAGATTGAATTGTATTGTAAAGGTTAATAGTTGATCGATAGCAACATATTTGCTTTACAATAGAAGATACGGATTGGCGGTTGAAAAATTTCAAAAAATAATATAACCAAACGAAATACAGCTCAAATAAAAATCTAGTAAAATATACTGAATATTAATATCCTTATTTGGATATCTCACTATGGATATTGACTAATTTCAGGTGTAGCGCCTAATACAACCATTGAATCCTATGGAATCCCTCGATAGGATATTTTATCTGGCTAATTTTCCTAGGCGACCTGTGTTTCCAAGTGATAACTGCGTATTTGATGCAAGGTACACAACATGGTGTTTTACTTTCCCAAGATAAAAAACTTCTAGGTTTGCGTAATCTGAAAATTTGTGACATTTTCCATTTTTTCGTGGATCACTTGTTTTTGCTTCGTGTGCACCTTGGATTAGACGGATATAGTCATAGAATTGTCAATAATGGTGTCGTATTGGCTATGTAAGTCTTAATAGGCCTCAGCCCAGTTCGTATCATTGGGATGCGTAACATGAATTACATTCATTATAAAATGCTTAGAGCATGATTAAGAGCAGAAAAATACCAGGATCACTTCTTATGCAAGTCCCAAAGATATATTTAATGCCGCACATAAGTTCTAGTTTCGACGTTCCATCTACTCCAGTTATAGTGCAAATGTATTTTGGAACCTAATTTGTGTTTCTCTAATTTCAGTTGCATGTATCGATTATTCATACTCCTCTTTATAGCTTTGAGCATTCATTTTTCAAAAGTAAATTTAAAATTTTCACATAACTCTCAATCACTGCTAATTTTTTTATCTTTCAAATGTAACAGCAGTTGAAATAAAATTGGGGACAATTGATTCACAAGCCTTAGCAGGCTTTATTTCTATATTCTAATTGTTTAACTGGGTGATTGTACCTCTAAGATTCTGACTTTGGGCCCATCAACTACTGATCTTCTGGTTACGGCTCAGTATGGTCCTGTGTCTGAGATAGCCTACCAGCCCCCCATCGTTGTGGAGGAGGAGGAGGAAGAGACGAGAACACTCATGGGCAGCGAGAACAAGGAATGGTGAGAATCTGGCCGTGGTGGTGAAGGTGTGAAGGTGGTGGTAACGTTTTCGGGTACTTACTTGTTCATAACAGTCCTTAACATTGCATGCCAGAGATGAGACAACCCAAAACATTTATATTGGGACTTCAGTCATCTCTTTAGTGTGCATGGAGGGCAAGTTTACTGGATTCTGTGGGACATGAAGATTTTCTCTACTTGTTTAATTCATCATCATGAGAGAGGATAGCTCTGCTTGGCTTTCTGCATTGGTGGAGTTGGTTTTTTTCAGTGTCCTTTGTAATGAGAAAGCATGCTGTAAGTATGGAATTTACATGCATGTCAGCCCAGAGTAACTCCATTCAATTTATATATTTACACATTTTTCATGCAACAAATTATCATTGTGGAGGAACTTTTTGCAATATATTTCTAAGAAAAGTCCATTTCAGCAGTGAACATTTGCAAGATTCTCATTACCGTGCAAATTGAGCTATTTTTAATAAAATTAATGCATAATCTTCCATATTAGCTGGCAGGCATTTGAATGATAGATGAAGTGAGTGGCCTCTGAATCTGAAGAATATCCTCATGAACTTGTGAAAAATTTATAGGAATTGCAGTTAGTTGAAATTTGAAATTTTGCATTTCGTTTGAAAAAGATCCTTTTCCTTCTTTTCATAAAGTTACTTTTTAAGATTTTTGTCTCCGCTTTACTTGCATTCATATAATTTGCTTGATGGTGTTTCATGAAAGCATTGTATGCCTTTTTTGTAGATTTACACATTTTGGTGAAATAGCTTATTAGTTTCCATCATCATAAAAAATTAAGCATATATAGTTGCCAGCAGAATAACTCCCGTCAGTTTTCTGTTTTGAAATTTTTTACTATACCCAGTTACCATTTTTTCTGTTGGAATGTTTCCATATCTTTCTAGAACACAATCAAAGTTTGCTTTATCATTTTCCTTTTGGTATATAAATGTTTTTATATATTGTTGATTGTATCTGTGTAGTATTTTTCTATACTAATTTTTTGTCTTCAAATTATTCAATGTGATTGGATCATCAGGAGTGAAAGTTTTGTCTTTTAGGCACTTAATATCTGGTAAATATGGAAAAAATTGAATGAATTTTATGGGTGTATTGATTCATTTGGATAAATAATACTGGAATCGTGTGAAAACCATGGGATCTATTATGATAGTAAACAAATACTCTCTCACTGTCACAAAGTTTTACATAGCAAAATCTGCATTTTTAAATGTAATACATTGGTCATAAGGAATCTTTGTTATGGCGAAAATATCTGTTGATGGCTTACATTAACAAAGGATATACATGTATAAATGAATGTTTTTAGTAATTTAAAAAAAGAAATCTAGGCAGAATAATACGAGCTCTGAGTAATAAAATTAGACCTGGTAAATGATGGAAACTTTCATTCTCATTTACTTCCTGCCAAGCAAAACCAAGGAGTAAGATTCCAAGAATTGCTGGAAATGCATCAGAAGTTACTTAAACAAAGTTATTGAGTGGTTTTTGCCAAAATGCAGGAATTTCTTGTTTTAAAAATTATTCAACTCAACTAGGGTTTGAAATTCCTGCATTTTGGTACATGTCTGCTGATGGCTGTTAAAGTAGCTATTATGATATTTCCTGTAGATATTTGACTTTTTTTTTAAATTTAAACCATAGTGCTTCAATATGGGCTTTTGTCTTTTGGACTGTAATGCCATGTGGAAAACAACAATAATTTACGGCATTTTATGTGCTTTAAATTGTTTCATCTTGTTCCTCTAGAAATTAACAGTATTAGGGGATGCCTTAGTAGTTTAACTAGTTAAAGCACTTAGCCAATCATCAAGGAATTCAGATTTATATCCTGTTCAAGGCGTATGACTGTGTAATTCCTTCATATTGGGCAGTAAGGCATTAGCAGTGTATAATCAACTAAGGGAAATGATTGAAAGTGTTCCTGAATGGAATTGCTTGATAGTAATAAGGATGGGATATGTAGAGGATCGAGGTAGCAATGGGAAAGTGGCAAGATAGTAGTGTAAGAATAAGGATTGACTTCAGGGAGAAGACAATAGATTTACTGGAGGAATGGTTTGATTTTCTCTAGGACCTAATTTAAAATAACAGTATTTATCGACTTAATTGGGCGAGGTTGAGACTAATAGTCCCTTCTTCCACCTAACCCTACATTACAGTAATGTAGGGTTAGGTCTGTAATGTAAAATAACAGTACTCATAAGGCCAAGAGGAAAATGCTGTAAGATATCTAATCTGGTTAGATCGTGTTATGGTTGGTCAGATTTAGGAACAGCGTATTTAATTCTCACCTGTTCCCTTCAGCAGGAGATTGCAATTTTAATTTAGTGCTCATGAAATGTTGTTTAACTCAAGGGAATAAAAAAATTGGAAGAATTAAAGTAAATGGAATGTTGATACTTAAACTGGGGTGAAAAGGAAATTTGCTATTTCAGGTGTAACTTTTTGGAATTGACACAACATATTGAAATGAAAGATGTAACTTTGTTGCAAAGACACATCTTTCATTTCAGTATGTGGAAAGGAAACATTATTTGGAAGCAGCTGAAAAATCTGGGGGGATCTGGTAGAAAAGTGGGTAATGGGTGCATGCCTGATGGCCTGAATTCAATACCCGTTGATGCCTATGGGCACCCGCAGCTTCACCCAAGCTATGAGATATTTTGGACACCAGTGTTTCATAGGGAACCACAGGTGGCTCAGGTAAAGGAACTGGTGCCCTGCCCTGACTCGTGAATTTCACACAATATTGAACTTAGTGCTAGATGAGTCTCTCAGATCAACCTTTGGGTTGATAACTATGGTTTGGTTTGGGTTAAAAACTTAGATGAGTCAGGGGCAAGAGTACTGCATAATGAAGGTTGGGTAATACTACAAATGAAATAATAGGAAAAGGATTAAGAAATCATGGGTTTCAGAGTGTATAAATAAGAAAATGAATGCTAGTAGAAAATCTAATCACATAAACAGGAAAAGGAAAGTGTGGAGGGATGAATAATAACCAAAGGTGAAGAATTATTGTAATAAAAGAGATGAGGTTGGAAAACAGTGGTAGGAAAGTTTATTGGGACAAGTTGAAAAGAATCCGCTGTAGGTGACTATGAAATCGTCATTACCATGAAGCTGATCACTATCATAAATACAACAGATGTACTATTCATTGGAAAAGAGACTCAGGCAAGATGGAAAGAAAGCATAGGTGTATGATTTGAGAAATTAAAGGCTATGCTGTCAATAAGGGAAGCTTAGCTCTAAGTGTACTTGATACTGAGATAAGATAAATGAGTAAAGGTAATCAAGAGGGACTAGGTGGTGGATCTAGATAACATTCCTGCAGAAATATTTATGGGTTTAAGAAAACATGGCAGGCAATGTGTTAGCAGGTTTATTTTGTACCATTTATTGGGGGAGGTGGTTAATATTTAGCTGCTGAAGAATTGTTAATAAATGGTGCTTCTCATTTTAACCACTCATCTGGGAATTTAATTTTTTCATGTCTAACCCTTGGTGTGTATTTAATTTTACACTCAAGCCCAAATTTCTATTTTAGTCGTAGGATGATGAAAACACAAATATTTTATTATATGTTTGCAGTATAAAACAAATATTTTGAGTGGTCGTCCGAAATGATGAAAATTTTTGGTTTAAATTTTTATATTAATAAGAAAACTTGATTAATTATCAAAGTTAATGCGAAAACAATTTACTAATTCGTACAATTGATGAAAACATTAGCGTAGGATCAATGCTATTTAAGATATATGGTTAAATCAGTAGCAACAGAATGTTTCGACAGATGAGCAACGTTTAAATTACAATGTTAAATTTTGTAAGATTAAGGGGCAAAATAGGCAACCACACATGACAATTATTTTTTTTTAATCCTTTACTCTTCTTTGGTAAAAAACTTTTAATTGATTACAATACTTCATTTCTATGCAAAAACACTTTACTTATTATACAAACATCAAATAAAAAATAAAAGCTACAGGACAAAATGAAATTGTTTGAAGTAAGCATGAAGAGAAATGTAATTCTAAAAAAATTGTATGGTAAATCATGACCATTATTTTAAATTTGTTCTACATCTATTATTTTTACTTGCAAAAAACGATTTATTTTTAAATTCAAAGAATATCTATTTTTAGAAATCATTATTAGTATGGTATACTCTGAAACATGGAGCAGGACACAAACCAACACAACAATCAGGGCACCAACATTTTGTTTCCTTCCTTTTTCCTGCTTTGTAGCACACAACATATCTTTTTCCGGGACACTCTTTGGTTTTTTGGGGGAAGTATCAATAAAATGTCTCTCAGTAAGGCGAGATGGCTTAGGAGATTTAGATGGCCTTCCTTGGATTACTTGGGCATCTTTTCCATACTTCGCCATCAATATTTCATCAAGCGTGATTAGAAATTCTTTTCGATTGAGTTTCCCCTCATTCTTTTTATAGATTGAATAAGCATTCAACATTGTCATGTCCATCACGTGCCGAAATATTTTTTGATAGTATCTTTTTGGTTGATTTCTTGCAATTTTGTACATGTTCATGAGTCCATTGCTTCTATCAACCAACCCCTATTCTTCTAGTAGTCTTGTACTACAATTGGTTTCACCACTTTTTGCCCGCATTTTTCCATTTTGCACATTTCACTTCCATGAAATCTGCTCACCATTATCACATCTCTTTCGTCCTTTCATTTCATCACCATCTGTTTCCCCATTGTCCCTACCACATCTGTTCTATTCTCGGATAACTTGTCCACTAATCTAGGGTTAGTGTACAAATTGTCTAAATATATAGTATGCCCGTTAACTAGCCAATTATCTGCTAAATCAAGGACGATCTTGGCGGTGAAATTCTCTTCTTAATATCTGTCCAAATACATTGTGTCCTTTCCTGTATAAATCAAAAAATTGCATATATAGCCTGACACACTTTCACATAGCACAAAAAGGGGCAATTAGAAAGCTACCCGAAAGACAACGACATAGCTTCGCTAAAAGACGTTATAGGTACACAAAATGTCTGAAGTTCTATCTACTGGCCAGAAAGTGAACTCATTGGACGAATCTACGAGTGGCAGCAGTTGCGTGACGAAATATCACGGCATTATCATTGAAATGAACATAAAATCAGTGTGACGTATATACACGGTATACCCACCAAGAGATTAATCTCCTCCTGATGTACATACTGCATATCCAGATGAGTGGTTAAAATAAGACTGCAATGTGAGGACTATTGGACCATAAGTTTGAAATAACATGCAAAAACAGTAGCCCTTATGATCATTGGGAAAAGGATGAAAGAAAAGCAAACTATTATGGCATAGCAATAATGACATCACTGATAGAAAGGAATATAGATTAGTCCTAGGGTATGTCTGTTTGCCTAGTGAATTTTGAGAAAGCATTTTATGGAATTATATGTAATATATGAAATATTTAATGTCTGGGAAAATCTTACCTCAGATCATGTGTCAGTGATTTCTCATTGATACAATATTCAGCTGATAGTGAATGTATATCGATCTATAGCAAATCAATAAAATGATTGCGGGAAGGTGTCTCACTTGGCCAATTTGAACATCTGTAAAGTTTAAAGGCAGCATCGAAACCATGGTCGTGAAATATTAAATCTTTATTGTGGAAGTGTTGTTTCTTCTTACCCTCATAAGTTACTTGTGTTAAAACAAAGCTCAAGGACAGTGGATGTGAGATCACGGCTTAAGGAGCCAGAGAAAATTGAATGTAATTTTCCTGTTATGAGTAATAAAATTGTGGCAATCCAAACTTGTTTATATAATACAGCATTGTAAAGGTGCTTATGTGAACAGCATAAGGAGGCAGGTTCCCTATCTTGGGATTTTGTTCACCACTAACAACAAACCATTCTGTGGTTTGAATTTCAGGCAAAATGAATGCCTGGTTCATGTGCTACCACATAGGAAATGTTATCGTAAGAACTTCATAGAAACTCATTAGTCCAGCTGCCATGCCAGAGCTTCCCACAAACAATTCGCTATTCTGCTCTGCATCTTTTTTAGTGAATTGAATATTTGACTTCTTATTAAAAATGAATCACTCAACTAATCATATTGACTTATGAAAGAAAGGGCTATGTTCTCAATATTACATCATTTATCGAACAAGAGTAAATGAAAATAGAAAAATATGATGCCAAGATTATTGTGGCACATGATAGAGCAAAAACAAATTTGGTGGGCAGCAGACCATTCCCTACTTTTGCGCTATTAGAAGAAATATCAATTGAAAAAGTTTCGTATATTTTGCATGGTGCTGAGAAATAGTGAAACATCAAACAGTAACCTATACTCTGAATTTGTAGGAACAATGGTATATTCAATACATTCAAAGTATTATCAACAGAATTGTACATTTTTGGAGCAGTTACTTTCATTTTATAACATTTCTGCATATGTTTAGTGCTTTATGGAGTTATCTGTAATCAACCATTTGATGTCTTGTATTTACATTGACTACTTCTTTCTCACCAAAAATTGCTAACAAGTGATGGTTTTACATTCAGGGTATATTTGGTCAGGTATTTTGGTGGATTATTAAACAAGCATTTATGATGTTGATATATTTCTGCTTCATTTATTGACATCATCTTATTCAAAAAGTGGGTCTTTGACTTTGTGAGAGTACGGTAAGAACATAATCATACAGTGGAACCTCAAAATACGAGCATTATCTGTTCTGCTATCTTTCTCATAAAGCGAAAACCTCGTTTAGGGAAGCAACTTTTTGCATATAAATTCATGCAAAGTGCAATTATGTGCTCTCTGCCAAAAATGATGAATAATGTAAAAGGTTTATTCTAAGAAAATTATGAATACATTGTTTGGGATTGTGGATCACATTTACCTTTCCTTCTATTGTGGAATGAGGCTACTGGGAATGCAAACTTAATTTGTAAAAGCACTAAAGGATAAATTGTTAATTTTTATGATACATACCAAATTTTTTTTTACTTGAAAGCAATCTAGAGGCATTTCTATTCCCCAACGCTTCAAAATTTGGTGAAAATACAACTCTGAATGATCGTTAAATAAATTTATATTGTGCATTGCCACTGCCTTATTAGGGTGATGCTTCATACGCATGGTATGATGTAAAAGTTTCCTGTTACCTCCACATCTTATTTTGCATGCTGTTTTGGACTTAACACAAGCCTCGTGGAATTTCTGAATGGTAAACAAGCTTAAGGGGTTGGTTTTTGAATTGCTGCTTGAATTTGTGCAAAATAGCAGCGTGAGATGGCCTTTCATTGACTTGTGGTTGGGCAATGGATTCTCCTCTCCTGTTAAATGCAAAAATAAAGGATTGCTTCAACATCATCTTCCTGAAGAGAACCGTGTCATCACAATTAAAGACATGTTCTGGCAGGTAACCCTCAGAATATACAAGCTTTTTGAAGTCACCAGTGAAGTTCTCTGCTGCCTTTGACTCAGAGCTTGCTGCTTCACCATGCCTCGCAACATGGAGGATGAAGGTTCTCTCCGCTTAAATACTTGTTCTGTCATTGATGATCACAACATTTTATTAACAAGGTCGGTAAAAATCAATTTCCCCTTCTCACAAATTATATTCTCGTCAATGGTGTCGCATTGCAATTCCTTTTCGTTTATGCATGCGCTGGGTAGATACTCATCGCTCAATTTGAAACATCTATCTCCTGAGTCATGTCTATGTTCTTGGAGAAAAGGCAGACTGTTGATGGGTACTAGATCAACCACGCCCACACCTTGTGCCCAATTTTCAGTGATTTTACTTATCATTGCTACTGTTACTTTTATTCTCTCCCAGCTTTCTTCTTACAAATTTTTCTTTGGGGTCAATTTTAAAACTATGCACAAAATATTATTTAACTTTGCCCAAAAAATAACTAATTATGTGTTTGGACACAAGTTTGGAAAAATGTGATCACTAGTGACACTAATATGCTAGCGGAATGAGTGCTAGAGACAAACTGCAGGAGCAGGCGCGAAATGAATCAGGAATTCCACTCTCCTTGTCACTCTTAATGCAAAAAGTTGCTTGGTAAGCATGTCGTTTTTGGGATCAACATTTTTGATTGTTTTGCGGATTACTTGTTGTCTGAGGTGCTCATTAAGCGAGGTTCCACTGTATTTTGCCGGCATCGGCATGGATAATCAATTTTTTAATGTTGTCAATTATTTTAGCTTTTCAAATGTATTGATTCCCCATGAATTAAGCTTTATGAGCCATTTGCAAGAAATAATGTGACTGAATATCAAATGTAAATTGGTCGAAGGAATGTTTGCAAAATTTAGTTATCGTGGGTGAAAAATCTAATAGCATGCATAGGTAGTTAAAAACTTAGCAAGGGATGAGCCCAAAGGAGCAGATCTAATTATATCTCTATTCTTTGTTTTATAATTGTAAAACATTGTTTCAAGTTTATGAAATCTTTCATTTACCTAAGAAACTTAAAAGTGTGCAAAGATTCAAATTGAATGTTTTATATCCAAACTACTCATAAGCTCCAAAGACAATCGTACGCATCGTCATGTCCTTATGAGATATTATTAGTTTTTAGAGGTTATCCTTAGAATAGTGGGATTGTATTGATACACACTTGGCATTTCATTAAGTTTCCCTGGGAAAAATTCCAAATTACTCAATATCTATGCCCAAGGTGAAACATGAACATTCAATCCCTCTGAAGTTAGGTTAGTTCTTATTTCCAATAATAATAAGCATATAAGGCCCAACTAATGTTATTTCGGTCTGCTGGTGACCATCAACAGGGAGAGTAAGAGCTTGATTTGAGAGAAGATATCGATACCATAGCACTGTTCAGTGTCAAGTGTAACGTTATTGGAGCCTTCGAAAGTTCTTGTTATTGTTTACAGGAATTAAATTAACTTCAATTTCCAGACAATGGTTCATGCATCTTCCTTGAACCCCTGGCTGTAATAGGCAGGTAGGCACACTGCCTACCAATCTAATACTGCTGGTACCAAATTACATACTATTTTTACTTTAAATAGATGTCAGTCATATTGTTTCTGTATACAATATATTTATTGTGTTGAGTTATTTGTTTTCTGTAGGTATGAATTATAATAAATAATTCTGAATTATTTGCCTAACTCTGTACATGCAGAGTTCTGCATGGGTATACTGTTTTGAGGTTTATTAATTAGGAAGCTCTATGTGTATTACTAATTCAAAATAGAATGAATCATATGCCCAGAGTGGCTTCTCACCATATTTTTGGGTTGTTTTTACAAAATATTGTTCATAACTCATTAAATTTACTCGTAATTTCTGTTAATGAACATTAATTATAGCTATCACATTTTTAAGTTCCCTGGGATAATGTAACTTGGTTTGAAAAACTACTATTGTCAGAACAAATTCTTTGGAGAAAAATCTGGAGACCCAAGGACTAACCTGTTGTTACTTAAGCAGTAAATTGAGTTTTGGGAAAAGCATTTCACAGAATGTTTATTTTATTTTAGCATTGTGGCCCATAGCCCCTTTTTAGTAAATTCAGTAATCATTTTTTATTTGTAGTCATCTTATTTCTTTCCTTGTTTGTCCTGCCCAAAATGTTCATCACTGTTGCATCTCATATCACTGAGTACATTAAACATTGGCAAACTGTTAACAGTGCACTGTAAAAGTTTTTCAGGGTAGAGACTGGCAATTAAAGATTCTCAGAGCTTTTGATGCTCAAATATGTTGAGCCAACATAAAAATACTCTTATTGAAGGAATGTGCCTTTCTGTTTTATGAAGATGAATGAAAAATTCTTCCTTCCTTTTTTGCTCATGTGATGGGATTGTCAAATTACTCAAATGCAAACACTGTCCCCTGTAGTAAGATTGCATTTAATTTTGCATCATGATATGTCTATTGAGCACTTTTAAAATGTTGACAAATTTTACCATTTGAAGTGTTTAACTTATAAAAGTAATACTTTTAAACTACTAACTAGCATGAATTTTTTTATGCTAACACATGCATGTGTTTTCAGTGTGGAAGAAAGTGAGCGAATGCTGGAGGCCGATCCTAGGATTGTCCTGCGTCCACTACGGCATGTTGAGGAGCAGTGAAGAGGTAAGTTATATTTTATGAGCATGAATTTTTTTAAATCTATAAAACTTAGGTGGTGTCAAATATGATACTTTTAAAGAATCATGTTTATTTATTTTTCATCAACTTACCCCACATCTTATGTGATAATGTCTGATGAATTACTTGGGTATAAGTAAAAAGAAAACTTTTCCAATGATATCAACTCAAAAGTCACTTATTAACTCTTTGTTACTGCCTCATCAGTTGGAAATCCAATTTTCTTGTCCAATTAGAAGCAGCATGCATTATAACACCATAGAGTATAAGTTGGCAATATGATGGAGGTTTAGTGGTTAATTTTGTAAAAGTAATATAGAACTGCATCCTACGAGAAAGCAACTCCCAAGTTGCCCCACAATGAGCCTGGTGAGTCAAGTTAAGAAATAGTCCTTGGATAATAAATTTCTGTATTTATTTTCTAGTTATCCTTAAAATCAGTAGCCTTTTTGTGTCTTTAATCTTAAAATCCAATCTCTACTTCAGATTAAAATTCTGTCCCTTGTCATTTGTGACTGCTTTAGGGGGCTTCATCATCCAAAAAAACCTTGTTATCATCAATTTTTAAGTACAGAAATGATGATATTTACTATTACCAAGCAGAGTTTAACCAAAGAGGTTGTGGATAACCTAAAACCATAGATGCCAATGCAGCCACAATCTTTCGGGGTCTGATGCCAAGTAAACACTGGAGACCCATCTCTTGGTACAGTTAATCCTTATTCTTTTTGTATGCCTCTCTAGGGCACTATCTAGGCCATGTTGATTTCCAAGTTAATGTTCCCTATCCAGTAAAAATGTGGCAGAAAACAGCCCTTGAGATGGGTTTCTCACAACTTAAAAATTGACAAGAGCAGCTACTAACTCTTTCCTCTGAGCAATTGGCAGACTCACTGGTAAACATTGAAAAGATAAGGTTGACATACCAAGACATACATCAATGGAATTGGTGTACTTAGAGTTGAGTTAACAATTCCATGTGCAGTTGTTTCCTCCCACCGTTCTGATATGTTTCTTTGTCAGTAATCCACTGAACATCACCATGTCAATGATTTATTTCATGTCATTTGCTGTTTCTTCCAATAGCCACCCTGAGTGAGTGCCTTGCTCTAATGCCTGACTCTTTTGAGCATAATGGACCATTTGTTTGAAGTTGTTTCTGAAGCTAGAACTATCTTTTATAAAATCACAATCTGACTGTACTTTTGGGGGTGGAGGCTCCCTAAGTAAGAACATGATTTCAGATTGCCCATTGTCATGACTCTCACTGATACATTGCACCCAATGAAACATGAAAAACAAGTGTTCTATGTCTAGGGAGAATTTTGCAAAGAAAATTGAAAGAAGGCAGAAAAAAGTACATGAATTGAGAGGTAAGATTCTATTAACATATGTTTGTTATAGGAGGGAAAATATGGATGAAAAGGGAAGTGAAAGAAAGAGAGTTGTTATTGTTGAGGAGACAAATGTTGGGGTTTGATGTATGAGGTGATGAAGAAGGCAGATGTGAAGGGAATGGCTTTCTGTGGTGTTTATATATTTTTCAAAAGTTTTGAAGGGAGGCTTTAAAGCTATCAGTAATCATCCATAACCTAATGTTAGACTACCTGGAATAATAATCTATGAATTGTATCATCCCTTCATTTTTCATTGGAGCTAAAATTATTGGGATTTATCAACAGTCGTGTCCAAGTCACATTGTAGTCCAAGCATAATGAGTATATTTTAAGCTTGAGGAAGTGTTTTTATGCTGCTGATACTATCACTATACTGTGGTAATGCTACTGAATTTAAAGCTGAAGGGAAATATTTAATAATAACAAACAAACTAATTCAAGTAGTGCATGGTATATGTTTTGTGATGAAGGTTCACATGTATTTGAAATAACTTTCGTGATTGTTAATGTGTGCTTTCTACGTATTAAATAACTCCACTATAAGAGAAGAATGGAGAATGTATTGAGTGTATGAATTCTAGTCAAGAATGCAAGTGCTCATGTGAAGACATTGAAGTCTGCGGTAAGTTCATTCTAGTGGCGGTTAGTGATAAACTTATCCATTTGATCAGTTTGTCACAAATCAAAATCCTGATATCTCTTTCCCTTCTGAGTCTGTCATGGTACACATTGCAATCATTACTAATCAAGCTTGCTCAAAAGGTTTATTATGAAATGTCATCGTTCATCTCTTTTGAGGAAAACTTTCAAATTAGATTCTTCATGATTAGAAAGTGACATCTCAGGAATTTTTTTTTCTTACCCCAGCTGTTTTTTCTTTGCATTTTGGGCCTACTGATTACAAACAGCACTCTGCTCTGTTTCACCTAAAATATTCAATTTTGAGTAGTGACGAGCATATGAGAGAAATATTTTTTCTGGGTTTCTGAGTGTCTTGGTGAATTAAATATGAGAAATAATCTTCGACGAAGAATTTTTAATTTAGATATTTGGTTTTCCATGTATGTAATCTGTTTTAGTTACTAGCATTATTTAAACAAAATTGAAGGGTACAGAGAATGAACATCATTTTGTCCATATTAATCTAGGTTAGACTTGTATGATGGTGAGCTGGGTGTGGGGCCAAAGGAGGGAACAACTAAAGCACCATTGGCAGCTGAAGAAGAGGTGACCCCTTCTTTGCGCTCATCTTTGACCCTTGCTGGTTCTATGTTCTCTCTGGATGAGAAAGGAGACATCACGCCACTGGCACAGTCTCGATTTTCATTGGACACAGCCTACAGTGCATGAGACTGCAAGTACTGTCTTAGTCCACAAGTGTGTCAGGTTTAATATGATGTGAGTTTTAGTATTATAGAGCTTTTTTGGCATACTGCTCTTCATTCCTAAGGACACTCTGGTGACAGTGAATAAAATTTTGGCCCGAAAATGGTGTTACAACCAGTCTTTGACTTGGTATTTGAAAAATATCCTTTTTCCAAAAATATTTGACAAGAATCATTAGTATTCAGAGCTTTAGAACCTTCAAGAGATGCCTAGGGCCTTGGTCTAATATGTATATTGCTAATGTGCTGTAACATTGACTATAATGGACAATAATTTTAGTTGCAGTATGCCATAATGCTTAAGTTACCTATTAAGCCTCCGTCCCCCCTTTGAAGATGACATACGCATAAATGTGTGAGCGTGTTGTGTGTTTGAGCCATGGCATGTTTTGTGTTGGCCTTTGTGTACATAAAATCGAGCTCTGATGTCTGAAATGTTTGTAGGGAAGACACGTGTGTTCCTCTGGAATGTGTGGTCACTGTTTTGTTGTGATTAATTGTAAGATATATGGCTCATCATTTAGTTAGCCATAGTCTTTTGCTACCTGTGTGTACCTATTGTATCCTCACACATAGCTACATTAAATGTAGTTTTATTGTGCTGGGTTATACAGGAATAGTTAATTGACTGTATAACATAAGATTTTGCTCTCTAAATCTAGTGCTTATTAGTCAATGGTAATTCCAGTATGCTTTCACTTGTTGTAGTGCCATGAATATTGAAAGATGTGAGGAATACTTGGAGAAACTGTAGCTGGATTATGTTTTTGCAAATCGTTGTTATATTAATCAATTCAAGACTGATTTTTATCACTTGTAGGAACACATTGAATTTAAATGTAAACTGTTGAGCACCAATCCACTCAATTGCCTTTTTTTTATTCCATGTAGCACAAAATATGTATTTCTTGAAATGTTCTGAGTATGCCTTTGGAAGGTTTGGCACAGTAACTTCAGTAAGATGATTTAACAAAAATGCTTTCAGGGAGTGATGGTGTTGAATTATTGGTCTTCACATTCCTCTTTATCTTCCGGGTATGAATGTGTTCATGTGTTATTATCTAATTGACATCTAGATAATGTTATATGATAAAGTTGTGTTTTTTCTAGTTCTCTATATATAAATATATATCTATATATGTATTTATGTAGTGACATACTTACTACATATTCATAAGGCCTGGAATTTTTTGTGTAACTTTTTGAATCTGTTTTTTTAATCTCATAATGTTTACACCACACTTGTCTTTTATCAGAACTCTTGATGAAAAAACATGTTTTTAAATAATGATAATTATAATGTGTAAGTGCTAATTTTTATTGTGATTGTCAATTGACTCCCGAGATTTATTTCAGTAATATTCCTTGAATATTCTTTGGTTAGTGAATCGAATGTGCTTTTTTTAATTTTTCCTCGACTTTTACATCTGTTTCTTATTGGTTATCCATTATGAAATTTTTTTAAATTAGATTTTTAATTCTTGGTGTTGGAACTTGTGATACGCATTTAAGTGGCATGAGAATTTTGTCATTCGAATTTTATTTAAAACTTGATCATGGCAAGTATGCTGTAACTTTTTGCTATTGAAAATTTTTTAGTAGATTTTTGGAAGTCATTTGCTGTTCTTTAAGGTTGTAGATGTCAGTGGCCTGCCCAGGGGATGGGAGGTAGAACCTGTATTATCTGTGTGTACAAAAGTGTTATGTTAACACTCTCTTTGTATTGGAAAAAAATGATGGACTTGCTTACACCTCTGGAATAATCTCTGGGCTAGTCATTCACATATGTTTTGTGCCTATACAGATTTTCACCTCTTCTGATAGTATATTTTACATATATGATTTATATATCATGTTGTAATGAAATAACTAAAATATTTATTAATTACATATCAAAATTATTATACTCTTATGCAACAGTGAGTTGACCACTTTATATCCTTGTTCATGGTAATCATATCTAAATTTTGATTGGTATATTCAGTTAATCTTTTATAACCGTCTATGAAATGAACAACTAAATGAAATTAAAAATTAAGTATGACACAACTTGATGCTAATGTGATTGACCCATGTAAACCTAAGGCATTCTGATTGGCCCTGTGTTACCTCTTTTTATAAGAAATGGAAATTTGATTGTGATGCCAAAAAATAACATTAATTAAAAGAATTTAATGACCATTAAGTAACATTCCTCACTTCATTATTGTTAAATGATGAGGAATATGAGTGGAACACATTGGTGTTTCTTAATAACTTTGGCACAGATTCACATTTTTAGGTGCAAAACGTTTGCTAGCACACTTTGCCATAAACAACTAAGCGACCATTAATGATGATGCTGATATTTAGTTTTTGAAGGTATGTTGGGATACCATACTCAACACCATTTGTTTCAAAATCACTCGCACATTTTTATGGACTGCATTCAAACCAAAAGTTTGGCAAAGCATTTTTGACTTGACACTTAGTGATGAGTCTCCACTATTTCTGGTCTATTTTGCTCATTCTGTCTCCATAGTGATGTCCCAGTTAGGGAAATTATTTCCAGCTCTTCATTATGTCCACCAAGGTTTGGCTCAACCATCATTGTAGAACTGTGGGAGAAATAAGGTTTGGTCATTAAATATTGGCCAAAGTTGGACATGGAGGTTGTCAACATCAATTACAGGTCTTATTGTGGGCCCAGAATTATGCTACTTTAAATTAAACTAATAATAAAATAAATACATAGCATATACAGTAATCATCTGGGATAATAGCATAACAGCTCAACAATTACTAAAATCTTTTGGGAATAAGTAATGTCTTTGCTGGTTAATTTTTCAGAATGAAAGGGAGTTTTTTTAGTTCCCCAGGGGTCATGTAAATGAATAGAATTTTTAAATAAAAAAGAGCTGACCATAGATGTGAATTACAACAAGTCTGACAGTATTATCAAACTGTTTTATGATAATAAATGCTGATTTTTAAAAAATTTAATGGCTTCATACAAATGAAAGAAGTGTATGTACCTGGAAAGAACAATATGCTTTGAACCCATTTGGTATTTGTAACTACAACAGCCTTTGTGTCTCTTTATGCTGATGCAGTTCTATATCATTTTTGTCCTACCAATAACTGTACTAGTTAATAAGTTGGAATATTCCAATTTAAACAATGATCACAAGTTATAAATCTGTTCAGGCATTGACTCTAACATATAGTGAGCAAGGCCAGTACATAACATTATTATGTCCTCTAGGCAATCAAACCATCAAGCAGTATATTTATTTTTGAGAGTGTTTATATATCTAGGGATGAACACATTTTGTTTAAGACAGGCCCTCTGCTAAGGTGATTAGGATGATGATGTGGCCAATGTCCTGGCTTCCCACCCAGAGGGCCTGGGTTCGAATCCTGGAGGCAGCAGATAACTTTCAGTGGCATCCGTACTCAAGCTGATCTGTGGAGAGCACTTTGAGGGAATACACCATCTGTAAGATAGGACGCTAAACTGCGAAACTCTTTCCCTAATGGTGACCATGAACTCAGCTGTTGGTCGCCTCCCCTAAAATTACTACTACTACAAGCCTGCTCATCTGATGTTTGAGTATCATGGTTAACTGGTCATCACGGACATAACTTAACTGTTAGGGGTATTAGAGGAGGTTGTTGGAGGAACATTCATGATTAATTAAAGCAGTGAACATTATTGAAGTCAAAAAAGCATCAGATTCAACATCATAGTCTTGAAGTATTGGAATAAACCTTCCAAAAGTAGTATATATTATCCCTTGGCCTCCTGTAGCTGTGATTTTTTCCCTTCTTCCATTTGGTTATTCAGTGTTATTGTAAGCAAGTAACAAATACTTTTAAGAGCAAAGGTAACCCCTGCTCTAAGAAATAGTTATGATTTGCAATAGGAGGATTTATATTTTTTCATGAATAGTAATTTTCTGTGAAATTACTGTAAAATGGTATTCCAATTATAACCTTTTCTCTGGAATTTTCTTTTATAGATTTCCCAAAGAAGTGAAAAATATACTCAATTTGATAATCTCCTCAAAACTGTTGAGGAGATGCAACCTTTTATGGTGATTAGTGACAATGGTAGTGCAAGCAAGGGGCCGATACTAGCCATTAAAAAAATCAGATAAGTGAATTCTTATTTTGGTGCTGTATTACAGGCTGAATATAATTTTTATTGCTGATTTTGGGGTTATTTTTATTCTCATTTGGTGCTGTTTCATTGTGCCCAGAGTTATTTAAAAAAATAAAATATAGCACTTTATTATTTAAATTTTGTTTATTTAAAATTAAATACTTGATAGGATATGAAGGATACTAGAAATAATTCACACAATATTTGAAATAAAAATCATTGTCAATAGCAGCACCATCTGAGGAGGAACACTGCTTAGCCTTTCAAAGACAACATGACCATTACTTCGAAATTTTCTTCAGTGAATTGCTGTCTCACCTTTCTGAGATCAAAGCATGTACTTTGAAAGCAGCAGCTCACCATCTGCATTTAAACATGGAAACCAAACTAACTTTATTGTTCCAGCTGCAAAATGAGGATACCATTAGCTGCCAGCAGAAAGATTGAAATTTCTTGACTGTAGTTCCTCTTGAACAGAATTATGGAGACATTTGTATCCATTCAAAATATGTAATCCTTTGACATCTGCAGTAGCAAGTATAATTGACAAGCTTTTTTCATTGACACTGTTCAGCATTATCTTCTTTGGTTTGAAATGTGCAATTAGGACTTGAAATAATGCTTGCTTGAGCCCATGCTCATAAGTGTGGCCAGACTAATCTGCAGGTAGCTCCCAGTTTGCCTCCATATTTCTTTCAACTCTGCTTGAGTAACTAAAAATTCCATCTCTTGTAACAACCTGTTCATTTAACAACACCTGTTTACCAAAAACTCATACAGTATACATAAACTCGTACACATACAAAAACTTACAGATCATGGCAAAATGGATGCTTTCAGCTCTCCATATTCATTAAGAAATTAGTTCACTGGCATGTTCTTTAATAAATGAAGCCTCCACAGCGAGGGTCTCTCTATATCATTCTTTGAGAGAGAATTTATATATCCAATCCCAGCATTTGAGAGGTACCTAATTTCTACACTTCGAAAGAACTCAACCATGTCTACAAATTCATGGTTATCAACAGTCGCGTAGAAAGCTGTAAATTCTAACAGGTCAATATCGGGAGAGATAAAACTTGATCGTCTCCTTTGCAAGAAATTTCCAGTAGGGTATTTCGTTCTTGGTATTAGAAAAACACTTCAAATTGCCATCAGTTGATTTTTCAAATCCCTTTGCATAAATGTTTATGGCAGGACTAAGTCTATGTAACTGACATAGAAAATGGATAAATGATCTCCATTTATCACCTTCAACAGCTGCTCATACTTGTTCATATACCAACCACTAACTACTGCCTTCTCATTTTCATATTTAATGTTTTACTTCTGCAATGCATCCAAAATTGTACAAGAGCAATGGTGTGATCGACAGCTTTTATACATTGTACACATGCATCTAAAGGCTTCTGCCGACCCCAACTATCTACTGCAGAAGTGCAAAATCCTCTCTTATCTGTCGGTCTTATAGACTAAAATGATTGCATCATTATCGGCTAGTCGCTATTTTCAGTTAACTCAATCACCATTTTCATTTGCTGCTCATCTATAAATGGGACGAAATTCCATTTGGGATTTTACAATGGAATGTCACCAGTACCTTGAAAAAGAAAAAATCATAGACCTCAGTCCTTGAATCCAAATTCTTTGCATTTCACATTTTCAGTTGGACAATATCAGTTTTCCATGTGTCTTGTCCATGGTGTAGTGAAATTATAACTTCATTTGTAGAGCAGCAAAATCAAAATACATACTGACCCATTTGCATCCCACATAATTCCCAATTTCCCCGGAAAAATGATTATTTAGATAATATGATTGTATTTCCTGCTTCTTTAGTTTTCCAGCTGGGCATCATGCACTGTGTGATTCAAAATGGGAATGTCACTCTTAGTTTTTTTTATAAATGTAGCAATGGGAAAGATGGTTTTAGTGACCAGCCTGTAAACTTGAAATATAACTTGAAGAAAAATAATAATTGTTATTCACAGTTTATCCAGATGACCAATATTAATAAACCAAGCTGAAAACTCATCCTCTATTAATTCATTCGTCCACAGCTTAATATATATTAGTTTACTACTGTGGAGAGGTATATTTATTTTCAAGGTTTCTATGCTTCTCTGAGCCAAACATTCATGACATTCATTCAGTTGCTTCTTTCCATTTACCTATGTGAAAGATAGTTCCAATTGATGATTTTTGTTTCACAGAAACGCAGCAATAGGTGGGCTTTATTATTTTCACTCTTTATTGGTAGCATTCTTTCTAATAGAATCACTATGCTCCATTTTCTTAGGCATGTAATCTTTCAGATTCAAAGTTCTTTGCCGTATCACAGGCAAACACTGTTGGCCTTATGTATTTATGAATGGATTTTACAGATGAGAAAAATATATCATGTACAAGGCATCAGCAGGAAGCATAGGCCTACTACCTGTTTTTTCTCTGTAATGAGTGGCTAATGCACTTTGTGAGTTATTAAATATTTGCTAAGTTATTTTTAAGTTCTAAGCAGTAACAGGAAATTGTTCCGACAGTTTTGATTGAATGCTTTCAGGCCATCACATGTATATTCCAGACCAAAATGATGGCTGGGAAAGGGAAAAGTAAAGTAACTACTACTGTTTTTGCAGGTAGAACATGGCCTTTTCCCAAGCAACAAAATAACCAATCAGAAGTAAATAGTGGATGGACTTAATGAGGTTTATACATGTATTGGAAGAAAACTGCTTGAAAAGTAGTACATATGTTAGTCTTCAAGTAAGAAATTTTCATTACTCTATTAAAGTTAACCATAGTTAATTCAAAACTAATTACAGATAATTAACCATGATGAAACTCTTGTGATATATGCATCAATGCTGCCTCAACATTTTCATGCAGCAGAATAATATTTTTGGTAATTTGTCAGTAAACATTTCTTTTTCACATTATTTCAAGAAAATGCATATTTCACATTAATTTGTGGTGTGAAAACTTGTCAAACCATCTCTTAAGCTTTCTTTTAAGCTTTAAGGTAAATTATGACTGTTTAATATCTTTAATTATGGGACATGGTAGTCCATGGGTAAAGCATTAGACTACTGACTGGAGGGCCTGAGTTTGATTACCAGGCAAGTCTTTCTGGGCACCATCAGCTTCACCCAAGCTGTGTGATTTTTTGGGTGCCAGATCTTCTTGGGTAACCATAACTGGCACAGGAAAAGAAACTCGCCCCCTACCCTGATTAGGCTTAGTACTGGGTGAACTCTATCATCACCTACCGACCCCACCTTCAGGTTGATTACTGTTTACGTGGTTTAATATCTTTAAAAATGGTTTTCAATGTCATCATTTGCACACAATTTTCCAAATGGGTATGTTGTATTACCCAGTTGTTATTTCATGAAAAAGTTGATGAAAATAAATGTACTACGCAAGCAAGCATTTCATTGCCAAATTGTACGTTCATGAGTGAACCAGCAATTTTGACATAAGTAATCAATCAAAATGTAGAAGATTGATACTTCACAAAAGTTTGGATAACTTACATTTGTACTATACATTAAAATGAAGACGAAATTTATTTTGATGAAAATGAAAATCAATGATTTTCAAGGGATAGCATGAATCTTATTATAATGGGTCTTTGGTTTACAAATGATGCAACACATGGTTTAATATAAGAAATAGATATTTCAAGCTTATTCCTGATTTTCGTTAATTTATCTCTGTTTCAGGGTATATACATATTAATGTAGTCCTTATGCGCATCGTGAACAGTGAATATTTGCATTGAAAACTTTCTACTTTTCTTATTGTTGATTAACTTAATATATTTTCATACAAACATGCAGTTTTAAGTATTAACCTAATTAATAAACTCTGAATAATGTCATCTGGATCACAAAAAAAGTAGATCATTAACTCTGGAATGGTATCGTATATCGAGAAAATAATATATTCAGTAGATGATTGAACAGTGATTTGGATAATCATAACCTTAAGGAAATGCATTTAAGTAACCATCATGTTTTTTTTAGGTGGAAAATTGTTATTTGTGACAAATTTGACAGGAATTGGGAAATATTTAGCAAATCGAAGAAATAGCAGTGAAAGAATTTTCAATTTTTATAAATGATTTTACAGTGGCGACTACTACTTCATTGATCCACAACTTTTTCATTCAATATATTGAACATTTCCAGGGATAGCTGTTTTTTAAATTCCTCCGTGTTTCACTTCTCTTACTGAAGCATCATCAGGATGATGCTTAGAGAAGGAGCAGACCATCGAGTGCATTTAAAAAGTTAAGAGCTACTCCCAAAATAGGTGTAATATGTGTATTTTAAAAATTATATTTCTTTACACATATATGGTGAATATCACAAAATGGGCAACATGAGCAAGCATTTTTATGGTACTTAACGGGCAACAGAAACTAATGCAATTTCAGTTTTTTTTTTAGCTATTTAAGAATGCTTAAGAAGCTATGGAGAGGTTAATTTATAAACAATGATCAGTTCATTATATGGCCATCATAATAGTAAGTAGTAAATTGTTTCAACTCAAATTATTCCATATTTTGTATCCCTGTGCGATGAACACAATGGCATGTGATTTTATAAGACATATGAATGAGTACATTTTACCTAATATCCTTCCGCCATTAGTGGGGATTACTCAACGTTGATAGCTTTACATATTTCTCAGAAATAGGCTCAGCACAGAACCTGACATTTGCAGTGAGAGGAAGTTAAATAGCTACCAGGAAGCTTTGATGTGGTCATCATTTAATTGAAAATAGCTTTCTATTTCAGCCTCGAGTAATTAATATAATCATAGTGGCTTTATTACATATTTCAGGCTATTTTTGTTTCCTAAAATTTGCCGAATACAAACTCTACTTTCCACATGAAAACTGTATCAGTAATTTTTGTGTTGAGCCTTTATTTTTTAGAAATTTGTAAAAAGAAACCTTCTGAGTGCAATCATTCAGTTTGAATTGAAAAACTCAATTTTAATTGAATGGCATGTTTGAAGGGATTACTTTAAACATTATTACTAACAGTGTTATCACGGAAGTTGTTACGTAGAGTATGCATGAATGACGTAGCATGAGGATGGAAGTTTGGGGGGCTGCTCGTATGGTCTACCTGTTTGACTTATGTTATAATTTTTTCTTAATTTAAATATGAGAGAGGATACGGCTTTGAAATAATGCACTCATTCTACTTATTGGCATGTTAAAAATTTCCTGAAACATATTTTGCCAGATATTAGTGATTTAATGTCTATATTTTACCACTCATTATGACCTGTTACGGGCGTTTATTTTTATATTCTGTAATTTTATTTGAATCACACCATGTCATCGGATAGTATAAGATTATGCTATGATGAAATTTGTCCAACCAACAAGTATATTTGTTGAGCGGGAATCAAAGGGAAACTTGCATTTGAAACCATTAGGTAAGGAATTGAAATTTTTGAACTGAAGTAATAAGTCTATATCACAAAACACTGTACATGCTTTAATTGAAGGCTAGGAATTATTTAAGCAAGTCTGCAAGGAAAATGTATTTTACTTTTCCCTAGCTTTATTAAGAAAGTTAATCACGAAAAGAAAGCAGAAACAGAAATGCCCACTTTCTCCAACTTCCATCCCTGTCGTAAATTATTCAAAGTCGGAAAATGTGCGTGTATTTTTCCCCAAGTGCCCTCTTAACATCTGCCCTCCCTTCTCATACTTAGAAAGAGTAATAGTGCATTGCCCTCCTAGCGCCTGCTTTGGACTGGAGACTTGAGTTGGCGATTGTGGCCTATCCCACCTGCCAACGAACCCCGCTTACAGTGTTGCCGCTCTCTCTTTCTCGCAAGATGGTGGACTCGGGAGAGTGCGCGCACGCGCGTGCGGTCTCTCCCCGCGCGGGTAGCTACGAATGTTCTCTCCTTCCATTCCCATACCCGTCCGCCCCATCCCACTCACCCTCTCCCTCCAGTTCAAATCTGGCCCGAACCTACGCCTCTCCCGCTCTGACTCGTTCCCCCCAACCCGTCTCCCGTCCCGTCGTATCTGTCCCCTACTATTATCGCCTCCTTCGCGCCCGCCTCCTCATTTACCAAGCTACCGAATGCCCATGCCATGCACGCTTGTGTATCATTTGTCGTCAGATGAGGAGGCTGAGATGGGCTGTTAAAGGAAGGAGTGATGGCCCTATTACGAGGAAGGGGCCCACCACACTGAGAGGGGTCGGGGGGGAGTGAGTGTGTTCTTTCTGAACGGTCGAAGGTCATCTTTGGGGCAAGCACTCTCACGGGTCTAAGGCGCGGGACGACGGGGATAGGCAAAGGGCGGGGGCGGAGGGAAGCGGGTTTTCGGTGTGACTGGATATCGGGTTCCAAAATCTGGCGACCGAGGGAACATTCCCGAGTCCTCCCGTCACCTTCAGTAGTGCAGCGGGTGGAGAGGGCCTCAGGACCACTTGGACTCGAAAAGCTCGAGACCGTTGACCGTGTTCTAATATTTTATAGTTACTAAACTCCTTTGTCTCAATCAATTGGCGTACTGAATTCCACGATAGTTACTTGGTCCCATCACCATAGTATGTTTGGCGGAAGTGGCCGTTACCAAGGAGGTAAGGGGTTAAGGTCTTGGAGCACTGTCACTTCCCCTTTACGAATTATTCTGCGTAACGTAAAATAGCTAAATTTCCTACCACACTAAATTAAATGCGCAACTACACAGTTTTATATTGGTATACTGACCGGAGGGTGTTGGACTACTGACCGGAGGACCCGGGTGCGAATCCCTGGCAAGCCTCTCTGGGCACCCTCAGCTTCACCCAAGCTATGAGATTTTTTGGATACCAGATCTTCCTGCGAAACCATAACCGGCACAGGGAAAGGAACTGGCCCCCCTACCCTGATGTGTGAATTTCACACGTCGTATAGGGCTTAGTACTGGGTGAACTCTACCATCACCTATCAAACCGACCTTGTTGATTACTGTTTATTTATTTATATATGAAACCATAAACAGTAATCAACCCGAACTTTTCATGATTTTTAGGTTAAGGGATTACACTAATGATTTTTATTTTTAAAAATTCACTTCGGTTAGATCTCTTCCACTCGCATTCTAAATCATTCCTATCGCGACTCTTTCTCAGAGTGTTATTCACCGAATATATTATTATTGCGCTTCGTCGAATGATAACTCTTTAAGTCTTCCATTTATTGACAGCCAGTATGCACTCAGTATTCTCACTAGAGCGTACTCATACGTGACCTTGAACCACCCGCGTAGCGAAAATTCGGAATTAAATATTCCATGGCAGGAATCTGCAACCTTTATTCGATAAAGACTCCAGCAGTTAGGAGAAGTTTGTTGGAGCACATTCCCATCTAATTACCATTCCGTTATCAAAAATTCAACGCTATGAACTACAATACTCGCCTGGCAGAATGGAAACCTTACGTGTGTCGGTATACATCAACTTCGATACTGCTGTATTGGAAAAACTCAAGGTTTAAAGGTAAAAGTAAAAATTAGGTGCCCAGTAATATTTACGTCTCCGCTGTCGGGATCTGGACTACATACACGATCGCAGTACAATCAAGTATTTATACTTACGCTGCTTGCTCTTTCATTTAACATTTGGTTCTTCGGAAAAAGTTCCTCACGATTAAGGTATCTTAATTTTTCGACTGTATGAAAGTAGTTGCCGGAAATCGATGGTTTTGCTAATTTGCAGCCTTTCTTATAAACTTATAAAAATCCGCTGATAATCTCAAACCGTTGTTTTTAATCTTTTAAACATGAGATAGAAAAAATACGCACGTCGAGTCTTTTACTCGTTCTTTTATTTCGCTTTAAATGAAAATCATTGTTTGTAGTAGAGCCATAGTGTACTCGTTTGAGTTTTTGAGATCGATTATATTAATGAAATGATTTATGTTGAGATACTTTAAAGGTACTCTCTCTAAAAATAAGCTGACCACAATTTGCATTGGAAATCCCAGGACTGTTGTTGAATGGGAAATTGTGTGTTAAAGGGTTTATTCAATTTCAAATAATATAAATAGAAAAACATGTACATGATGATTTTAAAAAATGTGAAGAAAATCGGGTAAAATCTCCACATGGTTAACCATATCTTAGATAGTCTTAACTAATGCCGGTGTGGGCTCGCTAAAAAGAATGAACGTAACGGCAAATAGTATTTCATGACCTTTAGTTTTTATTCCTGTCATTGCTCTGGTTGGGTTGGCAATATCACCCAGAAAGATTGATTTCAAATTATAATAAAGTTATTAAAAGTTAAAGTTATAATATAGTTATCTCGACGAAACGAATTCCAGAAGCCTTCCATTAAACCCCGCTGCATAAGTTGACAGTAGAACGTTGGGAAATACTTGAACAAAAACCTTAAATATTTTCACCCGTGAATTCAAATTTGATTTGAGTCGATTCATTCGTTAGCAAGAATTATTTTTCCTTCCCATTGGTGATCAGTGAAATGCTTCTAATGTTTGGAAATTAACTAGTACACATGACTGTGCATCATGTTATATGCGGAATTTCCATTGAAATTGCTTTTGAATAACATGACATATTTACGCTACTTACTGTTAGACAAGTTCGAATGGCAGCCGCAGAAGGGCGTAGATCAAGAGATCTAACGCTGTATTGGAGAAAAGATTATAAGAAGAACTCATTCGTAGCATGGGAATTTACGCCGGAAATTTTTCTTCAGCGAAAGATAACTTTCCCCGAGGCAAAAGACGTGCGCCACTTTCCTGGAAGTGGGTCTCGGACGCTCCTCTCCCAGACTTTGTATTTGGTGGCTCCATGCTTCGTGTGGTCAATCACTGTTATTTGTGAGCAGCTGTTGGAGTGATGTCACGGTTTTGCCTCGCTATTTTTCCTCCGCGTGATCTATTAAGCAATCTCAATTAGTCATCGTAAATAAAGAGTCGACAATCGTTGATTCCTCCTCCGAGCTAAGCCAAGCGTGACTTTATGAGGAACACGCGAGGAAAATGTGAATGTAAATATGATCTGAATTTAATTCCCCAGAGTAGCGGTCAGCAACCCACTGAAGACAAGCCGTATCCGCCAACGCAGCCTTTTGAGTTGTTTCACATGCGAAGAGGTGTAATCTAACCAGTGTAGTATTTGACCGCACCCCATTTGATTTATACTGGAAAAACACCTTTCAATAATCTTGGAAACTAAGTTGGAAGGATGCATTACCCTCTCCTCAGAAACTGGACCGACAGACCAACGGAAAATGGTCATGGCCTCATTGACTCTTGCGTAGGTCAACTTGCCACGTCTTTCATTAGATTTCAACTGGTGATCCAGTGAGTGGAAATATTTTTATTTGGAAAAGCTATCAAGGGCTTACATAATTACAAGTACGTTTCAACTGAATCTAAATTAGTAACTTAAAAAATTCCACGTTGAGCAACAAAATGCATTTAAAGGGTTTGAGAAGTTTTGCACGTTAAGAATAATGTTAGAAGGCTTCATACACATATTTCATTGTTTTAATCTGCAGATTTGAATGAATTGAAGTCGTTGCCGCAATCATTATTTATTTTCTCAACACTTTCCTGTTCGTTCAAAATGATTCGGGTAATCTCACGTTCACTTATTATCCAGTTAGTTTTGCGCTCACATTTCGATAATAAGAATATATCCTAACTCACGTGACAGGCCTAATTTGGTATTCGTGTCCGCACCAATGTGTCATTTGAACAACGTCCTGACGCCAATGTCAACGAGATATTTTCCCTTAGCCGGAGCGGAAGCATAAGAAATCTCCTGAGAGCAAAGTAAATATGACGAAATAGATTCTACTTTGTTATCTCCCTTGACATTATCATTACAAGTCTCATTCTTGGAAATGTTTCCTCTGAATGTGCGTAAAAACAATAATTTTTCTATTCGGGTGAAATTCAATTCAACAAAAGACTAGGGGAAAACATAGGGGCCCTTCGAAAGTCACAGTTCGCCATATTTCGGTGAAGTGAAGAGGTTAAGAAATCCTATGCCTTCTGCTTCGTTTTACCAGTCCATTCGAATGGTCAACACTCAAATATCACTCAGAAGGAGGGTCAAAATGAAACTCCTTCCTTTTAGGCATAGTGGGGACATGTTGAAGACGATAGCATTGTGATTCCATAGTATTTCATTTAAACAAGACACGGGTTTAGACGTTCAACATCCAACATTTCTGGGCTGACTGATAGTAACGTTGAACGTTGAAACCTAGGTCGTGCCTCAATAAAATACTGAGGAACAACAACGGTATAGTTCTTCAGTATTAAGTTCTCATGAATTTTTACTCTATCAAATGCTGTAGCTACCTCGTTAGTAATAATGGTAATGCCTTGAAATGCAATCAACTCCATAGTACAGCATTTTCAGGTAGAGCAGATGTCGTGGTGGGCCTCAGATCACTGTGGTGCGCTTTGATTGGCACTCCTATAGGCATGTTTACACACATATCCTCTCACAAATAATATACTATACCTTAATGGCTTATTGAAAATACGATTTTGGTATCATACAATTAGTAAATAATGAGACCTTCCGATTTGTTTCAACGGATTGGCAGACTGCTGTTGCATACGAATGTTCTGCATATCATCGGAATTCGACGATTACACTGAAATCATTTACCTACTTTTTTGCTACGTAGTAGAGATTTCGAGTTTAAAGTAGTTTAAATTAAAACCTCAGTCAACCTGGAGACAGTTAACCTGAATGTCGAAGACAAACCGCCGATGTGGGAGGAAGAGAGGCCTACTATAAACCCACCATTGATATTTAAGAAGAATTTAGATTTATATAGTACCCTGCAAGCCACCGCTGGGGTGTGTGGCCGGGGATGGTTACCATACACACCAGACTACCCTTAACTCGAAACACCTTTCCCTCCTAGCGCGGTTGGGCAACGTTATTCTGATCTCTTGTTGTTCGAGGGAAAAATGACATCTTATATCTGTTCTACAATCGATCGCCATCATTTTATTTACATAATACTGTATATCCTACCGTAGTAAGATGGCACTAATAAAACATTATCAACATCATCGCTAAAGAGGTCACTTTCAATTCATGAAAGAGATTTCATCTGTAATTTAGCCTTCGCTCCGTGAGTGATTCTGAACCTAGTTCCTCAGAAAATTTTGATGTGCCACTAAGTTTGTCACAACAATGTTTTGCAAATCTAGCTCCTCTACGCTGCACGCGATTCAATTCGCCAATCAATCCAACTTCAAGAGTATACTATATACATGTACTAGCAGCATATTCTACATGATAAATAAAGATAACATTTCACCTTAATCATTTCGTCACATTTCCCCAATATTCTTCTAATAAATTCCAATTTTGAGATATCTTTTCCATGTATTCCCCCTCTATGTTACATCCAGGGGAAATCGTGAATTCGTGTAATGCACTCGAAATCGAGTCTACATTTTCTATTTCGATGTTCCTGGTGCAGTAGACGTTTGGGATGGTATGGCTGTTTTTTCCAAAAAGTCATCACCACGCATTTTTTCAAGCTCAATTCTCGTTTCAATGCGTCGCAATAGTGTTATTTAGCCATTAGGACACCTACTAAAACTGCTTTATCCTCAGGATTACGGATATCTCTGTAAACCACTGCATCAGCGGCAAATATGGTATCTTATCAGTAACCACTGACTTAAAAGGAATGTACGGCAGAAAAATGACATGCGTGAAACGGAGGAAGAAAGGACGACGACAGTATGCGACGTTGGTGTTTCACTCTATTAAACCACGTAGGTTTCGACCTGATGGTTCCCATGGAGCGTTGGGAACAGGACGTATTAAGCGTTTGAAAAACAGGCCCCAATAAAGGTTAGATTTGATACATAACTAATCAAGAAATAAAGAAAGATGAGTAAAGATAGGAATAACAACCCCTTCATTGAATAATGCCTTACCGGAAGGCAGCCGGTGGTGGGGGTGGTTGCAGCACTAGTCCGTGGTACAACGGTGCAGTGCCTACTGAAGAGCCGACCCTGGAAGAATGGTGCGGTAGGTGCTGGATGGGTCCCAAATCCCGGAGCGGTATCCCTTCTTGCACCCCTGCGAAATCCCCATCCCCGTCCTCGTGTCCCTCCCTCCCCCGACGCCTCTTCTGCAGCTCCCGCAGGCGCCGCCGTCGGACAGCGTCATCTCGGCGGACGCAGCAGTGCACGCCGAGGAGGATCAGGGAGACGAACGCCGTGAGGCCTCCGATGTAAACGAGCACCATCAGCCGGAGTCGAAGGACAGCCCCGGCCACCACCAGACCGATGCCGGTCGCTGTGCCCGCGACGAAGGCGACCCGCAGGCAGTGGAAGCAAAACTCGTCGAGGGCGGGGCACTGGCCCCCGCAACCGCCCCCGGACCAGCCTCCTCCAGATCCCTCCCCCCCGGCCGCGCCGCCGTCTCCGGCGCCATCGCACCTCGAGTTTGAGGACCCCGGTGCCGTCGGCGAGCCGGTGGACGCCGAGTCCCCACCATGCGGCGGGTGGGCGCCGGTGGGCTGCGGTTGTGCCGGGATCAACGTAGGGACGTGGTGCGCCGGGAGGAGGGGCCTCTCGGGCGGAGGCGGAGAGCCGGAGGGAGGCAGGCCGTAGAAGGTCGGCTGCAGGAAGCGAGGTCCCATGGAATGATCCATGCGAAGGGGTGCAGGAGGTTCCACCGGTCGCGTCTTGTGGTGGGTGCGTCCGCTCGAGGAACTTGTTGAGTGAGACTCGTGGGCAACCCATGGGTTCCTGTGAATATTGTATCAAATGCATTCAAATTGTTTGAAGACGACGCAGCGCTTGCAGCACTGGAGCAGCTGGGGAAACAGTCATGCGTGCCGAACGTAAGTTAAAATTATTTATTTATTTATTTATATACATATTACCCTGCAACCCACCGCTAGGGTGTGTGGCAGAGGGGTAAAAATTGATGTTATAAATGCGTCTGGGGAGGACGAGGTAATAGGAGTTTGCTTTCTCGATTAGGATGCATGCTATTCAGTATTTTAAGATCGACCTCAAATGCATAATCTATAAATCCTTCGCTTATACCGCTTTGGCTTGGTACAGCATAAATGGTTGTGGCAGCCTTATAAACATGGTCCCGGTCAGTTAGTATTGGCGACCGGATTTAGAATCACCGTCTGCTTCTGCTGTCATTTCAGAACATTGACGAAAAACCAACTCTTTAATCCAAAAGCAATTAGTGCTCCGCAATCGATATAGTCAATACATACTTATGTCATAATTGGAACGCTAATGCGAAAAATTTTGTACTGCATCGATTTTTTGGTGGGGCTTTCTTAAATTGGGTTATATAGTCAAATAGTGAAACTGTCGCTTGTCTCCAATGCCAGGAGCACAGAACCAATATCCCATTGGCTCCCTCCAATAGCTGCCCCGATACTACCCATAACCTCACAATTAATATCGCTATCATTTATCATATCCTGAGGAGTATTTTCAAAATAACTTCAAGCTTTTTCATAGTTTGAACGATCTATAATCGATAACAACATTACATGGTTAGTAAAATAGCTCGATAACAAAACCATTATTTGAAAAATAAAAAATTATCGGTTTGCTTTCGAAAAACGGAAATAAGTATGAATGATTTCGTAACTTTATACTTCTATCTCATCTAAAACACAATGCCATGCGTACAATATTACGGCCACACGGCTCCAAATAACGGAAGAGTTTCTGAAAAACAGGAAAATTTCGACATCTTGATCTCGGGGTCGTCGGCAATAATAAAACCTATCGCTATGGTCCGTTTAAGGGAATGAAACTCTAACGTGTCTCAATGAAAACAATAATAAAATGCCGATTATGTTAAATTTTGTCGTCCAGTAAAGTACACTAACAATTGCTTACGGAATAAATTAAGATAAACACTTGGTATGTCATTCCAGTTTAGTTTCGCTCGCATTTTAAATTTGCTAATGCTGTAATAATAGTTATCGTTCAATAAATTAGTGAAATGATATTCTATTTCTCATAGCCAATGACTAGGCTTGTGTTTTTTCTGGCCTGGTAAAGAGGTCATTTCACGATATTTTGAGTGTAGCTGAACATGAGGTAGGTAGCATGTTTGAAATTCTAGCAGATTGTAAATTTAGCGTTCTGGAGATAAAGTTGAAACGAGCAGATTTAATTAAATATGTACGTGCTGAATCATTAATATTGGAGTTCCTTTTTAATTTTTTATCGTCAGTTCCCAAAATTTGGTTATTATTCGGAAGCAATATATTGTTACGCCAGAGACTACATGCTGCTTTACTGTGACCACATACCCAACCTAATTGAAGGTTTCGGAATATCAAATAAATATTTAACCATCACGAAAAATTCTATTTCAGAAGAGAATTACTGAGGAGTTTGGGCAAAAATGGAAGTACTAGTTTTTTTTTAATACACGGGAATAAAATATGAAGGACCATTGTTATAGACACCCCGAAAAGTTGGAAAGAGGCAGTATGTGAGTAAAAGGAGCCATATATTTAATTTCATACACGTCAAAGCCGGCACTGAGAATAATAAACAGGTATCATAATAGCGCAAATTACTATCTAAGCGAAGATCAGTTTGGGTTAAGAAAGAGGAAGGGAACACGTGAAACCACTGCAGTAATTAGAACATTAGCAGAAAGCAATCAGAATACAACGAGGAAGTCTGTGTTCTTTGTTGCTTTCGAGGTGTTCGACAGAGTAAAGTAGACAAATTTCAACAGAATGCTGCGGAAAATAGAATCAGACTTGAGAGATGGGCGAATCATTACCAACCTGAACGAGAGTCGGATGTCGCACGTAAGGGCAGCAGAGGGAGAATTCGGGATGGTAAATTATGGACTGGGAAGTTAGGTAGCGTTGTATCCAATGTTCTATAACTTTTGCCTCTCGTCACGGAAGTCCGGTAATTTCCTATGGTGACATAACTTATGGATATCACATGGATAATCCCCATGATTGACCTAAGATCGGAATGATGCGGTGGCTAATGTACCGGCTCCCCATCCCCAAGGAGTTTAATCCCGGAGGAGGCAGGCTATTTTTCAGTGGTATCTTACCTACTTGTGGTGTGCTATGTGGGAAGCACTTAAAGCGAAGTACGCCGTCCGTTGTGGACTGTGGACGCCTTGGTGCCTATCATTAAAAGTTGGCTAATGACGACGCCAGGTTTCCACCCTTCCTCCATTCCCTGAACATCCTGCTTCTACCGAATTACCCACCCATCCCTAATGGCACAAATAACCTTAGCAGTCAGTCGGTCGCCTCCCTTTATAACTGCTACCAATATTACCTACCTTAGCCTTTGTTGTCGCTGTGGCTGATGAGGGCGTCTCTGATGATGGTGGTGATGGTGGTAGTGGTGTCCAGGATGACTCGGTAGCGGCGCCCTTGGCTCCAACACTCCCTGAGAACGGGAACGTCGACTGCCAGACATTCTGCACTGTCATTTCGATATCCTCACGGTGCACCTACATAAGATGAAGAAAGATGGTGAACATCAAGTCATTTACGTTTAATTATCACCTCTTACAATGACGATCTACATTATATCACATTGTATATAACGAAGTTTGGTGCACCACCCGGGACGTCATTAACTGGTTTAAATGTGCAGCAGGTTATGTAGAGTCCTCATCCGAAGAACATGAAAAATACATGGCTCTCTGGCCATCGCCGATTTCACGCTCCACGGGTCTTGGCGCGAAATGAACTCTTCACTCACATGAGCTCTCGCACTAACCTTACATAGATTATCATAGTTTTAGCGAATTGATACCGATGTTTCTGAAGTCGTTAAATTAATTTTCCAAGGATTCTATTTAAGAAGAAATGCAAACATCTTTACCTACTTGACCTCTGCTCTTTAAATAAACGACTGCTTTTATCTCATCATGGAGCTAGAGGTCTATGAAGACAAAAAAACTTGGTTTTTGATGATTTCGTCAAACTTTCTCCCTCTGGCCAATTTCTTCCACACTGGTCTGCTTCAGGCATCTTCCTTTCACCTCAATCAAAAACATATATTTTACAGAGCATATGGTTCCCATAACAAAACATTTTCGGATATGGTGGGACAAAAATGCCTTCCTCTCGTAGGGTGAGGCTTGTTTTTTTTTAACTTTTCCCATGAAAAACCTACTCAGATGCCAAAAGTAATTCTGTCAACACAATGGCGCTATATTTAGTTAGGTTTATCAGAGGGAAAAGTAATGGACGCAGCTACCTGGGCTAAGAAAACACCTGATACGGACTCCTACGCTCTAAAATTGCACATTGTTCGTATGTGTCGGTCTTTGAAGAACAATGGGGTTGCTAGAATCCGAGTGAGACCTTGCCCATTCAATCAGCGGAACGCTCCGACGATCTAGGAATTTATTAAAGGCAACTAATTATAATTCTTGTCTAGTCTCCTGGACGATTTACTTTCCATAATTATGCAACAAAATTACCGGCTTCATTTATAATCTTCTATCTTTTCATTCATTAATATAATGAGAGGTTTTTAAGCCGGTCTGTCAAGATCAGGTCTGTCTTGCTGCTTATATGTAAAAAAAAAGTTATGAAGGGAACTAGAAGTCGTGTGGGATGGGCCGGTGTTGGTTTTAGTTTACAATTTATGGCTCCAAGAGGAAAGGGTCGTTAGCGACGCCATCAGAATCACGCTCCCGTCTTTTTTTTTCCTTTTTCTCGCAAGTGGCATCGGCCAGCGCCCCTCGTCGAGGCCTCATTTTCCCCTTTTCTTTTTTTCTCACTCCCCCCGAGGCACTCGATCGTCGAACAATATTCTGAAGTAGATCTTTCAATCCCTAGCCCGTTAATTCTATATCGCTGCTGAGGGCGCTCTCGGTCTTTAGAAGGCACGAAACACTCGAAACGTGGATGATTACATTTAGTTTACATAATCTGAGCGTCACGGTGTATCGATCAGCTCATCAAAAATGAAATCGACAATCAGGCATACTCATCCCTATCAAAAAGAAAGAATATCTAATGTTGCTGATGATATTTTACGAACTCCTTTAGCTGAGAATTATGAGTACCTTGGGCAATTCAGAATCCTATTTACATGAAGTCACTTACTTTCCCATAACGTAATTGAAGCAATGAATATTTGATGAGCGTTTTTTCGCGATGGAATTGTCTAGAAGTAAAATATCTGACAACGTATTTGGGGTGTTCGTCTGTACTCAACAGGGAAACGGTGGGAATTGTGATCTTATTTTTCCTAATTGGCTTCGGCGTGGATTTACAACGAAGCAATGGAGAGAGTTTCGGCTATAGCAAGTAAAGATTACTTCACGTGATATATAAAAATATGGAATGTTAAAAATGTTATCCCTACACGCTTTGATATTATTTTATCCGGCTCAATTTAACGTAAAATTCTCATTTTGATGCTCTGGAGTAATAAGAAGTTACATCATTATCATCATTGTTAATTATCAATATCATTATTGATATCCCCCTACAGTTAACCATGCTTTTTTCGGTCAGAAAAAAATACAAATATTAAGGGAGTAGTGAATTCCATTTTCCGAAGTATTTTCTCACTATCCTTCATTATTTACATTTTTCCAGCGAATACTTTATCCATGTCATACATGTTTCTTCATATAATAACTACATTGAGAAATAATTCTTGATACGAAATGTTCAAAAATTCGAAAATGTTCCATATCCGTCGTCACTGCATTTGAAAAATACTACGTAAATTAAGGCCACAGGTGAAATAGACATGAATACAATTAGCATTTAAACGCTTTAGGAATTGTTCAGGAACCAATTAAAATTTTATGAACACCTTATACCTATGCTCAAACAGAAATCAGCTGACGGAGAATTTGAACTGCGGAGATACATTTGTTTTCTCTCAAAGGAGGTGAGTCGAGATGTCAAGTTTGATCAAATTTTGTGAATTTGCCTTTCGTTCATACAAATTACGACGAGAGCATTCCCGTGTTAATTTTAATAAAAGTTCATGTCAAAAATGCAAGAAATTACACATTCCCTAATATCACGGGAAGAATAATAGGTTAATGGTACGGAATGACATACCGTTCTCACGAAAAACTGATCCCATGCTCGCATTTGTATAAGACTTTTATGAGTTTTAACAAAACAGCTCCCACCAGCCTTTGTTTTAACTATATTAATTCATTTGTGGGAAAAAGCATCAGAAATCGCATAGTTGGCGCAACGCAAACGTTGGCGACTCAAAACTAGCCCAAAATAAGCTTTAAGAGCACGATTTAAAAAGCAATAAAACCCTCAGTGTTCTTAAATATTGTATATTCACATCAAATTTGTTTACGAACTAAAGATGAATGGGGTTACATTATTTTTCACCATTCGATATTAATAAGTGAACTAAGGTGATACATTGACTCGTGCAGTCACAATCCAACCTCCTTAAAAACTTGCGAAGTGCTCTTTGGATCAAGGATGCTCTGGATCGCGTGAACATGTGCAGGACGACAGGCTCGTTGCGCGTGATGATAAAATAGAGCGAATGACTGCTTACTGATCATAGATATCGGGAGTTTGATCCGAGAGTGTATGCAAACCCATAATCGTCGACCTGAAGACAAGAAAAAATAGTCCACAAAACGTGAAATGAATTTATCCTGGAGGAGACGCATCTAGATTGTTGTGCATATGACTGCATGCTCTTAAGTCGAAAAACACCTCTTTCTTTATAAATATTGGGTGTCTGAGGAAATTAATGCCTTTGGTATTCTGCGATGGGTGATTACACTGACCTCAAACATTATCACGTGGAAATCCAGAGACCTTAAATTTGCGTTCGCACGTCCTGGGATGGCCCGGTCGACTTCTCATTTTCTGATTCGATTCGCCACTCCACTGGGAGGCGGTCTCACTGCGTTCTGCACCGAGTGACTTAATTCAGAAGCACATTGCATAGGCTCTACGTATCCTGGTTTTTGCGTAGAGGAGTGGTTTAGAATGTTGAAATTTTAGATAATTCTTGGAGCACTTGTAAATTGACATCTGGCGTTGTGAAAGGGAAATTCCTGACGCGAATCTCAATCCCCACCACACTGCACTTGAACAAAATCCATATCAAAATTATTACAAAATTAAACTAGAATTCTGACTATTTAATGTTAAAATGATTAGCCGATCATGTGAGCACTAGGAGAACCATGATTCCAGGCCACGGTGTCATGCTAACGGCCACCTCTGACGACAAAATGACAAACTTCAAATGGGAATCCAACCGGCTATTCGAAATTATCCCCTGCTGATGCAATCAAAGTAATCATTTGTTCCATTTTAAAGAATTTCATTGCGAAAAAAATAATTTTTGTCCAGTCAGAGATGCCCTCACCAACTGATCGTCACACCATAAACGAAGTACCTCGCTAAAGGGTGCTAGAACAGCATTCATCAAAATAATTTTGATAACAGAGTCAGGCAGCTTTGAAGCTAAGGAGTAGTTTAGTTAAAGAAATAGTCGTGTTTCATGTTTTCGACGTATATCGCGATTCATATGTGGTAATAATGATTGTATTGATCGTTTGGCCAGACAATCTTTTTCTTATCTTTCCGTTTCACCACCAATTAATATTGGAGCGTGATAATGTGGGAATAACATTTGTCTTCGGTTCCTGGATAAAACTTGCGATATTCACTCATTTATTGGAGTGAAAAGGCAAGTAGCGAAGGGAAATCGCTTGCACTATTGTTATCTATCAATAATTAAGTTATCTTCGCTTTCCGAATGGCACGAGATGAGGGAAATTCGAAATTAAGAACATAGAATTAAAAATCAACTACAGAGTACCATTTTCTGTATCGACCATAAATACGGATACACTTGCATACTGTGGAATGGTCATTACTGTAGGCAACACAAAATCTTTTTAAAAATCCAATGATTGTCGGGGGTTGCCCGCACTAAATTATCTCTTGTTTATTAATTACATAACCCTCTGGCTGACGGCATTTTGGGTTATCCGTAAAAGTTAATTAGCTTTGTATTTATGAATTAACATGTGCTCAATCGAACATTCCTAGGCACTAGTATAACCTGAAACGGCAAAAATTCAACCGACATCAAGCGAACAAAAGCTCAAACGAGATGGCATTCTTGAAGAAGCAATTACTATGTCCAAAGAACCTAAGGTTGCAAGCAAGGAAGCAGTTCGTCAAAACTTTCGTATGGAGCGCTCTACAGAGAGTTTAGAAAAGTGGACTAGCGAAGAACGGAAGCTTCTGAAACACGGTGCGGGTAGAGAAGATTGAAAATTTAATGAACAGACAAAGTGAGGAAGGAGGAAGTATACAGAAGAGCAGAATAGGAAAGGGCAACATGGAGAACTCCACGGCAAAGAAGAACTAGATGGATTGAACACATCTTGAGACATAATGGATTAGTTAGAAACATAGTAGAAGGTAAAATTGAAGGGAATATCCCGAGAGGAAGGCTAAGAGATAACTACATGGGACAGACTAAGAAGGATGCAAAACACAGAAGTTATCAGGGAGTGGGGGAATGAACACTGAAGAAAAAAGAATGGAGGGATGCAGTAAACCAATCTTGGGATTTAAATATTTATAACGCGTAAATATATCTACGAAATGCAAAAATTACCCATACACCTTCCAGAAAAGATGAAGGAAGTAGTGAACCCAGTTTTCGGCTCATTGCAATTCTTGGGACATCCTGAGAAACCTCTTTGTACACATCAAGAACCACTGTAATAAACCAAAAGGTTGAGGGTCCCTCGTACGAAGCCTTACGGCGTGTGATATTCACATATCAGGTGACTTTCATTCCCTATGTCGCCTGTGATTCCCCATGATGATTGCCATCCGAAAAATCCCATCGGCCTGGTGAAGATGGGGGCATTCAGAGGTAATGCTCAGGTTTGAACTCGGGTCCTCCTCCCAGGGCGAACTGAACGACGTCGCCACCTATTAGTATGGTGACGGACAATAAAAACCACTGTTTAAGTATCGCGCTTCGATGGATGATACATTGAATTATGACTCAAATGACAGAAAAATCAACCAGAGTACCTGCCGCTTAATCAACGCTGAATGGAATATTACAGCCGGATATCGATTTGATCGATTACGAATAATGTGAAGCTACGGAGCCAACAGTTTTGTTCAATTTTCAGATGATGCATCAGATTCATTGGCCTGAAGTTGCGGGTCATTGCTGAGAAACTACGTACTTATCCATGGCGTACGCAATGATGTGGAATGAATTTCCGAACTTGCAAATTATTTGCGAGTGTAGTGTTTGGATAAATCATCACGGATGGATTCATTCGTTTTTCATTTATTTTTCGAGATACTTCCGGTATTTTGGATAGGGGCGAGCTGGGTACTTAATTAGTCCCCGAAGTCCTTTTAGTGTACTGATGATGAAACAAGCTAAAAACTGTTTGTATGGATGGAAATATTAAATGTTTTCACAATTTCCAAATGGTCCACAAAGTAAAAAATCATTTAATTGTGACACTATATTTCATTTTAAATAATATTTGGCATCCGGTCATTTTGCGCCAAGTTCAACGGAGTAGGAGGATTAAAGTCGGACATTGATGCATCAGAAAATAGGTGCCTACGCAGTCGGACACTTACTAGGACAGTTGGAAAAAACTTCAAGGCTTTGGAGTTGCTTTCAGTTATATCTTGTAAGCAGTGCAGGTTTCCATGGCATTAACCGAGTATCAATGGAATATTTTCCGTTACTCGTCGCTAAAGAAATCGATAAAAGCATTCTTTCATCCCTCCTCAAAGAGTACTTTTTTATAGATTAATAACGCACTAATTCCACTTTCACTAAAACGTTTATTTTTATTGATATTAGGCGGCTAAGCGCTATATCTCATAGTTACCTCCTCCATAGAAAATCCAAAGCGAGGCAAGCAAAACAAATACGCTCGGGATGGAATACGAATTGGATTGGCAGGCGAGGGAGTTAATTGCAGATATACCACCCCGGGAGGCTTCGGACGATATTAATGAGAAGCGTTTCGACAGCCCTAATTTAGAGGGAGTTGGGAAGAGAGTACATATTATAGAGATGATCCGTCACATCCAAGCTGATCCACAGCTTTCTTGAATCCTACAGATAGACGATATAAGTATACGACCTGGTTATGTGATGGCGTGGGGTCAATAACTACTTTATTGTCTGCAGGATTTTAAAACAATGATCAAAATACCTGAGGAAGGTAGTTTTTTCGGCTTTAAATCACCACTTTGGAATTCCCATTTAGAGAAACTGACAGTGGTCTTTCACCTCCCCTCAACGAATTCCAAGCTTGCCGAAGGTTCACCATCCCGCCTAACTGGATTCCTGCGCAAGCTACGGCCTACCAGTTATTGAACTGTCGTGCCTTCACGAATGTTGCAGTGCTCCTCATCGGGTCAACATTTCATTGACTGGTCGGAAAATTAAATGTTATTTTATTAATTACTATTTGCATCTTTAAGCAGTCGTCAATTTCTATCTACTTGCATCATTCTCTCGAAACTTACGAGGGTCATCCGGAAAGTAGTACCCGTTCGTGAAATAAAGACACAAAAGTAAATATTAACAAACATAAAAAATTTTATTTGAAAGAGGATACTTTAAACTACTTCTCAACATAATCTCCAAGCAAATTAAGGCATTTGTCATAACGTGTGACAAGTTTCTGTATTCCTGCTGCATAGTCCTTCGCCGCCAGCTCATTGAGATACGCGAGGGACCCATCTTGCACAAATTTTTGCATAATGCAGATGGTGTTTAACAATTTCATGAACAATTGTTCGAGAAACATTGGGAAAATGCTCACAGATGTCATCAATTGTGACGCGCCGATCGTTCCTCACGAATTCGTCAACTGAGCTCACCAGTTGGTCTGTAATGACAGACGGTCTCCCCGAACGCTCATCGTCGCGTGTGTTCCCCCTCCCCATGTTGAAGTTGCGACACCACCGCCGAACAGACGACTCGTCCATTACATTGTCTCCATACACCTCCTTTAATTGGCGATGAATATCACATGGGCGAACGTTTCTTGCATTGAGGAATTTAATCACTGCCCTCACTTCACAACTGGCGGCGTTCTCAATTTTTTTAAACATTGTAAACAATCACAGAAACAACACAGGCAATGCTAGCGTCACGCAACTTGGCTCAGAGAAGGCAGACAAGCCACTGAAGCTATCTGACCTCGTCCAGCGGCTACTCGCGTCGTCAGCACTTCATGCGGCACGAACGGGTACTACTTTCCGGATGACCCTCGTATAAGAAATGTATCGCACGTTCCCTAATTTCACTATAGAATGAGTTGTAAGCATCTATATGATTAAGATATAGAAGGTCAAAATATGTTGTACCCTTAAGGCATTCAAACCTTACTATTATTTTCATTAATAGGCTGAAAGAATTAGGGTTAACGCATGTCTATGGTTTAGCGCTTATTCCAAGGCCTATTGACACGATCCTTTGAAGGGGGTAAAATCCTACTAACTTCGTAAAATATTACCCCACATTTCTTCCGTATTGAAGATCACTACCACGACAATAATGCCAGCATTATGTAAAAGTTAGCCTAAATTAGTCATCCGAGCGCTAATATTGAATTTTGAACTCATATACGTCGTCCATCATACATTTCATATTCTAGTCCTGAGTTTTGATTACTATTCGGCACAACTGCTAGGAGAAGACAATAAATACAAGAATAAAACAATGAAATGAAAAATCCGGGAAATTATTATTTTCATTTACTTTTAAATTCAATTAACTACTTTGAATAATTATCTATAATGTATTTCCCCATTTCTTTAGCATTTACCAATCAATTTAATCTTTTTTGCTGTAGATTTTTCATTAAATTTATCTATTAAAATAGTCAAACTTCATCAATAAAATTTTCAAAATTTTAAATTACCATTGTAATTATATTTTCAATGCTATAATTGCTTTTCCCTGAAATGGTGCATCGGAAAGACGCAGGAAGGTTTCTATTGTAATGGATGACCTCCATCAAAATTAGTTTCGGGACTGCAAGACAGCCAGGCAAAAATGGAACTGAGAGAAATGGAAAAATAGCAATTAAGACCGTCGAGACTTTACTGACAAGAAATTCCACCAACTCAGTCAGCCACTGGAAATGCATTCGAATAAATTGTTTAACGGTAATAACGTTCAGTTTTCTATCAACCACCTGGCTTTTCCGTACTCCATTCCTTATCAAAGGAAAACATGGGATAATATATTTTGAGCAAATCTGTTCATACACAGGGAAAGATGAATCCGACTCCTTAGAAAATGCTGCTAATTGCTAGCTTCATGTCTTGAAAAGTAGGCGCTTCAAATGCTTAACGGGTCACTTTGTCCGCTTGAAATTTTAGAGCCATTAAAGTAATGAAATAGAGGGCATAATTTAGTCATTTTAGAATAAACGGAATTGTTAAATGGTCCGTAACATTAAAAAACACAAATCACGACTCATATTAACTGAAACATTTATGTTACCATGGAAAAATCAGACAAGGATGAATTTAATTCAGATAGATATTCTCTTTTGCTGCTTCACTGGTCATTTTTTCAGTAAAGTTCCAAGTTCCTGTCCCACAGGGTATTATTATTGTATAATCTACTAATGCGCTATATTTTCATCTTTCATCAGTAGAAGGTACATTTAATTTCTTATTTTTATTAATTATCATACATATATAAGCTAATAATGTATCCATTTCTACTTATGCAACTCAAACGTCAATGTTTAAATGAAATGATCTCCAACACCATAATAGCTAATTAGAACTCCATTTAGATATATTTCCTTACGAAGGCTCCTACATCCTTAACTTATTTGGAATGCGGCCCAAAAAGATACGATGATTCATTGTCTGTCTGTCCATCCTTAAATGATGTGGAATAAACCTTCGAGGAGGCCAATAGCATCACTGAGTCATAAGCGGATCTTTCTTCAAGTTCATGAGTCCAGTGCCGGACTAATGGCCTTACGAAACAAATCAATGGGCGGGGCTTCACTTAAATATCTCCGTTTCTGCTTCACTCACTTCTAGAGCTTAACGAGAAAAGCGAATACCCCTTGCCACTACGTATGGGAGAGTGGATTTACTTTAGAGGCCCAACACTTTCCCACACCTCAAAAAAAGGTGTGGATAGAAGCTTAATGGAACTTTTTGCTCGAGGAATCGGATTCCAGCGAAATCTTAACTTACTGTACAACTCAGTTTCCGGATGGTAAGAAGTCAAGATATTGTCCAGTGTAATTGATATCTTGAGTGACCTTTCGCTGAAATGGTACCACGAAAACAAGTGAACAAAAATGTCCGTTTATTACTTAAATTGCAGTAGTATTTTCAAATAGCAATGCTAAAAAAAACATGAGAAGTTCAACATTATTTCTAACTAATATGAACAATTTAAAAATACAACTTCATATTAGTTTTCCGATTAATGGTCGACCACTTCATTCAGAACCGTTGAATGTATACTCCTTCCAGCAACTAATTAATGAAATTTTAAAGTAACCCTAATACGGGAATGTCCCGCCATGACGAATGTTAATAATATCTTTCGTCTGACTATTTCATTTCAGACCGATAACACGAAGGTCGTTCAGAGCAATTCAGCTTTTAGGTTTGCCAATCAAGAGAGAGTTAAGGCCTCGTTGAAGGCGAAATTTCATTCCACCCACCCCACTCCGTAAGGTTCTAGAGGCCACAAATTATACACCTCGTTTATTCCAACTCACCAGATGTCGCCTTTATTCCGACTCGCGCTTCCTCCGCCCGGCGTCGATTGCGCCTGCGCGCGCACTTCCCGCACTCGCTAACAAAGAGACGTGTCACTTAGCGGAGGTGCGGCTCCCTCGTTTACGACTCCACATAATTTTTATTCATTCACAGCGTCACACGATGAACAATGTTGATAACTTTAGAGGCACGACAAAAGCGCTGCACACGCCCTTAGCTTAATTAAATCCGAAATGCTTAACACTTTTAAGTACATTGATTCCACTCGAAATAATTATAAAGGTCTCCTCTTGCCGCTCAACCTCCAGTCAACATGATACGTTAGATATCATAGAACTGGCCGCGGGGCAGCACATCTCTTCCTCCATCACTGCTAACCGAAGCGATGAAAGGAAGAAACTCCGGTATTCACTCTCCTGAGTACCCCAGCATCCCAGTGCACAAGGCTCCCACCTACGCGTCCGGCTCCTTCCTCCGTATCTCCTCCGCCCTATCTCTCTCCCTCCCTCTGTCTGACAACCCCCTTGCTCCCACCTCCGCTCTTGAATCAAGTGGACACCAATTCGGCAGGTGGGCGTGGCGGGGCGCCACCGCCACGGACGAAAGTTTCTTAAACCAACACTCCTCGGGGTCTACTCAAATCTCTGCGACGAACGCACTCACACACGCACCAGGGGAAGGGAGGGGGGAGGGCAGGCTACGATATTAACACGATGAACGAGGTACCGCGACGGACGGTCCGCTGCTGCAGCATCTAATAGGAAGCTTGAGATAGGGGCCACTTTAAATGGAAGCGACTGCAGAAGTGGAGGGAGGGGGGGCGCCGAACCATTCCCGAGCCCGTGCCCATAGTGGGATGATTCTGCCACGAGCGCAGTCAGCGACGTACATTTCCACGTCCGGGATCCTCCTGGGGGACAACTCGACTTCCAGAGGATGATGAAGTGGACGAGAGCCCACCCCGTCTCCGATCCGAGGCCGCTGCCCTTGCCCCTTACCCCCCACCGTGACCGTCCGAACTTCCCTGCACTCACCGCGCTACCCTAGAAACCAAGACGAAAACCATGACGTCTCCCGCTAGGAGCGATCACTCCAATGGGCTGTTTTCTTCTCTCCGAGCGAGGCGTGGGAGCCGCCTCTTTCGCCCATCAGCCTCTTCCTCTATCTCTACGACTAATCCGCTTGATCATTGAATGTGAATTGCGTATCCCAATTCCCACGACTTCTCAGGCGTAAGCCCTCTTCGTTGCTGGCGCGGTCCGAGCGTTTCCTTTCAGACTTCGTTAAGTACTTGAACTTCTGACGGAACCACTTATCTTGGGTCCGGCGATCGCGGCTGAGAGTTTTTCCCAGCTCCTCACCCCCACCGCCCCCGTACCGAGAAGCAGGCAGTCAAGACGAGTCCTCGCTCCGGCCCTCACGCTGCTTCCACCTGCCGGAGAACGCGCAAGGCTCCACGCGCTTTCCCGCCTCTTTTTGAGTCCCTCGACCTTGGAAGACATTCACGTTGTTGTCCCTGGAACTGGTCATTATGTGGATGGCACAAGGCTTTTTCAGTAATTAATTAATATTTAATTGTCCGTTGGTATTCTGAGGAGGAAAAAACGACCGGGCTTCTTTCCAATCCGATTGAAGATAACTTTATAACTTCTAATAAGCTCTTCAGTATTTTTTCAATAACCGATCAAATTTCCCCACCATTGGATGGACTTCGAAATCAGGATTCTTCCCCAGAGTAATGTGGTAGTCTGAGCAGCAAAAGTCTCCGGCTTTCGGTTGAAAGTCATGGGATTGTTTTAATATTGACAGAGGATATTTTGATAGGAAAGTCATTGGAATGCAAATTCATATAAATGACGAATTGAAACGACCACAGTGTGTACAATCATCTCGCATGCCTGACCGGCTTTTTTTTCGCAGATTTGACTGATGTGCGCCCTTCAATATTCGAATTAAGAACTGACCTATAGTAAAATTAGTCTCTATCTCAAAACTAGTGCCAAAAAATACGCTTTTGGCCAATCAAAGCTCGTAGTGATTAAAAACATCCACTCGTAAGTTCAAACTAGTGGGTACATTCTGAATCAAGTGTAAGGTTCTTTCACGCTATTCCAGGACAAAGCGTGTTGGAAAGTTGATGGCGACATAGTTGTCATTGAGTTGTAAATAAATATTTTTTTCTTATCTTAAAAGTCTTATTTATACAGCTATTATAGCGATCTTTTAGAATCTATGATTTGAAGAAGTGGTCAATTTTTTCTGATGATTATTTCAGCATTATAAGTGAACGAAGTTTAAGAAGTGATGTAAAATATTTAGTTCCAATGGCAGTTCTCATGGTATAAGCTGTCCTATGCTAATTAGCCGGGTAATTTTACTATTTCTCACACGTAGTTAGGGAATAATACCGCATTCTTTAAAAACATATTTTAGGATTTCAATGAAAGTACCCATAAACCTTTATTTATTTATTCAGAAAAGATAACTGTCAGAAGAACTGAAGTGGTTGGTGCTTGTGGCTTGGTGATTAAAAACTATTTGGTACTTAAAACTTATTTAAAGATCTGTAAAGATCTTCACCTAAACCGAAGTGTAGCAATTACAATTTCAAAGAAAGATATTTTTAAATCCTTGTTATAACTTCAAATTTTATCGTAAAAATAAATTTGAACATTGCAGCTTCCGTGTTATTCTACTACCTATTCTTTATTGCATAATTCCTAAGCAACGATTCGTTTGGGAAACGCGTGTTTTGATTCGTTCGACTTTGTATTAACAATTTCCTCCATCACCAAATTTAAATATATTGTTTAGTAGGAGGTCTGTAGAAAACAAAATTCTCTCCCTTTTTACATGCACAGTTTCATTGAACCCGGAATTCTATAGATATGTAGATCCACTGTGATCGAATGTAAAAGTATGATTGGCACGCAAAACAATCTACATACAACTGATAAAACCTGATTTCTCAAACACTCGGTAAGTTTTGGCTAAGCTGTTGAATCTTTACGTGCTTACGAAATTGGTTAAGTTTAGCACTTGGTGATAGAGATTATAATTCTGTTAGTGAAAGAGCGGAAACTCAAGCTGCTCCCTTTCAGAGTAAAACTGCAAAAATAAAGGTTGATTATAGGTTATTCCATTCGACTTTCTCTCTTTGACGACTTTACTCCATATTTCCCTACCCATGTATACATATGTCGCATCTTGTACCATTCTACATGGCCATCTACTCCTAAAACCTGTAATAGTCTTGTGCTAGTCTTAAACTTTCTTGGTCCATCTTCCTTTTGGCATATTCACTCTTCTCATATTCACTCTTCTCTTAACATGACCAGGTGAACCATAAGTTTTTATAATTTTATTGTAATTACAAAATATAAAGCAAGGAAGAGTAGTTCTCATTTTCCCCGGCATATCAGCATAAGAGAAACTATATGCTGGATAAATAATTTACATCGGTCAATTACCCGGTGCCAAAAAATGAGATAATTTCTTCTTGTCATGCCTCCTCTGAGTGAGGAATTATGGAAACAGTTTTATTGAGTCTTTATTCAGATCCTCATCCAGGCACTAAAAGGTTTTCACGTCAATTACTAATTAAATACTCACTCAATGTTAGACTTTAAAATGGGATACATGAAGTACGAAGAAAAAGTGTTGTCTAAATAAACCTTTTGAGTATTTTCCTTAAGAAGCTGTCCTAAGTACTTATCAAATTCTTTTAACACCTGTTATGTCCGGAGAGGAAAAATCATAGAAGTTGAGTAGTGGAGTGCCCTGAAATTTGTTACTTCCGAAGCCCCGATATCTCGTTTTTTTTCTGGCCGAAAAAGAGGAAACTGACGAAATAGTCCTACAGGTACAATGCTACCCTTCACTTCGCAATGGGGTAGTTGCCTAAAACATTTGTATTGCCTTAATCGCATTAATATAGCACCTGAATAATAAAACTGAAGCCATTCTGCTGAAAGGTGTCAAATATACTTTTAGGAATAATTGAAAACTGGAAAATGCAGCGGCGGGAAAACGCGACGGGGAACAGAACGCTTTAAGAGGTTGGCTGCATGACCACACAGGGTACTACTCACCCTCTGGTAAACCACACTTCTAATGATTTCCATACAAACCTCAAGAAGTTAAATTATACATATAAGTACTTGTTAATGTATAACGCAAGGTGCCGTGGCTTTTTGATTTTTTTTAAGTGACCTTATTACGAAAATACGAATGAAAGTAATCATCGCGAATTTTATTTATAATTTCTTCCTCCGATTTTTCATCTTTTTCTGTCATGTATTGGACGCATTCCGAATATTTTTCCGCCAATTAATGAAAGATTAAGCGTGTTTTGAAATTATCAAAACCCAACCTTGACTAGAAAAGACCGCAAATATCTCCAGCTCTGAACCTCTGCAATATAATCGATCGGCCGAGAAAGTTGTGGAAGTGGACGTTAGATGAAGCGCTCACCAATGGTAGATGGAATGCCGAAAGTGCAGACCCAAGGTCTCAATTGTCTTCTTATGCACTTCTCGCTTTGGGCAAGTTGCCTGTTCCGGCTTCATATTTGGAGTTGTTCCCATATTTTCTTGGGTAGGGCAACATTTTTTTCCTTTCAGTTTGTTCTTATTAGCTTGGACATATTGAATCCATTCTATGTAGTCTCTCCATTTCCAATGTATTCTTTTATTATTTCCCTAGTTGAAAATTTTAAGTCCTACTTTTGTGTTTCCGTAGCCTCTTGGACTCAATGGTATACTAACTTTAATACAATTACAATTCACGATACTCTTTCTCTCGTGCGGATATAGGCCCCCGAAGTTTATAGCGTATACATGCATACGTGCACTACGCAATCAACCAAGTGGCAGTCACTCCTCACGAAAAGTCCTTTGTGACAAAATGCCAATGTCCCTGCCGTGTAGGCATTAAGCAACAAAACTCTTCTGTTCACCACGACCGCAAACACTAGGCCAATCCGCCCCTTCACTTGTGTGTACTTGTTCAGTTTTGTTTGTCGAATATAATGTAAATTTCATAGTGACTGATTCTCATTGCCTGGTTTATACACCATGGCAATCCATTAAGGACAAGAGTAGAAATTGTAGTGAGAATATTAGTTCGGGCCCAATTAATGCCCGAGTAAGCATGTAAACTGGTAATTGACCTTTATTAGCCAGAATTTTTCTAACATGCGACGAATAGATATTATTTGGGAGTGAATGCTAATAGTTACGTGAAAAGTCACTGATCCAACTAACGACATGAACACTATAATATGAATGAATGAGAGGGTTTTATGATATTAGTAATATACTATAGAGAAAGAGCACTGAAAATGGATATGTATTGCTATCCAACACGAAGTGCGCGCAAGTGCAGCCTTCTCGTTGCAAACTAATGCGAGGAGTACGTATCCGATGTCCAAAATAATGAAATCTACCAATCCCTATTTCATGGTAAGTATAATTTCAGATCAAAGCATTCTGCTGCATAAAGTAAACACAAGGAATCTCCAAGGTCGGCCCTTGGCAATAAGCCTAGTGACCTAGTGTGGGTCGTCTCTCCTTGGCCCCGTATGGGTCTGCCGCGTTCTCGTCTCATCGCCATGAGAGTAAAAATCGTTCTTCTATGGCGATGAAAAATATGCGCAGTTTATTAATACCTTCTGTTTCCGTAGAATTACTCGGAAACCTTTGGTAGAACCCAAAAAGCGTATACTGTAACAGTTCTAGTTTTATTTAGCTATTATAGAAGACCCCATCAGCCAATCATTACATTTCGTTGCCACAACTGTGCAGACAATTTTATCGTCATTATCATTATACTACATCTGCATGTGTTGAAAGGCTAGATAAAACTGTGTAATGAACAAACTAGCTATTTTTTGTTTAGTGTGGAACAGTAAAATCTATACAAAATGCGTTCTATCTTGAAGATGATTCTGAAAATACGTAAGAAGAAACTTCCATTTAAAAATCTCAACTAATATTGCTAAAATTAGCTAAATTCAGGAACTAAAAAATTTTAAGGCTTAGAGGAATCCTTCGACAATACTTACAACCAGTGGGCGGAAACGCAATGATTAGAAATAGAAAGTTGGTATATCGTAAGAGCTAATGGCCGCATGATCACCACGAAGAATATGGCCTTTTTAAATTGGGAAGCTTTCTCTTTCTCCATTATTTGTGTGGAATTAATACAATAATGTTGTGCGCCAAATCTGCTCATCCAATTCATTGTTATTAGGTGTAGGTAGCGACTCTTTTGTCATTACACGTATCCCACTCATATAATGCAACAATTTCTCTGTTAAATTACTGTACAGAATCGTTTTCATTGATCCTTCTGCTTCATATTTGTAGACATACAATTTTGTGTCAAAACTATTTCGAAAAAATATATTTTGGAATGTTATATTTCGAGTTCATCTCAGGCTTTGTTTATTTAGCTATTTTCCAAGCAAATGGGCGATTATATGTGATTAAAGCCTCATAAAATTACCTTTAATCGGTCTTTCGCCAAATAAGACGGAATCAGTTTTTGAAATTTCGCCTTCATTACCCAAACACGCAATTCTCCGAAATTTAAATAAAACGCTCATTTCAATACGTATTATAAGAAATTATTAATATATTTGTACCTCGTTCGAACAATAACCCTGGATGCTAAAGAGAGGAAAGCTCTTTGGTAGCTTTGATTTAATGATTCAATTGAATACTGTTACAATCTTTACGTTAAGACTTGATCTAACGAATTGCCACTTAGTTTTAGTTTTTGTAATTGTTTTATAAATGATAAATTTCACTCTGTATCCAGTTTAATGAAAACTTTAATAGAAAACCAATTAGTCATGTGGTAGATATCTCTGAAAATTAATTACATGCTTCAATGCGAGGATAAAGTAAAGCCAAGGAATTCCTCGGTGGAAAAAGAATAAATAGACTCGCTTTGAGTGTTAATTAGTTGCCGATGTGTATTGTGCTGTTTTATTTACATTGGGTGGATCACAGTGGACTCCCTGATTTGACGGGTGAATTGTAGACAAACAACCAAGATAATTGAAAAATGTTTTCATTTCTGAAAACTGCATTCAATATCATTTTATTTTCATTAGGTTTTGAAAATTATTTCATCCAGATGACGACCTTGGTGAGCGATGCACATGTTGAGTTGTTCAAAAAAGTTTTCAAAAAATCTTCTCAGCATTTCTTGCATTATCCCAGCGATGACATCTGTAATTGCCTCCTTAAGAGCTGCCAAGGTCCTTGGTCGAACTTTGTAAACCTATACTTTGAGATATCCCCAAAGACAAAAATCACATGGGCTCAAATCCGGGGAACATCCCCTCGTTAGGAGATCAGACGGCCTGGAAATTGCTCTTGCAGGATTTTGTGTGAACGACGGGAGGTATGAGTCGTTGCACCTTCCTGTTGAAACCAAAAGGCTTCTGCGTAATACCTCACCACACTCTTCCATTTTGGGGAATAAAAATTTCTCCAGCATCTCACAATAGCGCACAGAGTTCACAGTAACAGTTGAACCTCAAGATTCAAAGAAGTAAGGCCCAATAATGCCGATGGAGGGCACAGCGCACCTAACTCATTTTGGGGCTAGAAGAGGTCTCAGGGTGAAGTTCGCGAGAGTTGTCAGTCGCCCAGTAACGAAAATTTTGCTTATTTATCGAGCCGGAGAGGTGAAAATGCGTTTCATCGCCAGGCCACATAATAGTGTCGGGTTGCACAGAGATTTGTTAAGATTGCTTTGCAAGCATCTGTACGTTTCACCCAGTCTTCTAAACTCAATTCTTGAACAACCATCATATTGTAGAAGTGTAAGTGAAGGCCAGAGTGTTAAATTCGCCTAACTGTTCTGGGCTATATTCCAAGAGCAGCAGCATGTTTCCGCGCAGAGCACGATGTTCTCACTGTTCAATATATGCTCTCCCTGCCACGATGTTTTCAGGTATCCGCACATTTTTAGGTCACCCAGCTGGTTTTCTAGGAGGTACAGATCCTATCGCTCGTTCACTAACAATCCATTTCCTGATGGTTTTAGCTTCAGGAACCCTGTAATGACGAGTCAATGTAAACTGCCTACGAAAAGCCCTCTGCGTCGCTGCCATACTATCATTGTTTTTAATACAATGATAGTGTGGCGGCAATGTGGTGGTGATCTACGACAAAGCCTCGATGCTCACCAGACCACTGTCTGGTGAATAATAAAAATAGCGTTGTTTCCCCCAGCTAACGCCACTACTCCCACTCCGCTAATTTACCTGAGCGCTCTTCAGTGATTTTTTGACACCAGGGAGTCCATTCGGTTTCACCCAGTATTTAAGTTTTTATAGAGACTTGAAAAGTCGGAGAAACCCCATATATTACTCATATTTCCTTTGTAAGTCATAGAAAATCGATTGAAACATACAAAAAACTATGATTGGACGAATAAGCTTTTAATATTTATGCTCTTCCAAAACATCGAAAAACCTATCTCATACAGGTATTTTTACACATTTAAACTAGAATTCCTAGTCCTATTGCAACTAAAAATTATGATTGCGATTGTTTCTTCAGCCCTCATTTTAACATTCAAAAATTTATGCCATTATGCGTATCCTTTTTAAGTGAGTTACTTTTTCGATTATCAATTTAAGTCTGATCAGAATATAAATGGTGCCGATTTGAAATTGAAACCATGAATAACATGAACATTTTGTTGAGAGGTTCTGCATGGAATGTCAAAAAGAGTCTCAAACTTTTGACCTTATCACAAATAATAATGCGTCTACTATATTCGAAAGAGTAATTGTGAGAATGTAATTCGTTATATTTTGAAACAGAAATTGGTGCCACTGAGTTATATGTGCTTTTCTGCACATGCTGAGTAAATGTGTGCCGTATGTGTAGTAATGCCTTCAAATTTATCACCTCCTGTAGGAAATGATCTTAGCTCAAGTGGATTCGCTGGTCACTTTTGTTGTCGAATACTGTCTATCGTGGTATCCCAACCTTAATGTACTTATACCCCTTTACAGCAAATCTGCCTGCATTAGCCAATGTACTACGCACACTCTTTCAAAAGTTTGGATATCCTCCTTTTATGCGGCTACTTGGCAATTGAAATCTCGCATTAAGAAGTCAAATGGAGCTAACTCTTCAAATAACTTCAAAAGTCGTTAAAATTGGTTTGCATACAAAATTATTGTTATGGAAATTCACTGTGCCGAAGTTTTATCTTTAATAAATCTGCTGAATAGGCAATCGTATAAGTATATTTCAAGACTCCAATCTTTTTTGGATTTGGTTTGATAAAACGGTTATTCAACCGCCAATAGAACCAGTGTCACAGGAAAATTGTGATTGCTTGGAATAAAGTAGTATCAATATATCTGATGATTAGCGTCGCGATGCCTTTCTACTCGTAACATCCGCGTTGTACCATCTTCCTAGATGGCACAACGCGGACGTTAGAAAGGCATTGCGTCGTAAAAGGCTATGCCACGCCAAGATGAAAAATATTAGGGATGATATTTCTAGCGACAAAAAGAATGAGATCACTTATGATTACAAGACATCTAGGGTGTATACTAACAAGGAATTTCGAAAAGCGTTAAGTGAATTCAAAAGGAAAAGGTTAGCGGAAAATTTGAAATAGAATCCGATAGTATTTCGGTCATGCGTCAGAGAAGTTCAGGGAAATCAGTCAACTGTTAATTCACTCAAAAATGATACAAGTGAAAAAGTAACCAGCAGTTTGGAAAATACCAACTTATTGAATTCCTTCTTTCTAAACATCTTTACCAATATCTCAACGAATGCCTCCGATAGCTTACCAAATCCTGTCGGTCAACCGATGCCAAAAATTGAAATCTTATATGATGGAATAGGACGTTTGCTGAATAATATCAAGCCCCATAAATCCTCCGGGCCCGATGATATACCCGCTCGAACATCAAGAATTAGCTTCGAAAATTACGCAGCATCTAGAAATAATATTTAAGAAGTCGCTGGTAGATCACATGGTTCCCAGAGATTGGAAAACGGCTAACTTAACAACATTATTTAAAAACGGAGGCAAGGTGGAAATGCGTGAAAATTTACATAATGTTGCCTTATTATGTCAATCGCGATTTTTTACAGAATGACGCCTGAATTTTTACCTTTCACCCAGAGAGGGATTTATATTAATCCATGGCCACCGACCATGATGTTTGTTCGCCTCATCGTGAGAAAATATTACGATCATTATTTTTGCGTATTTTTATATTTTATTAATAAGAAAAAAATTGAAATATATGAAGTTATGATGACGCCATTGGCTGGCGAAAGAAACACCTTAATGTCGAGACACGCGGTAGATGGCTGAGAGTTGTTTTGCCAAACTTCAGAACAGAAAGACCAAAACATTGTTCATATTTCATTTCATTTCATTGTTAATTGAGATTGTTACTATTTACTTTTAGTAACCTTGTTCGATATGCTAGCTTCGAGTATAGAGACCTCTGGGCGGTGAGTCGCGGTATTAAAGCTGGGCAATCCCCTTGAACAGCTTTAGCCAAACCGTGTCGGCATAGTACCACGAGTACAGAATCTTTCTGCGGAGTCGAAGATTCCTGCATTCCAAATGGTAGGATTCAATGCTTAGGCAGTCTTTGCCCTCCCTTAAATGCAAAATAAACTGTGCCCATTAATATGCAATGAAAGTTATCAAAAGGTTTGAAGAGGAATGGAATAAAATGCCAACCCATCGTCAAATGAGCTAGGACGTTAAAAATTCTGTATAAATGCTTGCACGGAGGTCGCCTAGAAATCCATAGATGTATCCGCAACAAAAAGGGCAAGCCGAGAGCTGGGTAAGTTTCTTAAGTTACACTTTTGGGTGCCATGAATTTATCTATGAGAAACAGAGTTCTCAGAAACTTCGTTGGAAAATTGAATCGAGAGTTATTATTCGGGAAAAATTCCATCATAAGTTTGAATCGTTAATTAAAATTTTTGAAATATGTACAATCATAAAGAGTGACTTTGCTGTAGAGTAGGATGTTGGATTGTGTTTTGTTAGGGGAGACAAGAAAATTTTTGGTTGTTGTGGCCATCCAAAATCTAACTTAACCCGTAGATTAACTATAATAATAACCGCATAATGATTATATTTTAAATAGTTGTGGTGAGCCAAATTGCTTAATTAATATTTACTGCATATTGATTTTTTAATATGTTATTATTGTTGAGTTCAGTAGATAATTTCGAAATTCTCCGGCGTGTCGCCTTGGAATAACGTCGGAAATCAATTATCTGCACAATTCGATTCTCCCTGTGTGAAATCCTCCTACAAGGTTTTTTCTCGTTTGTAACAATACTCATATTCTTGTGTGACATCTGTTTACGTTATCGTTAAAAATATTAATTATTTTATTATTTCGATCATTTATTCTAGAATTGGTTTTCATAATTACATCGTCTGCGTATGTATGCCTAATTCATCCCTTCCTTTTCCTTCACGAACATAGTAATTTGTCATATGCTTCGTTAAACAAAATAGGATATCAGATAATATAATAAATGTTATGTTGGAAAATACTAAAAGTTAGTAACAACAATGAGATTTTTATGGGTTTATTTTCGGAAAATATTCGCTGGAATTCATAAGTATATTCATTTTCGTACCAAATTTTCAAAAGACTAATTGCAATATTTTTCTCCTACGCATCTTCCGATTCTTTTTGCATGGAAGGATTCTATTTAAAATGTCGACGCAAGTATTAAAATCGAGTACTTGATAATGGGTTTCTATGGCATTCTAACTTTTATACATCCACATTAATTGTCCTCGTTATTAAATTCAATACATCGATCACAAATTTCTGCATAAAAATTACTATTAGCCTTTAAACATTTGTAGTAAAAGCGACTGCCATTCTGCGATATGAGATATATGTTATACCTAATCCAGATCTGGTGTGAATCATCAGCATTGATAATAGAAATTTAAGTTAGAATTTATGACGCTTAATTGTTTAGCTTATATTTCAGTATTTAACGTAAGTGTTAACTAGCTTTATTTATATGTTGATGTAATACATTTTGTGTTCAGAAATTTTTATCTAGTGACACGCAATAAGTGATCCAAGAAAAATAAGACGGATGAAGTTTCACAATTTATATAATTTTGTCGCGCAAATGGAATTGAGGACAAATCGGAGGAGATGGTATTTGGGTATGAAAGTTGTGTCATAGCTGGAACTCTTCCATTGATCAAAATTATCGGTATGTATTCGCGTATATTATATGAGTTGACCTCAAATTTTAACTTACACTATGATAAATCTGGATCTTCATTAAGATAATAATACCGTGTGACCACGGTGATCGTTGAATTAATGCAAAATGAAAACTTAGCATAATGCGTTGAAAATAAGTCTCTCGATGGATACAGGTCCTTCTTGGACGTGAAAAATTAGAATTGATTGTGAGTAGGCGAAAACTGTTTCGATCGCCTTCCCTCTCCGCCTCACTTAGCTTCACACGCTCGAGTGACAATTCGCAATGGAGCGTGCCACGCTAGTCCACGCGTCCTTGTTCGCGCACTAGGTCACGTGATTCTCTTTAATACGTAATTGCGACAGAAATAAGGAGGGGGGAGAAAGGGGAAAAGTTGGAGAGGTGGAGGGAAAGTAGAGAGAATTGTGTGGCGAACGGAGCGGGCATGTGGAGAGGGGAAGGATAGTTGATACAAAGGTAAACATAGAGAATGGGACCTCCCCATAGCGAGGAGGTCAAATGCCTCCCCACTATTTTCACCACTCACTCCCGCCCCTCTGCCCACATCTCACCATTCGGACAGCTTTTTCTTCTCCTCTCAGCCTCTCCCTTCCTCTTACTTACCTTCTCCTCTCCTTATCTTCTCCCTCAGAACCCTCTCCCTGCACTCCTAGCACTACGCTCTATTCTCCCCTCCTAATATCCTAACTTAGGTATCCCTCCCTCCACACCCATCCCACATGCTCTACCCCTCACTCCCGTTTTTTATGTATATCGGTCTCCCACCCCGACCGCGTCCACTCCAACCTCCATTCCTCCCCTCCGCCACACACCGTCCCCCTTGTTCTTACCGGGCACTCGCTCCCCCCCTCCACCGCAGCGCTTTTCCCCTCCACACGCCCCTCCCTCTCTTCAACGCCATTTCCCTCCTCCTCCACTAGAAACACTGCCCAATAATATTTCACAAGGATTCCCTCCCTCCGCCGAGGACTGTGCAATGTTTGGGTGTATCGATTTCAATGTGCGATGTTCGTTATGCATCGCGAGGCGGGTATACCCCATTCTTGAAAAACATCGCACCGCGATGCAAGTCGCAATTTGTACATTCAATGTGTGATGCTGCGATGTGAACATCAGTTTAAATCGAGTTTTCAACATGATTGGGATTTTAACGAGTGATTGATGTCCAATCTGATTACTATACGGCGATAAGATGCGGATGGCGAGGGTATTGTTGTGATGGAAATGCCTCCATTGTTGTGCCGAAAAGGTGTTGTTGCGTTGAAAATCGACGAGATTGCAGTTTAATGCGATTTAATGCGATGAAAATGCACCGCGCCATGCGAAATGAAATGGCATCAGTTTAAATCGCTATGTCAGTGAGCTGGCCCTTCAGCAATGCTCGAAAAGAATAGTGCTCGTTCGTTCCCTCTCTCCACGAGTTCCCCCTTCCACCCCCGCGCCCACCATCCGAGTCGGAGACCATCACTCTTCCGTTTCACCCCCTTCCCCCGCAACTCCCCCCTTCGGGCTTCTCTCCTCCCCCTCCCCCTTCAGCCCCTCCCAGAAGGATCCCTCTTCTCTCTTCCGCGGCGTCTCCTTTCCCTCCCCGATGCTCTCACACCGCCATCCCCGACGTGCCATGGTGGCCGCCCGCCGCCCGGCGTCCTCCCACCGAAACACCGCCACTTGGGCACGCGACGACCACGGCGCCCCGTCCGCGAAGTGCCCTCCAGGGCCGGGATGACGCGGGCCGACTTCGACTCGCCCACCCCCAGTAAGGTACGTTGCGGCTAGGGGTTGGCGCGTACGGCGCGCGGGGATACCTCCCCCTCCGCACACTCCTCTCGCACCCTCCCCCATGCTCACGTAGTAATGCTGTCTTGCTCCCCCTCTTCGTTTTACTCTCTCAAACGGGGCATCGCCGGCGTAGTGAGTGCAGTGAGTGAGTTTTGAGTTGCGCCAATCTGTTCGACAATTTGGGAGATTTTTGGGGGGGGGGTGTTTCGTGGGAGAAGGATCGCAGCGTGAGCGACTTCCTCGTCGCTAATTTTAGCAGCGGCCAGGCGTCGTGGAAGGGTCTAAGGCTAGTAGTTCCTGCGGTTGGCGCGCGAGCGCGAGAAAGAGATTTGCGCCAAAGAGTCCTCGCCGGTAATCCGGGCTGCGGAGAGGATCGTGGAAGAACAAAGCGGAGACGCGGCGCCGTTGGATTATTCCCGGTATTTTCCGAGCCGACTACAATTGTCATGCCCCATCCGCTGGACTGCTCACTTGGAATGCCCTCCTTGCAAAACCAGTGTAGGGATTGAATTTTTCTGCGAAGAGATCCCATGTAGCTGAAAGAAGAGGAACAACCACGGATTGAAATAAGGGCAGAGAGAATTCATGTTTCTAGCTGCCTGTTCTAATAAGCGGTAGGCAGGCATCTATGGATCGACGACGGTCTGATGCAAGACGGTGTGCCGAGTTCAAAATCCCACGTGAGTGAGGGCATAAATATTTTCTTTTGAAAAATATTTACATTTCCGGGAATTGAACCCCGGTTTTCGTGAGTTACTATTTTTTAACCCACAGTCATTGGGCGATCGTCCGGCCGATTGAACTCCGCTCGGCCTAAGTGGTTGCTAGCACTGTCGTCGCAATGATAATGTTGACAGTCGAATTAACCTTATGGGATCATAATTTAAGCCCTACAAAAAAGAAACCTAACGAGTTTGCACGCAAAGGATGACTCTGTTGCTCTTCAGCTTGTCTTTACTTGATCGATTGAAGTTCCACCAGCGCATGTTGTCGACGTATGGCCAGACGTAAGGAGTGTAAACAGTTTTTTTCGGCTTCAATATGGGCATAACGTTAGCTCATCGCTATTATAGATTTTATGGATCACGTGAATATCCGTCCATTAAAATACTTTCTCCTGCCCTTTAACCCGCATAGTCATTAATTATTGGTTGTATAATTAATATGCCGTTCATGATTATTTAGCTTATTCTCTTGTCGCCGTGTTGGGTTCCTGAGTGTCCTGATGCGATTCCTGAATGTTCACATTCGACGGATACAGAGCGGGAAATTTATCATGTGTTCTGCTCGTGCCGTATTCGATGATTATCAGGATGGCGGTGCCGTTGTCAGTGCTCACTTGTGTGTGCTTTTTCACTTCCTGTTTTGGGTTATATTCAAACCTAACTGCTAAAATTGTGATGATTTTTTGAATGAAGGTGTAGTGGTAGACTCGGGAGGGATTAGAATGACATCCCCCGGTCTTCATGAGTTAGGATCGTGTTATATCAATTTTTCTTTTTGGGAGTATTTTTCATTTTATTTTCCAATATTTTGACTCGTTTCATCCTTTATTTTGTAGGTAATACAAGTCAACATTTTCGATAAAGTATCCAATCGTTTTTCAATTATCGACTTTTAATAAAATGTAATTTTTCAACTCATAGTCTCCATTGATAATCGACGATCGCTTCCTTCATTGAATGTAATTGATAAGGGGTTTCCTTCTAAAAAGGACAACTTAACAATCTATTGAGCGTGACGCACGAATGAGGTAATGAATGCGCATTTTCATTTTGCTAAGAAAGTGATGGAATATATTGAACGGCCTTGAGAACTCAGGTTCCTGCCGATGAGGAAACTTTATTATGCAATTTACTCGCACGACGACTGCTCATAACATATTTAATTAGACATCACATTCGTCGTAATGATATGTTGCAGTAACATTCTTCTTAGAGGGATGAAGACCTCACGCCCCTTTCACACCCGGATTTCATTTGTCATTGGTCCCTCCAAGTTGACGATCTGCATCCCATTGTCTTTGTTTCGAAATTCGTTTCCGATGGCGGAAGCATTTCGTTTCTCTTCCCACAGCCCTTCTATCCCCTCCCTCTTCTCCCGCCCGAAGTCGACATTTCCCTCTTCATTAGAAAGCTATGGGGAAGGCGGGCAGGCAAATGCAGCATTATGTGTGAGGACGGATAGCCATTGTACTATCTCGTTCGCACGGCCTATTTTTTCCACTGAGATAATGGCACGCGAGGGGGAGGGGGAGGTGGTTGGAAATGAATTGTAGGGGGTGGGGTGCTTCCGCCATCCGCCAAGACTGAGAGAGGGAGAGAGATAGTTAGTGTGAGAGAGAAAGAGAGAGAGGAGGGAGCGAGAGACACCCACGAAAATCCTCTTTTTCGTTCGAAATCGAAAGTTCTCTTTCCCCGCCCCTCCCCCCGCCCTCCTCCCGGCCGCAATGCGGCGTTTCCGCACGGAGCACGGACTTAAGTACCACATATGCACTAAATGGCGTACACGGCGGGGGAACGAATGCACGGCAGCGGATCGTGTGACGAACATTTGCAAACCCCATCGTGCCGATTGGGTTTGCAAACTCATGGAGAAAAAAAAAGTTACGCGGCGGCTTGGGGGTGGAGGAAGGGAGCCGAGAGTCGGGGAGGAAGGAAGTTAGAGGAGATACACCGAGACGGCGGAAAGAATCTCGAGCGCCCTCGTTCCCTTGAGGGTCGGTTTTCTGCTGCCGCGATCACGCCCTCGTCAGCTCTAAGGGAGGGGCGGGGTGGTCGGGGGAGGGGGAGATGGGGAAGCACTGGGGGAGAGTTGGCGACTGGCGGCAGGGGCTGACTTCCAAGTCCTCGTCCTCTCACTTGACCGAATGCGCGACGGGGTGTGAGAGGGAAGGTCGCCACCGACTTTTCGACCGGCGACGTAATCGGCAGTCCCTCCGAGCGGGCAGGTTTATTGAAAATTCTGCGGCACCGTTGTGTTGGGGCTTGCGCGTCGCATGGGAGGGGGGTAGGTTTTTACACATGGGTTCTATTTTTCGGTAATCATTGGGTTTTAATAGAGATGTGGACATGGGAGATGAAGAGGAGGATTTAATTTTTGTCTATAAAATTGACCAATTTCGGAATGGTGACCCTGGAAAAAATAACGGGAGGGTGCTCATAAACGGGCGAGCATGGATTTTATGGACGAGCGAGCATGGATTTTATGGAAGAGCGAGCATGGATTTTTCATCTTAATGAATCATATAGTTTCAAATATACATCTCGATGAAAGCTATCAAAGAAGTTACTCTTTTATGAAATTAGTTGTTAATCCTTATATAATCCTAATGTTGTTCGTTCAGTGTATATTCCATCCAAGGGGAATTGGCCGAGCAGTAGTTAGAGCGCAAAGCTACTGCCAGGAATGCCCAGGTTCGATTCCTGGGCACGCCTCTGAGCACCCTCAGCTTCACCCAAGCTGTGTGATTTTTTGGGTACCAGATCTTGCTTGGAAACCATAGGAGGCTCAGAGAAAGGGTCTGACTCCCCTGGCCTGTGACCTTCCGACAACCGTTTAGCTAGTATTAGGTGGGCTCTACCCTCGTCGGTCAGAGCAACTATCCGGTTGATTGCTTTAGCTTTATCTTCTTCTAATTGCTATGAGTTTATTTATTGCGGAACTCGTAATTGCATAATTTAGGTATTATTAAAGATCCGCAAAGTTCCTAGGAGCAGAACCAGACATTATTTGACCTGAAAGAAAAAAATCTGGAGTGAAGGAAGCAAAACTGTTGAACTGGTTTCATTGAAATATTTTTGAATATTGAAAAATTGAAATATTTTCACAATAAAAATGAGTTTACAATGCAGCGGCCGGATATCCATTTTTGTCTAATTGTGATAGTAATTATTCAATGAAAGCCTTTTTGATCCTTAATTGTGATCTTTAAAAAAATGAAATTACAGGCCTTGCACATAACATGCTTCTTTAAAATAAAATAATTTATTAAAACAGATCCATAGACACATTAGGACAATTTATATGAGTATTAACAATAATTATTTACACTATTTCCTATTTTAGAAGCGTTCATTATTATTGTACGAGGGTCGCTACGAACGTTTTGAGGTACATAAAAACGAAGAAACTTTTAAGATATAATTTTGATAACTATATTCTCTCAAAATACTCGCCGCGGCGTTCTGTACATTTTTGCATTCCTTTAAACCGCTTCTCAAAACAGTTTTTCCTCTCATTTACCTCGAGTGTTTCACTGTTGTTGGTGAATGTTCGTCGGGAAAAATCCATACAGAAGATTGGTGCTTATTTTCAGGATCAAATTAATAAACCACGTTTCGTAACCAGTAAATATGTCAGAAACACGCCTAGAGATGCCTCTGTCCAATCATTTTCAACATTTCCTCGCACCATTCAACACGAATGCGCTTTTGTGTCTCTGCGAAAGTTTTAGGCACTCATCGAGATGAAAATTTTCGGACTCGAAGATTTTTGTGCAGGATTTCGGAAACTGCTGACGATGCAAACAGTAGTTCTCTTCAATATCCTTAAATATCACACGTTTATTTTGGCGAATTAGTTTTTCCACAGCGGCGATGTTTTCCCCAGTCTTTGCAGTCGCCGGACGCCCGCTCCTCTCCTCGTCATTCAATGAAGTCCGTCCTCATCTAAATTCTTGAAACAACCGAAAAATTGTTGCACTGCAATGAGCTAAGTCCCTGAAGACCCGTTGCAAACGATCAAGGCTTTCAAATTCGTTTAGACCACTTTCAAAGTCATGAAGAATCATTTCCCGAAAGTGCTTTATTACCGGCTCCATTATCATAACACCTGCATGCAGCGTAACAGAAACGAAGGTCCGCTTAGCGACAGCGATAAGCCGAGCAAGTTGCAACTTACGCGCATTGCTCGGAAAGGACGCCGCTGTCGACCTGCTTTCTGGGAAAGGCAACTGTGCATTGCCTATCCATCTCTCTCTCCGTACTTGTTGCAGGCACCTAATGCCAGGGAAGTTTTCCGGATAGGCCGTAGGGCAGGATCAGTGAGGCATTTGAATTCAAAGAGAGTGATCGTCAGAGTCAGATGAAAGTATGAAAGTATCTGTTCAACTGAATTTACAGAAGGCTGAACTAGATTAATGAAACAGTAGATCAGATGAGATTAAAAAACTATACATTAATATCATATGCATGTTGCAAATGATTTACCAGATTTAGGATGCGGCACATAATCCTCGAATGCGTATGTTACAACCAGGAGAAGTCGTGAGCGAGACTAAAACTTAATGTTTTTAATCGAGTCAAAACTTTCTATTTTAGTATTCCTGATTCAGCATGCGCTCAGGATGGAATTGCTATTTTCCAGACATTCATCAATACGAACTTTTATAAGCTTTAATTCTAACTGCCAAGTGTCGCACCAACGTTGTATAGCATTTAGGTAATCTGCTAAAAGTACATTACCCTCAGGATTACAGATATATATGTAAACTACTGCATCGTCGGCAAATAATCGTATCTTCCTAGGGACTACGAAGTTAACGTCATAACTGTGAAGATGGAATAAAAGAGGTCCGATAACACTTCCCAGCGGAACACCTTAAATAACTTCTACTGCATTTGAGCTAACACCATCTATTAATACCCTTTGCACGCGACCATTTAAAAAGTTTTTAACCAATCCCAGGATATTTTTATCAATGCCATCTGCTTCTAGCTTTGTGAGTAGTTTATCTAGAAAAACCGCGTCCAATGGAATATTGCCCTCACGAACAAAACATGCATGTGTAGATTATTTTTGATTGAGGACTTTTAATTGAGTACCAAACGCACTCCAAACCGTTATCTGGAATTAACGCAAGTTTTTAACTGCAATTGAGACACCACCCCGGATTATATTTACTCTGTCATTTCTGTAAACAGACAAGGATCTTTGGAAAATTTCGCTCGGCAATATCAGTGGATAACCAGCTTTCAGTTCCAATAATTCAATATTCGCCTATGTTTTGAATAAGGTAATAATCTTTAACGAATTATTTTTTTAACTGCGGCAATTGACTACTAATATAGATAATATATATTTGACATTATGGTTGCTTAAATATTTTTCGGAGATTGGCTTCTTATTATTATCGATATCCTTATAAAACATTCCGTCCGATGTTATCTGATTCATTTTTAGTGACCTATTGTATGAATCTCCAGCAATGACCCTCACTCTATTTAAAGCTGAATTATTTGGCAAAGAGGACTTAAGAGACCCACTGTTTGACCTACAGTTTATTCTATAAAGCCCTGCAGTGCTCAAATATCCTAACCGCTACACACTTGGCGATCTGAGACGTGTAGTGAACTCCGAAGCGGTTCATAAGATTCCTACAAAACTGGATCACCGGCTTAAGGTCAACGAACAGTTAGTTATCTGTCGTTGGTTAGGCCTCATTTAGAATATGCTGCATGTATATGGGTTCCTCACGAAGTTGGATTAATTGCCAACCTATGATTACTTGGTAAGTCGAAACCTAGGTCGTGCATAATAAAATATACGTGGTGAACAAATTATTTTCTTTTCTGACGCATCAGGTGCTATCGGAGGATAGCCCAGCTGCATCTACAGCTCCTACCTCCGCCTCTGTGGGAGCACCACCCAGAATAAACCGTAAGAGTGAGAATGGGGGATTTTAGTGATAGACAGCAGTAATGTCAGACGTATGATGGTCCCATTGCGAGAGAGGGCAGACCATGAGGGTGTGCGCCAGCGCCTGACGGATGGTGCATTCCTAGTGGCGGCGTTCCCCAGGTGACGAAGTCGGTTGGAGCGGCGGCTGCGGGCAGGAAGTGTTCCCGGCTGCGGGTCGTGACTCATGTTGGCGTCAACGCTGCCGTCGACCGTGGATCTGAAGAGATTCTGAATTCCTTCAGGGATTTGAACTCGAAAGTGAAGGGGGTGGGTGATGTCGAGGGAGTTGATGTGAAGCTCTAGATCTGCAGCCTTGTCCCGAGGATTGATCGTGGACCTCATGTTTAGAGCCGAGTGGAAGGCATCAATCAGAGGTTGCATGCTTTCTGTAGTGACATTGGGGCGTCCTTCTTCGACCTCCATCCGGCCATCCAATCGTGTAGGAACCCCCTGAACCGTTCTGGTGGTCATTATGCGTCTGAGGCCGCTAGGTGTGTAGTGGGTAGGATATTCGAGCGCTGCAGGGCTTTTTTAGATTAAAGAGTAGGTCAGCGTGTAGGTCAATTAGTGGGTCTCTAAAGTCTTCTTTGCCAAATTATGTAGCTTTAAGTGAAGTGAGGTTCAGTGCTAGCAATAGTTCATTAAACACCAATCAGATAGTTTCGGGCGGAAAATTTTATGAGGAATTCAATATTAATAATAAGACGATCGTCATTAAAATTCAAAAAACCGTAATGTCAAAGGAACATTATTGGTTGGGAAAGCGTTTGGTACTCAATTAAAAGTCCTCATTCCCAAAATATTTACTCACGCGCATCTTACTGACCGCCCGTTGACAGAGACTATATTAGAATTAATTCAATACTAGAATTAGATCAGCAAATCAAGGATTTTTTTATCTCAACACAATTATCGCGACTTTGTAATCGGTGGAGATTTCAATGTCCCATCTAGTGGCTGGAACACATCGTTTTAAAACGAGCGACAAAGAAAAAGACCGCGGCGAATCACTGTTGAATTCTTTTACGTCGAATCATTGAATCAACTTGTCACTTCACCGACTAGGGGCGATAATATTCTTGATTTGTTAGCAATGAATATTCCCGAAAAAGTCTTTAACTATGGAAATCATAAGAGGAATTAGTGACCACAGGGTAGTAAATGCTGTTTCCGCTTCATGGGGATCCGAAATAAGAAGCCTAAAAGGAAAATTTACTTGTTTAAAGAAGGGGACCTCAATGGTCTTAAGTGCGTGCAACAGAATCAATTTGCTAGTTTTAAGATAGATAGTAATCACCGGAATACGAGCTCAGGATACGTAGAATCACTTCCTTGAGATCACGCGCTCAGCAGTAAACAAGTTCAATTCCTGTATATTTATAAAAGATAGCACGGAACCTAGATGGTGCAACGCGGATGTTAGGAAGGTATTACGAGGTCAAAGGCTATGTCACGCCAAGATGAAAATTGTTAGGGATGAAATCTCTTGCGACAAAAAGAATGAGATCACTTATGATTATATGATATGGCGAAGGGCGAATACCAAGAATGAATTTCGGAAAGCGTTAAGGGAATTCAAAAACAAAAGGTTAGCTGAAAATTTGAAATAGAATTCAAAAGCATTTTGGTTGTACGTCTGGGAATTTCAGGGAAATAAGTCAATTGTCAATTCACTCAAAAATGATAAAGGCGAAAGAGTAACCAGCAGTTTGGAGAAGGTTAACTCAGTAAATTCCTTCTTTCAAAGCGTCTTCACTAATATCCCACAGAATACCCTCAATAGAGCTTAGAGTAGCTTGATTTGTAAAAGGTTGTTATGATAAACTTAGTAGCATATCCAAAATATTAGAGTAGCTCGGCTGGGAATCACTCACGGATCGAAGGTTAAATTACAAATTGAAGCTCTTGCACAAATTGGAAGGAAGTCTCTTCAGCAGTGATGTTGAAAATGTATTATTACCCCCATCGTACGACGTAAGGCGAGTTCATGTCAGTAAAATTAGAGAGATAAAGTGTAGAACAGATAGATTTAAGATGTCATTTTTTCCACGAACTATAGGGGATCACATGATAACATCGTTCGACCGCGGCAGGGTCATGTTCGGGTAAAATTATTCTAGTGTGTGTTCACCCCCTGCCACACACCCTGGCGGAGGTTTGCAGGGTATATGTAAATAAATAAATTAAATCGTGAGACTGACATAAATTGTCGTCTATTTTCATGTAGGATAATGCAAAAAGTTATTTAAAGACTTTTGTAATTCCACACACTTTATTTGAGCACGACCCAGGTTTTGACGTTGAAAATTATCATCAGGTGGTCCTCACAGAAGCCAACTTTGTGTCTATACCTTCTCAGCGGGGGAGAGGGGGTTGTTCAGAGAGGGAGGTTGGAGGGGGTGTCAATCGTTTACTCGAAAGAATGATAGGTCTAGGAGTGGGGAGTTGGAGGGATACAAAATTTCGTTGGCAAGCTCATCCTTTCAACGGATACATTTTAACATTTTCAACTGCTCCAATGCATCGAGTCTTTGGCCTACAAAAGCCACCAAAGTGACTTTGTGACTAAAATTATCACCCATAAGACCTACCACTCTTTCAAGTCAACGATTGGCACTGGAAGCTGTAATTTCTCTTTCCCCCCCATTTACATTTTAACCTTTACCCCTTTACCCTCACTTACCCTCCCTCTCTGATCAACCCCCCTCCCGTTCTCAGAAGGTATATATACCAAGTTGGCTTCTGTGAACCAGTGTCGTGTTCTAAGTGAAGTGTTTGGAATTACAGAGTCAGTAACTTCAGTTTATTTCAATATTTCTTTTTAGATGTTATACAATTGAGCCAATTTTTTCAGTTTTTTTATTTTACAACGTTTAGGAAGTGTAGTCCGATAAAACAATCAAACGTTGTTACTCAATTCTCCTTCGAAGATCTGACGGCTGATGCAAACACATTCCTGCGTCACAGCATCTTCCGGGAATTCTTAGGAAACATGACCGAGGAACAGAACTTTTACTGTTTGGCAAGACACTTGAGAGGTAGCTTATGGGTGAGTCCATTGATTTTACTCTTCATTCGTGGAAGAAAAGGAAATGTTTCTGGTTAATGAAGGCCAACAGGGGAAGAAAAGCCTGAATTTCAAGCTAGAAAAGATATTTTCTAAGTAATCGCTGGGTAATTGATTTTTGTAATTCACTTAAATGTTCACAGTTTGAGATAGTTAGTTACGGAGAATATAATTTTGTAAAAATAATGCTTTTGCTCACTAAGTATATATATATTTAAGTGGCCAGACCCGGATTCTCTTGACCAACCCTCTGGAGCCGGGTTTCAAATCACGTTCCCAGTGTTTGCGTAATGTCATGAATTGTGAGATTTTTAAGTTGCGAGCACCGTCAAGTAACGTTGGATATCTTGAGTGTAATTTACTATTTAAAAAAAGCATTTCTCCCGATGCATCTAGTTGATTATTAAAGACCGTACGTGAGATTAACTGTCGCCGTAAGTTTATAATCCTCCGAGGAAAACATCACAGATCTTACATGAAAAGATCTCCCAGACGGAATGACTTTCATCTATAAAGCGAGACATAGCAATGGGATGGCATTGCCCAACGTGCTCATCACATCTACCCGTAAGCGTGTCGAAACTCATTGACTGTGAAATTGCCGCTAATTACATGCCCGTATAGCTTCATGGCACGAAAGCAAAATTATTTTTTTAACAGTTAGTCTCAGCCTTATTTCCCGCAAGGGAATGATTATAGTTCCTCTAATATAAAATAAGTCATAACTTTGGCAAATAAACAAAGCATGTTTAAAGAAATGTTTTAGTTGACTGCGGGAAATTCACTTTTTTTATTTATTTATGTACCCTGCAAACCACCGCTGGGATGTGTGGCATGTCGTTCTTTGCAGCTTTCTTTTAATTTACCGTTTATCCTAGGCTAGGCCTCATATTAATATGATTATCAGAAATATTATATTTAAAAAGTTTCCCGTGCATGGCCATACGAGCCATCTTTTAAAAGGCAATAAATGATTGTAGCTCTCCATTTAGCTTCTTTTAAGTTGTGAATTTCAACAATTGCATAAAAGTGGTTTTGTAGAATAGTAGGTAATTTGATTTTTGCAGACATTTTTGGTGAGCCTTACCCTAATTATTAGGGAACCGCTATCAAAATTTTAAAACCTTAGGATCTACTAGATCCTTCAAAGTGTTTCGTCTTTGAAGTATTTGAAGAATTTTACCGAAAATTGTTTTCAGAGAATAAATAACAAGCTTTCACTAGGGAGCAAACACTCTGAGCAAATAAAATAAACTTTGTTAGAGGCATCAATGGCAAGGAACGTAATGATTGGTTTCTTTAGCCGTAACCTGTTATCGACCAATTACTTCATTTCTTAATTGTATGTTTCACTGACGTCTGCCATAAGCCTTTCTTATTATTCATCCTTTGCCTTCATCCACGGATCTTACGTTTTATGATTGTTTCCATTATCTTAAATAGGATGCCAAATGGAGAAATCTATGCCATCAGTTAGGTTGGGTTGTAAACTGCTATTTGGGAAAATGTCTATCATTCAAATGGTTATGAGCAATTCTTTCCGCGCAAAGGTCGTGAACAATGGAGTGGAAAATGAAAACCATAATCATTCAAACTACCCGCAAATGAAATATTACCTAATTTCCATCTAACTTTCACGGTCAAATGGTAGATTTCTCTCAATAACCGGTGACACAATCCCCTACACTCTTACGGCAGCTTGCTGATTAATATGTAGGTGTGAATGATTACGGGGTCGGGTGTCAAATTATAACGACGAAGTTAAGATTTTTTCATTCCTTATATTATCATAGCCATTTTATTGTAGGATAAGATTTGTGAAATGCAGTCCTTGTAAGTATGTGCTCTTTTCTGTATCTCTTCTATCTTATTATGCCAGTAAAATTTTAGCGTTGCATTTCATGATTAAGGTTCACTTGGAGGATGAAATCAATGGAAGCAATCCTTCCATAGAGAACGCTTGTCAGAAATAGTGGCATAGTTTTCTCGGTGCGGCATCTTATTTCAGATGTCATAAGATGTGATTGGAATTGCATCAGAGTATTTAATGAATTTGATGAAGTTTTCTCGGGTCTTCCACCGGGTCAGGGGTTCCATATTGGCCGGCGTTTTGGTGTGCAATTCGTGTATCAGTTGTGCAATTTAAGGGATTATATTATTATTACTGACATTAATAACTCTTGCATTGGACTAAACAAATTTCACAGTGTTTTCTTTTTTTGTATTTCAAAAAAACAGGATCGATACTGGTAGCCCCTTACATTTAATTGAAATTTAATGTGTACATTATTTGCAAAATACATTTCAAAAACACTTTAAGTTATTTTGCGAAGGTAGAGCATTGCTACGTGAACAACATGTTCTTTAATTACATTTGCTACAAAATTGGACAAAATTTCCAGTTTGATAAAATAAACGTATTGTGTTAATGTCACTAAAACTCCATTTATTTTACACGTAGGCCATTTGCAATTAGATACACCTTTAGATTCGGCATACACATACTACATATTCCGTATAATTCCAAAGCACCCACATAACGCCAACAACCATCCATTCAAACAAACTCACCGCCGTTCAATTTCGTAGCCCACAGACTTAGGGCTACCCATCAACCGAGATTAAGACATAAAAAACAATTTATTTATCTCATAGTTCTTTCTTTCCGGAATGATTATTCTCCGCATATAGAGGACACCATAAAAAATAATGTAATCAAAGTTGATCAGAAACTGGGCAGTCCTAAACCCAAATATTACGATGAAAACGTATATTTCTGCCATATTCCCCGTGTGCAAAAAACTAAGTGAAATTTTTTATGATATGATTTGACAGCAGACATGACTTTCAAAAAAAAACTTTCGTGTACTTCAACTCAAACTATCCCAAATATCTACTCGATGACCCGGAATTGAAATTGCCGATTTTTTTAGGTTAAGGCGCATATGAAATGTATTTCATCCTTGGAAGTATTTAGATATTATTTTTTTAAGATCTAATAATGTTCGCCAATCAGTTTGAGATAGTGACAGTCACCAAATATATACTTTTGTGCGTCAATCGTAGTGTTTTTATAATTTAACACGTCTCAAAATAAAAATTAGAGGCTTAAGAAATATTAGGAACCTATAAAACAAAATCCAAACTTTATGATAATGATATATCTCCGTTTGGAATTTCATTTAACCTCATGCCATAATTCCCACTTCTGCACATCTCTCCAACACAAGTATGCCACCTAGAACCACACCAGGCTCCATGGCATTCAACACACCTATGACTCCCCTACACCTCCCATTCCAACTGATTAATAAAAATTTGCGTTAAAGCGCGTTTAGATTTCTTATTAAAATAGAAATTAGCTGCACATCTAATTCCGTGTTGTCCACTCATTGAAATCTTTCGCCTCAGGCTTATAAATTCAATCAAGCTTCCTCTACCGTAGTAGTAGTAGCAGGGACTTTGATTGACCTTGAATTCATTGTGTTTGATGATCGCCATGAATGATGGAACCCACGACTATATTTTCGTGGTTTGAGAATTATAAATATATTTATGTAGCTGGAGCCAACTAAGTCATGAATGCAAAACATAATCGATTCGTCATTTTTCTAGGTCACTTGACGTGAACTCTTATGTGAATTGCTATTATGGAGCTTTTAATTTAAAACTTGAGCTTGCTATACTCGAGCAGTCCCCCAGATCATCAATTTTTAAATAAAGTCATATAAAGTAACCCTTCATCCCTTTTAATTTCTTGGTTAACATTTAAGACATCTTAATCACATCAGGTATAGAGCAGAACTTCAGGTAGCAAATGACGTACACTTTGTCATTTCCAACAAACGGTGCTGCAGTTCTAAATTAGCGGGTGGCTTATACCGCCAGTTCTTCCAAACTTCAAGCCTATGTGAAAGTGAAGGGATGCTAGCATAGTTATGTCCATTCATTTCCAAAAAAGCAAATGTAGAAAGGTAATTGAGAAAAATTATATATATATATATATAATTATTATTATATATTATTATAAATACACATGTGCTAATAGACATTGTCAGGTGGCACACAAGTCCCAAATAATTGCAAAAGATAATACATAAAACCAGACGAACACAAATCTCTTTAACAAAACAAGTGAATCCTCATCCCATTTACAACCATTAATCAGCAAGAAAAAAAAGATACATAAAAAAAATTAAGCTATAACATATAATACCATACACCACACATAAATCAAATTTTTACATATATACCTTACATCTATTCTTAAAAGTATACACTCGGTTAGGAAAGGGCTCGAATATTTTTGCAGGTAAGGTGTTCCACTCAACAATTGTTCTATTTAGAAAAGAAAATTTTTTTTTATTTTTCCTCTGTGCCCGGCATTTTATCTTAAATTTGTGATCATTTCTGCCTATAAAATTTGGGTTCCCCGCCTCTTTCCTAAGATCTGCCCAAGCTTTCTCCCCCTTCAAAATTCGGAACATTCCACAAAGTCTGCTTACTTTTCTTCTAGATTCTAGAGGTTCCCAGCCCAGCGTTTCTAGCATGTCAGACACACTCTCCATCCTCCTATGTATATATGAAGAAGGCCTCTGAGAGGGCCGAAAGATCGAACAACTTACCGTGTGAGTGTCCTTTTAAATGTTGCTATTCTATTTGTGTTATATTGTGTCAGCCTATATATATATATATATATATATATATATATATATATATATATATATATGTATATATATATATATATATATATATATATATATATATATATATATATTTCATTATACAGTAACAAACAATGTAGAAACACAAAAAAAGATCACTCACACGTTATTTATTGATAATTTCGACGGAATTATACTCCGTCTTCATCGGAAGATAGAGGGGCTTTCACAAGGAGGAGGGAGTTGATGACAGGGGCGTTGAGTAAGGATGTTAAGAAAAGACTCGTAAAAACTTTGATATGGAGCGTAGCTATGTATGGCGCGGAAACGTGGTCATTGAAGCAGGAGGATAGACGTAGACTGGAGGCTTTTGAAATGTGGGTGTGGAGAAGAATGGAGAAGGTGAAATGGACAGAGAAGAAAACAAACGAGGAAGTACTTGGTATGGTGGGCGAAGAGAGGGGTTTGTTGGGAGCAATCCTACGGAGGCAGGAAAAGTGGCTGAAGGGGGTATTGACCGGCAGCGGGATGTTGAAGACTGTAATAGAGGGGAGAATGTTAGGCAAACGAGGAAAGGGAAGGAACAGGATAGGGATGCTGGACGGGATGAAGGGAGGAGGAAGAAAGTACTCAGAGATGAAGAGGGGACTAATGTAGACTAGGATACTGGATTTTGTATTTTGTTAGGAATCACAAAATATTTATTTAGTAGCTGTGTCCATCCAAAAACCTACCTTAACCGGTAGATTACCTAATAATATTAATAATAATTGACGACAGGGGTTGGGTGAAGGTATTAAGAAAAGGCTTGTTAAAACGCTGATATTTAGTGTGTACGGCGCAGAAACTTCGCCATTGGAGCAAGTTGATAGACATAGGTTGGAGGCTTTTTAAATGTGGGTATGGAGAAGGGTGGAGAAGGTGAAGTGGGCAGAAATGAAAACAGACGAGGAAGGGTTGGAGAAGACTAGGTATGTTGGGTGAGGAGATAGGGTTAAAAACAAATTGAATAGCTTCGGGCATGTTGTGGTGGAAGTCGAACATAATGAATAACTGACCCTAGCACTATTAGTTATTCATTAGGAGATAGGGTTGTTGGGAGAAATCAAAAGGAAGCAGGAAAGATGGATTCACAGCGCCTTGCTGGAGAATGCAGTTGTTGTGTGTTGAAGTCAGTGATTTATGAGGGAGAATTTCAGGCGAACGGGGAAGGGGCAGGAATGAGATAGGAATGCTGGGGGGAATGAAGGAAGTAAAGAAATATACGGAGAATAAGACGGACTTTCTGGTGGAGGAGGATGTTGGATTGTGTTTTGCTAGGATTGACGATCAATATTTGGCTGTTGTGTCCATCGAAAACCTACCTTAACCGGTAGATTACCTATAATTATATATATATATATATATATATATATATATATATATATATATATATATATATATATATACATCGTATTTTAAAAAAAGGTCGGAAGACTTAAGGTGCCATTCCTTTAGTACCCTTTTAGGATAGTGATATTCATTATTTAAGCAATAACTTGATCAATTTAAAGCTTAAATTTCACTGACTGCACTCTAAATACCGGCAAATGTTTGCAACTGATATTATTGATATATTCTTCCGAGTTGTGAAATGTTCATATTCCGAACTCACGTCACTGCTCAGGTTACGCCTATACATTCGGAACCAATGAGTCATGATAGCTACACTTCAGTTACATGCTCCGAGTCATTTCTGTTGTAACTAGCATGGTATTCCTTTTTCTTCGGTAACAGGCAATCATCGGGGTTAACCTGCCTTCTGGAGGTCGCGGAAAGTTTCTCCTTTTCACCGTATTTCTACTCATCTCCACGGCAGCCCTCCTCTTGGTCGAGAAAGCTGCCGACCACGCGGGATACAGAAGCATTGTTAGCGGAACACAAATGCTATTTTTTGGTAAGAAATCTGTAGTTCCCCTTTAGGTAACTCATGAGAAAAAAATGAGAATTGCTGAAGCAGAATAGGACGGCTAATGAAAGAATTGAACCTGACCGGTTCTGTTTTTAGAGAATTTCAGAACATAAGGAAATGGCTGCCTTGGTCACAATGGCGATGCACAACTATTTTATTCGTGAAAGTGTTTTCCCATGGGTTCATTTCCTTTCGGAGTTTCCGTGCTGCTCTGTGTAGTGGACCTCCACCATTAAGAACACATTTTCGGGGGCCGGTGGCCTCTTCTAAAGGGTGATTTTTCCAGGGAACCTCAGAGCGTTTCTCCGCCTTCGCGATCTGTACGGTGACGTAAAATACTATCATCGTTACCCGTAATTAGTTATGATGCTTAAAGTGTGTCATATACCAAAGCCTCTTATTGCTGTGTGATTAAAGTTGACACAACATTCGGTATCTTTCTAATATAAATGGGAACAATGAGCAATTAAGCTCATTAGATGACACTCTCTTGTTGCAGGCGTTTAGTTTTACCAGAAAGCGTCAACCTAACGAGCAAACGGACGTCTGATTACGAAAAGTGTGATGGACTGCGCGTGTTTATCAAACATTTCGCGTGATTATTTTATGGCCCTCTTTTGTCGCGGGCATGAAGTTTCTTTAGAAAACATAAACACTGAGAAAACGCACGTGCCAGACTGGGAAAATTACGGGGAACTCCACGGGTTTAGCAAATATTTTGTTAGGTTATTAGTGCCATAAACCATATATTTTTCAAATGAAACGTGATTTATCAACAAGCTTATGAGATGTGAGTTCATTTTGACATTTATGGGTTTTTAACTAAGTATGCCATAACTTTTCGAGAAAATTTATAATCCTATAAGCTTGCCTTGCGAGTCAGAGCAGGAAAAATGTGAATTAGGTGGAAATAAACTGTCGATTTTTGGTAATACTAACGAAAATCATCGGATTTTATTGGGTTTGAGTTGTTTTTTCCGACAACAGATGCATTTTAAAAATCAGCAATAACATTCTTTTATTCTTGTATGTGAGGCGTGATAAAAGGAAAGAGATGGCAATTGTCTTTTCTGAGACACGTATAAATCTACAGGTACTGGCAATCCTGTATGTTAACTCATGTAGGGAATACTACCTTGATCAAAAAGTTCCCGGAATAACCACCGTGTGGCGCTCCCATCGTTCCGATTTGAGTTCTGTTTTTTTTGTTAAATTGGTACATCTGTTGTTGATATTCCCTTTAAATCTTAGTGTCATAACTTGACATTTGCAAAAGTTACGTAGCCAAGAGTACATCTATCTCTGTGTGTGTTGGCGATTTTTTACAATTGCAGAAATGGATTTAAATTTGCAACAACGAACTTGTATTAAATTTTGCGTAAAAAACGGATTTAGTGGCGCACGGACGTTGGAAATGTTGGAAAAGTGTTTCGGCAACGATTCTCTAAAAAAAACGGTCGTTTACCAGTGGCACGAGCGGTTCAGAAGTGGTCGTGAGTCAATCGAAGATGATGAACGCAGTGGCAGACCATCGACATCGAAAGTCGGTGAAAAAATTGATAAAGTAAAAGAAATGTTGGTCAATAACCGCAAATTAACCATCAGAGAAATAGCGGAGGACTTGAACATTGCCTATGGATCCGCCCAAGACATTGTGGTTAATGATTTGTGTTTCCGTCGTGTAGCATGCCAAAAGACCTCAATTTCATGCAAAAAAGAGACCGTGTTGACGTCGCAAAAGACATGATTTGCGAGGCTGAATCCGATCCCACATTCATCAAAAGGATCATTACTGGAGACGAGACGTGGGTTTATGAGTACGACACGCAATCCAGACATCAGGCAAGTGAATGGCGTTCACCAAATGAGCCGAGACCAAAAAAACCACGTCGTTTTCAGTCAAAAAAGAAGGCAATGCTGACGGTTTTCATGGATTACAACGGTGTAGTGCATCATGAATTTTTGCCAGAAGGCCAGACAGTAAACAAAGAGTATTATTTGGGCGTTATGAGACGTTTGCGTGAAGCAATTCGCCGAAAGAGACCAGAAATGTGGGCAGAAAACTCGTGGATTTTGCACCATGATAACGCACCGTCGCACAGTGCCATCATTATTCGTAATTTTTTGACGAAAAATGCAACAAATACCATCCAACAGCCACCGAATTCACCTGATTTGGCTCCCTGTGACTTCTTTCTGTTCAATCGAGTTAAAAAACCATTACGGGGAACGCGTTTTAGCAGCCGAGAGGAAGTAATGGAAAAATCGCAGGAAGCACTTACCGAAAACCGAATATAAAAAATGTTTCGAGGATTGGATCAAGCGCTGGCATAAGTGTGTTGCAGTCGATGGGGATTACTTTGAAGGGGACAATATAGATTTAGATGAATAAACTTGTATTTTTAATTTTCTGAATAAATTCCGGGAAATTTTTGATCAAGGTAGTATATTCTAAAAGCTACGTCTTCTGAGTTAGGCGCTTCAATATTCTATATTGAAATGAAAAGAAATTATTGACTTTGAAGTTCCACACACTTTATTTAAAAATACGACCCAGGTTTCGACGTTGAACGTCAAGTTACGCCGGATACAACAAATTTTATCAAGCGTCAATATTAAATTCTTTTATAGGGTATTTCATGGGTACTAAGGAAAAAATCTTATCAAAGCGTAAGCGTGCGATTTAATTATAATTAAATATCCCACAACAGAATAAATCAACTGAAAAATAGCATTTATTGCTTTCCGAAGGGTACTGTGCTTCCGATATTTGTGAAATTAGGCCTAAAATTCACGATCGTCCTTACTGTTTCCAACAGGAATGGGCAATAGCATTTCAGATATCTTTGAATGGACTTTAAATGAGCAAGCTAGATCCATGGGGAAAACAATAATAAAAATGCAAAATAAGTTGCGTCGAAGTTTTTAAAATATGTACGCATTGGAGGATGACAAATCATCCGATTGTTTTTCAAATTATATTCCCCGTCCAATTGCCGCTCTTTTCTTAGAAAACTGCATCGCATCGTAACGAATATACCACTCTGAAATATCTCATGACTAATAAAGTTTTTCACGAATATACTCCTCGGTTTCAGGCTTCCCTTCGCGGAAGTATTTAGTATCCACATTAAAAGATTTTGCACTTTATCAAAGACTGGAAATGTACAAAATTTTCTAATATGGTTATTAGAATTTTTCCATCGTTCGAGAAATTAGGTTTTGCCCATTTAGCTTTGCTTAAACGACGGATTTATGTTGCCGATATAAATGACAAAATTAAGTTTGATGTCTCATAAGCAAAAGAGGGGACTAGAATAATCATTTTTGAGTGAGCTCATCAGTGATACTTAGCGTTGCATTGCCGCATCGGTCAATGAGTTTAGTTTCGGCAGCAGTTAGCCCGTCCCTGATTCAAATTAAGTACCACTGCAGATGAGGGTGGATCATATGAAATAGACAGGTTTCATAGGAATACAGTTTAGGCGAGGAAAACTTTGCAGTGGTCATAGGTGCACTTTTGGTTTAAAAAATATATTTAGTTGACTCAATTTCTAGAAGAGTTTAGGAGTGACCAAAAATATATTTTTCCATACAGAAAAGCAGTTTATTAAATGAGACGATTGCCACTGTCTTGCATTGGGAGGTTTTCTGTCTTTGTCTGTATTTACTGTTAGAAATACGTTCAGAATTTTTCATCGCACGGCACTGAATTTTTTTAACCTTTCCTTTCTTTTGTTTGGCGCTCAAGGGAGCAGCGATTCGGAGGAGGAAGACACTGCCGACGACGCTCAACCGTGTCGGATCCCGCAGCTTGATCCTTGGGACCCTTCCATCCGCTCTTACGTGAAAAAGCCCAAGGCCTTCTCTTGCAAAAATCCTCCCCCGCTCACAACACTGCAGTCGCCACCGATCCCTAACGCTTCCCTCAGCCTCCCGACTGCCGACGCTTACGTCTCCCCTGCACCTCCAGCATCCTTCGAGCCGCCCACTCTTCACCGACCCCCGCTCCCCCCACGACCCCTGATTAAAATTAACGCGAGCCTCGAATCCCAGTATGGAGCTCGCAAGGATGGAGTCCTCAAGTGCTGCGCCGGTGCCGTGAAGAGAGGACGCGTGGTATCCGTGGATGACAAGAGGGCCGACGGTAGTTACAGGTGGGCTGGGCCTCCTCCCCTCGCGATTTGGCCCTGGGATATTCACTGAACTGGCCCTCGACCTTTTTCAAGGGATCCGTTTTCATTATGCTGATGTTCGGTGGCAAGGGAACTGAATTTCCACGAAGGACGTATTCTCTTTCGTGAAAGAAACGCGTTTCGGAACAGCGTGAATAATATCGTAGTCACCAGACAGAAAATTCCTCAGTTAATTTAATATAAGGATTAAGTAACGTGGGGTAGTAATGCTGCCTTTTTTTAAATCTAGGATGTGGATTTAGAATCTTTATCTCAAAAGAAAATAATATATGACAAACAAGGATTCATGTTAGGAGGAAATACTTCTAGTTCCATAACTATTAGTTATAATCACAAACATTCGGGAACCGTGCAAAACCTAACCTCAAACCAGTAAACTATCTATATAAGGTGTATATGATACATTACCCGGTGTTTAAGCTAAAAATATCCACATAGGAAAATGTAGCTACGATAATAACTACGTTAAAGTGCCGTTTAAAAAATAAATATATGATTATTTTTTCCAAGACTTAGTGCAACCTTGGAATTGAATCAGAATTATCGAGTCTAATACAATGTTTAATCAATTTCTATCCTATCATTATTATGCTACCATCATGTCCTCTCATAAACGATGCAATGCCAGTTTTTATGTGGCATATTAGGGTGCATTATTTATGCAATGAGAATTAGGGATTTCTTGCAATCGTCAAGCATTATAAAAAGATTATTTCCGGTCAAACATTAGCTAAAAACAAAAATTGTTGTGTGGTTCGAAATCTGAAATTGCCCCCGAAACTATAACCTGAGTCGCAGTGAAACGTCATGCTTCTGTTTGCTGATTATCTTTCGAACAAGTGGTAACTTTCACACGAAGAGGTAAGCCGCCAGACACCTAAATCCTGATCATTGGATAGAAACTCTGTGAAACATGATTTTATTAAGTAGCAAATAAACATTTAGTGATAAATTTAATTTCGAGTTTTTTCGAGTTTTCGAGATTACTCGGAAGCCGTTAAGGGAAAGGAAATATAGCATTTCAATTCACAGTTCTATTGTTTCTGATACTAATATTTACTCACATTAACATAGGTTAGGAAAATCTTAATATTTTTGTTTACTATTACGTTTCGTGATAAGGGGCGGTCCTCTAAAACTTTATTTTTTCCACACACAAACAGCTTACCGGCAGGTTACATGCAATATCAATTACTTCTTTGAAAGCTAAAGAACAACAAATACAATCATACTGAATTCATTAGGACCTCCATAATGCATCCAGGACCTCATATTTACAGCGCGCATCAATGTATTGGACATTAAAAGACATACTGTACTCTATCTAATACGATAAAAACTGGCTCATATTGAAGTATTTCCTATATCAAATATGATTGTCCAAAATAAATTTTACAAATATCGTTTCGAATTCTCAATTCGAAATCTGTGGGTTTAGATTCAATTATCAAATTGAATTACATTTTGAACAGTCCTTCATCCCACTCTACCTCCAGCCTCTAGCCATTGACCCTACTGTGATCATTAATTTTCTTCTTCTTTTTTATTAATTAAAGACAATGAATCGTGCTTGAGTTTTTGAATAAATCACTGTGACTGTGAGTCACAAATTATATGAATGATATCTATGATCTGGTGAACAAACTTTTCAAACCAAGGAAATAGTTATGGTAAGCATAGAGCTTGGTTGGTCAAAATGGAATGATTTACAGCCATTATCATTACAACAAGGACCTCTCGTACATGCCACGTACCCATGGGCAGAATTCTCTGCCGGAAGAGGCACTAGATAAATCAGAGCTCTCGATAACAGAGCGTCAGTTCTGCTCTTCCGGTAGAAAGTCAAGAGTGACTTCTGAAAATCTCACATCTCGGCGGTCCATGGTGTACTCTTGGTCCATCTTCTTTTACTGAGGGAGCTTTCGAGACTTTTTGATTCTGGATTCACAAAATGCTTTGCTTGCACCAAACTTCGAAAGCTATCACCGAATCAACGAATTACTGCGAATCCTTGCGATAAACGGATTTCTAAAAGTTTGGCAAACCGTATCATACTAAGGTCGGAAGTACAATACGTGAGTTTTATCAATTTCAGAAAATTCCACGCAAAAAGTGCGATTATTACTCCAATTTTCTACAAATCGTGCAATTAATCAAAGATTGATACTAAAATTTTGAAGATGAGCATGTCTACTAAGATTATTCTCTAGGATTCAATTCTTGTTCGCTTAGAATCTGCAATATCCGGTTTCTTTTCGCGGCCTATCGCTTAAATTTTATCTGAGGATGCTATGTATTCTGTGAATTTACATTAAGTATAAGTAAGATTCTGGTAAGGCTCAAGCGTCATTTAGTGTAAATTAGTAAATCGCGTCATAAGCTGAAATATTTTCGAGCCACAAGATTTTTTTCTACGATCTGAATCTGAATAATTCTAAAGCTTAAGCACCGCTAATGTTTAGGGAGATTAAATATAAACGATGAGGTTTTGCAGCTTATATTAATAAAGTGAATGACATTTTAAAACTCCTACAGCCACGAATAATTGTGCCACTTGTGTTGGTACTTCACCAGAGCACTTAACGCCAACATGCTATGTCGTTGTTTCCGGAAAAATCAATTTCTCGCCAGAAAGGACCACAGGTTACATTCATTCTATCAAAAGACGGACATCTACAGATTAGTTGAACGACCCTGTAAGAGAGCAAATTTACTCGCAAATCACGAAGTGGTTTAGGGTGAAATTAATTCCATTCCAGGGATCAGCTTTGGGAAAACAACAAACGCAGGAATTACACAGACAGGTACACTGTCGCCGTTCAACGTGCCTGGTGTCAAACCGAAGGGCGGGAAAAGAGCTCAAAAACCCGAAGAAATGGGGTGCACAATAGGTGAAGATGAATACGTGTAGTTCAGCCACAACATGGCTTTCTTCAGCATAATGAAGGGTGATCGGTACTGTATTCTTTAGTTTTTTACATTTTATCATAGCAAAGTTTATTTCTCTCTACCCTCATCTTGAATGAAGTCAATCGAGTAAAGCCCGAAACTTATATGATTAATACTTGTCTGTTGATTTAAATAAAATATTCAGAAAAAATACAACATTTCCAAAGAGTACACAATGCGATTGTAAATTTTAAAAGATCTTAAAACTGAGCTAATAAAAATTGACGATTCATCCCTAAAGGTAGTTAAATATTGGTTCAGTCTCAAGCATTTTTAACAAATTATAGAGTCAAACCATTGAATTTCCCTCTTAATGCAGCTTATTCATTGGTGTTAAATAATATTATCTATCTCTCTCCAGCGAGGTAGTATTATTTTAAATTCTGTTACAATTAATCTTGCGTCCTATTTCTGTTAGATAACTGCTATGAAATTTGAATTCAGTTGAATTTCCATATTTGCAGCTTTATGAGCAACATTTCTTTTTCATCATGTAAATTTCTATCTCCTGCAGTCCAAGGACTTTTCGGGGAAACGAGAGCAAGGCTCGACATTTTATTTATTAGGCTCGAGATCTGGAACGAATTCGCGGTCGATAAATTCACCAAGCAAAATGGATGTTCTAATATTCTTTAGCTGAGGTATTTGTCTTATCCTTGATATTATGGAATGGAATTCGAAGTTATGGCTAAAAACTGATATCCCACCACATATTTTTTTAAATTAAGAAATTATAATAACCTTAAAAAAACACTTGTCATCCAATTATAGGTTTGAAAAGTGCCAATATTTTAATGGCACAGCCAAAGTCGAGTCAGACTTCACGTTGGTCGAGTGCAAGAGGGGGAAGAAGAAGGTGTACACGGACATGCACTCGACAGTGATCCCGACTAAGGCTGCCCTAGAAAAGATCGAAGCCGCCCGAAAGGGTCCATTACCGCCCAGCATTCTGCTTCTGGGCCTCGACTCCTCCTCGAGGCTCAATATCCACAGGACCGCCCCTAAGATGATCCACGCGCTGAATGAAGTTGGTGCCGTCGAAATGAATGCATACAACAAGGTCAGAAAATTATTCCATCAACGCATGAGAAGTCGAGAAAATTTAATTCGAGCGAACTTTTCACTGACAAGTGGGATTAGGAGAATTAAGGTCGATCTTTTCCTTATGGGAAATACTGACCTAGAGTTGGGTTTCATTTTGCTCAAAAGATTTTTACGAATCATTTCAATAGTAAGAAGGTACGTGAATTTCACAAAAATCTATTTTTAGTCGTAGGATAATGGCTGAACGTATGGTATTTTTAGTTGAGTTCGTTTTTTGTGAAACCTTAAGTATTTTACCGAGATAATCCTTTCAAACGCAAAATTATCTATTATCAAATTATAACTCGATCCATTTCGTGGAAGATTTGTTGATACTTACTTATGGAATATAAGATTATTATTTTTGGCGTAAGAAAGCACCTACATATACAGGGTCCGTACAATAAGTATCGGAACTGGTTCCAAAAATCAAAATTTATTGCAGTTATCATTACAATTACTTAATAATCTTCAAAATTCATTCCTCCTGCATCGATACTCTTGGTTCGGCTTGTATTCCACTCTTCAAAAGCCCGCTGGAAGTCGGTTTCCGGAATACGGTGCTGAGAGCCTTTGTCGTCGCCGCTTGAACCGCCTCGATGGAGTCGAACCGATATCCTTTGAGCTCCATTTGAGATATTCATTGAGGTAATAACGTTGTTGAGAAAATCTTCATCTTCCTGGACGCAGTCCAAAATTTCTTGCGAAATTTCCATCCTGTCTAAAATCCACCTCCTGTCTCAACGCATGCCCGGAGGCGACTGAACTAAAGTGCGCCTGAGCGGTGGGGGACCCTTCTACCGAGCCGACCGGTCAGACCCCCCATCCACCACTTCGTTGAGGCTACAACGAACCAGTCACGATACTTATTGTACGGACCCTGTAAAATATGTGATTATTAGTATTGAATTGGAAAAAGCAAAAATGAGAGATATGTGGGTAAAATTGTCGACGGTTAACTCTGCCTTCTGATTCTGACGACACTCGTGCCTTCCCCGTTTCTCCGCGAGTTCTTGATTTTTTGGAGCTCAGTTTTCCAAGTTTGGGTGTGGGCGTGAACCGTGTCGTGGTTATAGTTTTCACTCATAACCAGATCTCTATTGTCTCCTTCGATAGACAGTCCCACTAAACCTTGGATCTGATAAGTAACTTAGCATTGCCGAATGCAATGATGTTGTCCCGGTTGAGGCTGTATTCCGCGATGGCAGACTTTTCGGGATTTTTCTGTGCTCTTTAATGAAGGTTTCGATGGCGCCGTCCTTCTCAACGATGCATACTTCCCCACGCTCCCAGGGGTGGGGCACACGCAAGGGTTACTTGGATCGTCTATCGAAGGAGGCAATAGAGATCCTTTAATGAGAGAAAAAAAACTTCAACCGCTAAACGGAAAACGCCCAAAGCCAAACTTGGAAAACCATGCTGACCCATCATAAGGCATCTGACTACGGAAAGAGGATATATAAAACTGGCAGAATATTAAGTCGGCATTCGAAGCCATGAGTCCGATGGCAGAGTTAGCCGTTGAAACGTTAATCACTGATCCGACTGGAGACCCGAGAGCACTTCAGTCACACCATTCGCCCGGAAAACGCCAGATCATTCTTCAGTTTAATTATTTTTTAAAGGAAACCTTGAAAAAATGATGCTGGGTTTTAGTCCAGACTGGGCTAAAAATTGACATAAATAATAAGGAACTTCCTCAAATAAAATGCTTGCGGTTGGTGTTTGTGAGAGAATTAGAATCCAATTTCGATTGTCGTGAAACTTAGGTAATATAAAAAACACTACAAATTTTCGTAGTTTACAAGCACAGAATTTTTAAATAGACGCCATTAAGTTCCATGCCGATGTAAGAAATCGTTTTGGTGAACCAAATAAAAGAAATATTAATTTTACATAAACGTTTCCCATTCTGTGGCAAGACCAATCGTGGCATATTTATTTATTAGTTTTTTCACATTGTGGAGGATAATATTTTTTATAGATTTTCGTAATAAAAAACATTTAATAAAAGAATAATATTAAATTTATTATAGCAATTTGCAAAGATTTGCTTGACTCCCCATGATGATGTCTTTGATACTTAATTTAGTTTCTTTGCCCATTCGTAGGTCGGAGACAACACACTGCCTAATTTGCTGCCCATCTTGGCCGGAGTCTCACTTCCAGACGCTAATGACGTGATATCAAAAGATCGGAAGCAGGTTTACGGCAAAGGCTGTTGGCCACACAATAAATACGTCTTCGACAAATGTCCATTCATATGGAGGAACTTCTCCGAGAAAGGATATGTGACCATGTTTGGTGAGGATGAACCGGGAATATCCATCTTCAACTATCACAAACTTGGCTTCAGGGAGCAACCAACCGACCACTATCTGAGACCTTTCTACGTCGTGGCGGAGAAGAGGCTGCAGAAGACGACGAGGGACAAGGCCACCTGGTGCTATGCCAACAAGGACACCTTCACCCGCCTCATGGAGTACCTGTGGTCCTTCGTGGACACCTACGCCCGTAGGGTGCCGTTCTTCACCCTTATGTTCATCACTGGGATCAGCCACGAGAACCCCTCTGATATCGAGCTGGCCGACGCCAGGCTTGCGGACTTGGTTCGTCACGCGGTCGAGGCGTCAGAGGGCGGAGAGTCAGAGGACGGCGGTCTGTTCCTCGCCGTCTTCAGCGACCACGGGAGTCGCTGGGGGTCTCTCAGGGAATCACCATTTGGCTGGCTAGAGGAGAGGCTACCTTTCCTCTTCATTCGGCCTCCCCACGCCTCCAGCTCGCTGGCATATCAGACATCGGCGGCCCCTCGATCCCATCCCGTGCTGCTGGCGAATGGCAACCGTTTGACCTCGCCCTTTGATTTCCACGAGACGCTCTCGGCACTGCTGCACGGCAGCGAAGATCGGCCTGGCGGTTCCTCTTGCGCGGACTGCTTCGACTTACTAAGTGAAATGGTGCCGGAGAATCGGACTTGTAACGATGCGGCCATTCCGGAAAAGTGGTGCGCGTGCGCGAAGGAGGAGAAATCCTCCGTGGACAACGGCACAGCGTCCCGAGGGGTTTCGTTGGCCGTGGAACATCTCAATGGAGTGATTCAGGGAGACGGTCGTTGCTCCCTTCTGTCAGTGGGACATGTCATATCGACTACTCTTAGGTCACTACCAACCACAAAGAGTGGGAAACGGCTTAAGTTTTTTGTGGCGGTTTTCTCGACCGTGCCCAGTGACGCAATTTTTGAGGTAACTATTTTTGTGAAAGACGGTGGGGTGCTTCAAGTATCTCCAGAAATCAGCCGTCTAAACGCATACGGAAATGACAGTTGGTGTGTCGATGATCCGTATAAGAAATTGTATTGTTATTGTATTTGATTACTTGTTCCTATAAATATATATTCTATATATTTTTTCAGTCGATGGGTCAAATACCTGGATGATTTCCTTAAAAACGTATGGAAGTAACTCTTCTGCATCTCCTGACTATGGCTTTTGCGTTGGTCGGTCGGTCCAACTGAAATGCACTATTCGATAATCACCGGAAAAGTATACGAGGCAAAAGCATAACGTCAAAATTCAATATCAACTAATGGTGAAGTTTATACGCTGCATATCTATGTGGATGAGATAGTTGATTCTCGTCAATTTTGCGTAGTCCATTTCCAAGTGGGAAGTTAAATGTGATGGGTGAGGGAGGTTACGTGATACTATTTGCGGTCGTCCAATTTACGGAGACTTTTTTAACTCCTCCCAAAATCAGTGAACATATTACCCGACCTTCATCACCCAATCTCATTCCCCGTCTATTTCTCTATATTCTAATTAGAGAACAGCCACTTCTTATTTCTCCTTAGAATCTAGCTTATTCCAATTGGAAAGCATTTTTTGCTCTTTACTAATGCAGGGAAAAATATTAATGAAAAAACTGACTTTGAGATTTTCATGTGCTGCAAGTTTACAAGATGACCTTTTCACAATTATTTATGTCTATACTGTGATATTGATGTGTTCTATACACGACAGTGGAAACTTCTGTACCAGCAATGAAAAGGAAGTAAAAATAGGGATAAGACAAATATGAATAACTTTATGATATCACGATACTGCATTTATTGATTTTATTCTTTTTTATATGCACCCTGCTAGGAGAATTCCGTTTTTTACTTTGAAATGATTTTTTCTAATATTCTCACGCTTTTTCGATTGATAGCTTGCAGAGAGGAGTAAAATATGCATACTAGCAAGCTATAAAACAGATTAAAATACAATATTACTAAAAATGATTAGTTCATGATCGTTCACCCGTTCTTAATTTTTCAATTTTACACGAAACTGTTTTTGACAAATTGATGTCATCCGTGTGATTTCATTCTCCAATGTATGAAAACTGGCAAAAAAGTCTACATTCAATCGATCACCATTCGAATCTGTATCATCGACCTAGCGGTTAGGATGATCGCCAATCGGAAGATTCAGGTTCGAATCTCGTTATATGAATTTTCAATGGTGAATTTTCACATTTTTGGATATAAACTTACACTGTTAAACAGCACCGTACAAATCATGGTAATATTAGGCATGATTGAGATTGACATTGGCAACATTGGCACGAATATATTTTATTTTTGAGGGAAAATTAATCTGTCCCATTTTCCTGCCACAATTACAAAGTTTTGCTATTGTCGAGATAAGGGAGGTGCTGCAATTGCATATGTACACAAATTCCGTTTCGCTTCCAGAAAAAAATATTCTTCTACATTATAACCGGGCAAGCTGTATTTTCTCTTAGGGTGTAATTCAGTCTTCATCGCAGGCATTCCACACACTACGTAAGGACACCGAGGAACCTGACGATCCTTGGAGCTAACAAAATGCTTTTTGAAATTAATTCTCATTACATTTATCCCAAGAATCTACATTCTTACGCTATTTACCGCCATACTTCCAAATTACTTATCCCTTTTTTGGTTACCAAACATTTTTCCATTTTGGTTACCAAATTTATCCTAAATTATATTTTTCCTCAAAACCTCCACCAACCTACATCTACAATAAATTCTTTCCACTTAGTTCCATATCACTTTAACTTTTGCCTACTCTACTTAATATCTCTTGTGTCTACCTCTGGGAGTAAATTGTTTGAAACGGTAAAAGTTAAAATTATTTCATATTTTTGGATCATTAAATATTGCTGTACTTTCGTTTTCTTGAACAAATTACGAAAATGATACTTCGTCGAAAATATTTAACAAAATTTTGCTTTAAGCAGGATACTTTTCTTTAATTTTGTCATTTTGCAATTCACCAATGGATAATCATAGATTATAAGTCAATTTACGTGAATCGTACGATAATTCCTAAGAAAATCCAAGAGGTGACACTCGTAGTATCGAAAAAGCTTAGCGTTTCGTCAGCCTCATCTCTCACTGTACTGCTTTTAAAGTTTCAGCGTTATCCGTTAAATGGTTTCAATGCCATAGTCCATTGAAGCAAAAAACTTTTGCATATTTAGAAAAATGGAAAAAATGAGTTTTTTTTAGTGATTGAATACTTCTATTTAAAAGGCTTAACACCGAAGGAGATCGATGAAACATTGTCCGGGACGTCAAGTGGAGGTGGCTTCCTCTGAAATGATTGACAAAATTCATGATATAGCTTTCAGCAATCGATGAATCAAATTCGCGAAATATTTGAGGCTACAGGTGTACCAAAATGTACCATTTTTTCAATTTTGCATGAAAAATTGGTTGTGAAAAAAATCTCGGTAAGATCTGTGCCGCTCTTGCTCTCAGTGGAGAATAAATGCAATAGTGTGGTCGATTCGGAGGCTGGTTCACTTTTACGCCGAAATCCTATTTTATACGTCGATGCATAACTGTGGGCACAACATGGATACCCAACTACACTCCATATACAAAGGAACATTCGAAACATTACGTTTTTTAAGGCGATCCGGCTGCGAAGAAGGCGAACAGGAGTGAAATCGGTCGACAAGGTGATGGTCAGGGTTTTTTGGGATGCACGCAGTATCACCTAGTTTAATTACCTGCGAAAAGGAAAAAATATAAATGAAGAGTATTATGCGCCACTATTGTACCGGTTGAGCGAAGAAATCAAAAAAATACGTCCTTTTCTGGCAAATAAAAAAATTCTATTCCATCAAGAAAACTCATGAGTGTACACCTACTGAGTTTCGATGGCGAAAATATTATTTCAACATCCACCAGATTTGGTCCCCTGTGACTTTTTTCTTTCCCAACTTGAACAAAATGCCTTTTTTGAGGACGTTCCGAAATCCTACTTTTTGGATGGCTTAAAAATGTCGGGAAAACTCTGAGAAAAGTGAATCTAGCTAAAAAGAAAATGAAAAAGAACTACCCAAAATAATTTGTTTTCTATTTTTCTAAGGACCTTGTAAAACGACCCACTTAACTTGTGGTTGATGATAGATTCACATTTAGTCACATAACTTCCATTTTGCAAAATTAAATTTATGATTCTCATGCAACCCTTAAAGTATTTACACACGACATCTCGTACTTCGTCAGTGTCAGGTTCCGTTCGCACTTAAACTGACGCAGTCCCATTTTTTCTCATATGTAATCTTTTTTCGTTTTGTTTTATTGTTCTTCATGTAGCGCGGGCGGTTCGGACTATTTTTATCGGTACTTAAAAACATTTCCCGATAAATTAAAGCAATATAATTATGAAACAGATCTGAAAGTTACATGAAATTTTACGATCATAATTTCCGGTGAACTGTCGCTTGAACTCGGAAAGCACTGGTCATTCACCCGACCTAATTTTGTCATTTATACTAAATTCACTCAAAGTCGGTAACTACATGGAACTGCTCAATGTGGAAGTTTAATGCTAATAAAAAAAGAAAAATACGAGGGTCATCCGGAAAGTAGTACCCGTTCGTGAAATAAAGACACAAAAGTAAATATTAACAAACATAAAAAATTTTATTTGAAAGAGGATACTTTAAACTACTTCTCAACATAATCTCCAAGCAAATTAAGGCATTTGTCATAACGTGTGACAAGTTTCTGTATTCCTGCTGCATAGTCCTTCGCCGCCAGCTCATTGAGATACGCGAGGGACCCATCTTGCACAAATTTTTGCATAATGCAGATGGTGTTTAACAATTTCATGAACAATTGTTCGAGAAACATTGGGAAAATGCTCACAGATGTCATCAATTGTGACGCGCCGATCGTTCCTCACGAATTCGTCAACTGAGCTCACCAGTTGGTCTGTAATGACAGACGGTCTCTCCGAACGCTCATCGTCGTGTGTGTTCCCCCTCCCCATGTTGAAGTTGCGACACCACCGCCGAACAGACGACTCGTCCATTACATTGTCTCCATACACCTCCTTTAATTGGCGATGAATATCACATGGGCGAACGTTTCTTGCATTGAGGAATTTAATCACTGCCCTCACTTCACAACTGGCGGCGTTCTCAATTTTTTTAAACATTGTAAACAATCACAGAAACAACACAGGCAATGCTAGCGTCACGCAACTTGGCTCAGAGAAGGCAGACAAGCCACTGAAGCTATCTGACCTCGTCCAGCGGCTACTCGCGTCGTCAGCACTTCATGCGGCACGAACGGGTACTACTTTCCGGATGACCCTCGTATTAGTCCAGGTAAGAAGAGACAGACAAACAGAGGGACAAATGAGGATATGTACATCTTAAAGAGGAGCTATGTAGGTTCGATTGCCCTTTTAATTCAACTCTAGTGGGGAACTGGGTAGCGCATGGCTGCAGTTATCAATCCAAGTATTTAATGCCGTGCATGCCAGTTTCACTCTGATAGAATTAGCCTGATGGGTAACATTCTGGCAATGATCTACAGGTGATGTGATCAGGACCTACTCGAAAGGTTTTGATGTCCCGAGCGACCCACTTCCACGTTCCTTCGCAGAGCTATCAGTGGCACATGCAAGCCAAACAGATTTGTCTCGAATGAAAACCCTAACCCGCGGCTCTGGAGACTAGGAAAGGGATGCTGGTAAAGTGTTTCGTCTTTGGTGGTTGAGTTGATGTCGTCGAGAGCCAATGGCATACCTGCGGGAGTGTTTTGGTGCCCCGAGCTAGAGCACTATCGATTCTCTTTCAGGGTCAGCCTCGATTATACAGGGTCTGCCCCAAAAAGCGGACGACTAAAGTGGGACAATTTTTGTCGGGAAAAATGGTGAGAGGTCTTGGGAAAGCAACACCACCCGCGTCAATTGTTTGCAAGCCCTTACAGTCTGCGGATCACTGCTAGACTGAACTTCTGTTCGAGGGTCGCGTGACAAATTCACGACGCCACCTTCTATTGAGCAATGATATGCGATAAAATATTGTGTTAAAATCGGGAAATCAGGTTCGGTGACTATAACCATGGTTAAGGATGCTTATGGAGATGGAAAAATGTCCCAAGTGATGGTTTTCTGCTTGCACAGGATTTTCTAGGACGGTAGCGAGGAGGTTGACGATAAGGAATGCCCTGGACATCCATCAACTACACAGTGTGATGAAAATGTAAGACACATGCTCAATTGACCTCCAAGTGCCAGGATGTTAGCAGAGTGCAATGTTCAGAAAACCACAGTGCATTTCATTCTTACAGAAGATTTAGCCATGAGAAAAGTGTGCCGAGATGGTTCCCAAGGTGCTGTCGGAAGGCTGCTTGTGTGACAGTCTTGCCTTGCATCTCTTGGACCACTGTGAAAGCGACCCGTAATTTTTAGAATAGATGGTTACAAGACATGGGTGTTTGAGTACGACCCAAGTACAACCCCTTTGAGTACCATTTTGGACCACTGGATTATGTCAAAGAGGCCGTGACAAGGTGCCAGAACGAGACTCCCTCCATTGACGCCCTCCAGAAAGCGTACCAGAAGTGTGGAAGAGGCGCTGACATCGGTATGTTGATGCTCAAGGGTGCTGTTTTGAAGAGTTTTGGTAATTTTTACTTTGATTTGCAATAACATTTTCCCCCGATTACTTCTACTTATTTTTTTGGGACCATACATCTTATAGTACTGTATGACCTCGTGAGGCGGAACCAAATAGTATTTTTCCCTTAATTTAATTTTTTTAGTTCATGTGGTAGGACTTCGTTCAGCCGTCGACCGAGAAGGTTGTCTTTTGCCCTGCTCTCCGACGTGCCCTTCGGTTTTACGGGGCTCCCGAGCCGCCATTGTGCTCTTCTTTGTGCCGCCGGTCGGGTCTCTTACCCCGGCGGTCGCCGCCTCCGTCCGACGGACCACCCAGTTGGGCCGTTCGCGTGAAACCACTCTCCCTTCCCTGGGCCCGACCAGCGCGTCGCCTGCCCGGCTGTGCTCCCAGGCCGCCCGCCTGGGCGTCCCTTCTCCCTTCCCTTGTTTCCCCGTTTCGTCCAAGCCGTGATTCCTCCATGGAAGTATTACCAATAGGCGATGCGCTATAGACTGCCTATTCGAGGGCATCCTGTCGCCGGTCCTTACCTACATACTCGGAGCTCGCGCGACTCGGTATTGGACCATGGTGCTTCTAAACTGCGTCGCAGCACTATACGCCGCTCCAGTTCTGGACTCCCGACATCTTCCCAGCATCCACATGTGAATCCACGGTGCAGCGCTTCTGACCCTGCAGTCGTGAAACGTGCGGTCTCGTCCCGTTCTCCACCCACTAAACCTCCCCAGCCACCGCCAGTGCTTCCTCGTTGCGAACCTTCCGTCACTAGCATGGCGAATGCCGTGGATTCTTCGCTGGCAGCGGCGAGAGCGGCACTTGCCGCGCTATCGGTGAGTGAACGCGATGCCCTTCTCGCGGATTTTCGCGGATCCGATGCCACCACGTCCGTGACGGCTAAGCCTCCCTCTCGTGCGTCGACGCCTCGTGCTTCAACGTCTGGTACCCTTGCCTCCCATCGGAACTCCTCTACTTCCACGGCGACGCCTACGCCGGACACAGCCGCCTCCTCAGCATCCGGTCCGACCTGCTTTCCTTCTTCCCGCCCGGAGCCGATGGACATCAGCACCCCGGCCGCTGCTGCATCTGTGCCACCTCCGGTGAGTGTGTCCCACCCTGCCGGTCAGTTTTCCGTCGCAGAAATAAATTGTACGGGCGATGAACGCCCCGTTACGCATGGCTCCGCTGGTTTAGACTCCGATGATTTCCAGTTGGTGACGGGTAAACGTCGCCGTCACATGGCGTCTGGCGCTCTCTCGGCGATACCTGCCCCCTTAGTGAGCATGCACAATCGGTACACGTTGCTATCCGATGCAGCTACGCCGCCTCCCACTGTGGCGAGTGCTCAGATTCCGTCTGTGCATCCTCCGCACCCTTCTTCTTCGGCCCCGGCTACTTCTCCGGGTAATAGAAAAGGCCGAATACCGCCTTTCCGCTTGGCAGACACGTCCAAGTGGTCGGAGATTCACGCGCGGATGACCCGGGCCTGTAACACTCCTCCGATTGCGCATTCCACCGGCGCCCATACCGCGGTGATTCGGTGCAGTCATCCGGAGGATTACCGGGCCGTCTCCTCTATTTTACGCGAATTGGAGGTACCGTTCGTGACATACCAACTCCCAGAAAATCGGCGACGCGAATTCGCCCTCCGAGGCGTCCTTCCTTCCATCCCTGAATCGGAGATCCTGTCCGACCTCCAGTCTCTTGGCTTTCCAGTGATATCGGTTCGCCGTATCACTTCCACTCGTCCCTCCGACATTGAGCGTGCCGACGGCACTCGCGAAGTTCCCCGATATCCGACCCGCACGTGCCACATCATGGCGGAGAGCACTATTGACTGCGAGGCTTTCCTCGCGATCTCTTCTCTCGCGGGTCTCCGTGTCTCCGCAACTATTTTAAAAAACCAAATCAGCCGGTGCAATGCCACCGATGCCAACGTATCGGCCACACCAAGAACCACTGTTTTCTCAACCCAAATTGCGTCCGCTGCGGTGGTGACCACCTAAGCAGCGCACGCACCAAATCCCCGACCGAGCCCGCAAAATGCTTTCTATGTGGTGACGTGCATCCGGCGAATTATCGGGGCTGCGAAGTCCACAAGGAGGCAAAGAGACTGCAGTTTGACAGAAAAAAGGGCGTGACATCTCGCCCTTCTCCGGCGGCAAACCCAAACCCTCCCCCCCTCTCCCGTCCCTATGCCGCGGTGGCAAACCCATCTGCTGAGTTTCCACCCCTCCCACAGACACCCTCTTCCCAGCCGCAAGCTACCCAGCCGTTCCCTACTCGCCCTCCGCCCCCTCCACTCCAACCTTCTCCTGCGGACGCCCCGGAACTTTTGCAATGGTTTCGTAGCATAATGGTGGAGATACAGAAGGCTCCTACCATTGAAGACAAAAAAGTTTTTATCCTTGAGCAGCTCCTTCGCATTTATGTCTAACACAGCACATACTAACACACCTGACACTCTTAAAGTCCTTGCATGGAACTGCCATGGCATTGCGAACAAAAAACATGAACTTTTTCACTACGCCGTCCAGCACCATATTGACGTCATACTTCTACAGGAAACATTGCTCAAACCCCACCTCTCATTCTACTCACCGCATTACTTTACACACAGACTCGATCGTAACTCACATGGCGGAGGGGTTGCTGTTCTAGTTCGCCGCGATCTTCCGCACTCTCTTCTTGATGTTCCCATTCTCTCTTGTATCGAAGCTCTCGGTATTACAGTCCATACCACACAGGGTGACCTTAACATATACTCCATCTACCAACGCATAGGCAAGGCGTATTCTTTGAAAAACAGTGATCTTACGCGGCTGGTTTCACCGCGAAAGAACGGTTTGTACATAGGAGATTGGAATTCGCATCACACGCTGTGGAACTGTTCAAGAACAAATACGAACGGTCGGACCCTGCATTCCTTCCTTTCGCACAAGTCTGCGTGCATCCTTGCTCCTTTGGAGCCGACGCACGTCACAAGATCTCCTTCCTCCGTGTCAATAATAGACTTCGGTCTATCGGTAAACCTTCCTTTCGACAGGCCGCCTTCAGTCGTACGTGATTTTTTCTCAGATCACTATCCAATTCTTTTTCACCTCCCCCTCTCCTCTCCACGGCTCCTTCCCCCTCCTATTCAGTCCTTTGCCTGGCACCGCTTTCCCGACTCTCTCTCCGCCGTCCTGGCGCCAATCGCTCCTCTCATTTCCCCCTCTCCCGAGGACTTAGACCGCCGTGCCGGGGTCATTTCAGAGGCTTTTACTGAGGCGAGGCGCCTGGTTACTTCGCTAATCCCTCCCAAGAAGAGGGTAAGGAGACGCCCCCTCCCTCCTCACATTGTTGCCATGATTAAAGCGCGCAATACCGCCCGGCGGACTTGGCAAAGAGACCGTCTGCCGTGGGACAAGTCCAGATACAACCGCCTGGCGGCCGAAGTTAAGAAATCTATTGCGGCTTATTCATCGCAGGAATGGATGCGCCACGTTGCTTCCCTGTCGTTCGAGGATAACTCTCTCTGGCGTACTTCAAAATCCCTTCGCCTCTATCCCAAGCGTACCAACCCCCCACTCCAATTTAATGATGCCCTAATCTTCGATCCTAGCCGCAAAGCGGAGATACAAGCAACCCACCTGGAGTCAATCATGGCCGCCGATCCCGCTCCCTCTCCTGCTGACCGAAAAATTCGTAAATTCTTTTCCAACATTCCCCCGAATCCTCCTTTCCTCCCCTTGATTACGTCTGCGGCCGAAATTAAGGTTATCCTCACCTCACTCCCAAACCATAAGGCGCCAGGATTAGATAATGTTTCAAATCGCGAGCTCAAGCTCGCCGCCTCTGTCCCCGCTTTTCCTCTCATCCTTTCAGATTTAATTAATCACTGCTACCTCTCCTCCCATTTTCCTTCCCCCTGGAAGTCAGGGAAAGTTATTCTCCTCCCGAAACCAGGGAAAGATGCCACCATCCCGGGAAATAGTCGTCCGATTACCCTTCTTTCAAACTTCTCGAAAATTTTCGAGAGGGTCCTTCTGACCCTCCTAGAGACCCACGTCCGCGACCGCGGTATTCTCCGTCCTGAGCAGCTTGGCTTTCGTTCGCGTGTGTCCGCGTGTCATCAGATCCTTCGCCTCAGTGAACAAATTTCGCACGGCTTCAATCTTCGCCGTACGACGGACGCCGTCTTCCTGGACGTCGCCCGTGCTTTCGACCGCGTTTGGCACAAGGGACTCATTTACAAAATGCATACCCTCGACTTTCCCCCTCCCCTTCTCCTCCTCGTCCGAAATTACCTCTCCGATCGTACGTTCCGCGTGTCGTTGGGTGATTCCCTCTCTTCTGTAAAGAGAGCCGAGGCGGGCGTGCCGCAGGGCTCTCTTATCAGCCCTCTGTTATTCAACTTGTACGTCAACGATCTGCCTTCTACGCCTCACACTTCCCTTTACATGTACGCCGATGACACTGCTATCGCCGCCACATCTCGAACACACTCCGCGAACATCAGACGACTTACAGCACACCTTTACAAACTGCACCGGTGGACACGGACTTGGAAAATACGAATCAATCCTGACAAAAGCACACATATTCACTTTTCCCGCAGACGAAAACGCACACCCCACATTCCTCTTTTCTTCCACCAACACATTATACCGAGGGCTTCTTCGCACCGATTTCTTGGTGTCATTCTAGACAACCAGCTCACTTTTCAGCCGCACCTCGACTTTTGCCGTCAGAAGGCAATGGTTGCAAGGAGCCGTCTCGGCTGCCTTTCCTCCGTGATATCTCCCCTGAATCACGCCGACAGGATGCGAATTTACAGGTCAATCATTCGCCCGCAGTTTCTGTACGCTTGCCCCGTGTTTGCCATCCGGAAAACGCTCTGGCGTCACCTTGAAACCATCCAAAACAAGGCTGTTCGGTCGTTACTCCAAGTGAGTCGCTTCACTAGGATGGCCGACGTGCGAGCGGCGCATAAACTCCCATCCGTCGCGGAATTCATTCGCTCGCAAGTCGCGTCTTTCAAATCCCGCCTCGCACCGTCTGGAAATCCGCTGCTACAAACCATCTGGGACTATGATCCCGGAGAGAAACACACTTATACACTGCCTAAAGATATTACTCGCCTATGAGTCTTTACTATGTCTTTTAATTTTAAATTTTCTTCATAGTCTTAAGCCGCTTCACGGCCGGACGGATCTCTTCCTCCGTCCTCCAAGTTATTTTAGTATTATTTTATCCGCTTCACGGTCTTGCTGTCACCCGCTTCCTCAAGCCCAAGTGTAATTTCCCGCTGTGGGAAATGGGCGACCCTCGCCACCGCTTCCATTTTGTACCGCTCTATGCTCAGAGTGTGCCGGTGGGCAGTTAGTGCTGTTAGTGACGTACTTTTTTTTTTTTTCTTTTTTGTAAAAAGCCGTTCCCTGTCGGCTTTCCTTTCTTGTTAGATTAAGAATTCATATTTTATTCCTAGTTTTAAGTTTCACTTTCTCGCAAACCGCACTTCCACCTCAGCCATGTTTCTTTCTTCAATGCCATGCGTTTCTTATGTACAATGACCGGTAAAGGTGGGACTTCACTCACCGGGACGGTTTATACTTGCCCGCTTGGGCAGTCAATGAACTTTTGTGTGGGTTCATGTGGTATAGCGGGAGATATAATCACAAGGATACACTCAGCATAAAAATGAGAACAGTTAAACGTTCTTTGAAGTCAGAAATGATATTACCTTTCATTTCAAACACAATGTAAATTGTCTCATCGATTTAGAAAAAATGAAGCCAAAGAAGCGGAAGAATTATGAAGATTTTTTAGGATATTGTACTGTATCTTATACTTTGGTTTCACAAGTTTCCAAATCATAATTATCATTGAGCTGAGGGAAGAGTATGTGATATCAATTATAATAACACTTGAGGCATTGGAGAAAGATAACAGCTTTTAAAATACCTTTTATTATTTAAGCTAAAATATGCGTTCCAAAATGGTTGCCTAGTATCGCATGCTCCATGCCTGTTCCGTCTCTTTACGTTCAAAGTATACCATCTTTAATAACTGCAATTTAATATCTTTATGTCGTCATGCAGTCTTTTAAATAGATACAAAATTAATTTATTCCAACTAATAGGCTCCAATGAATCAAAACTTCTAACTTGACCCATTCAATCGGCCTCCATTTCTCCAGAAACCTCAACCAAGTAGTTGAAAATCAATCTATGGGTGCTTTTATTATTTCTTCTATGCTACATTTGCTTTACATATCATAGTCTTCAGCTTCATGGTAAAGATCAGCCATCAGTTTCTGTAAATGAAAAATCGTGTTTTACTGAAGTTTTCTTCGGTCTGGAAAGGATTCATAAGGTGATTGCCTTAACAGTTGTCACGAAAGTAGTGAGTTAAAAATAAATCGGCCTATTTCTTTGTTAGTAATTAATAGAGTAGTTGAATTAATTAAAATGATTTAATGAGGCCATTTTATGAATTTTTGGTTTTAGCTTTTATGAAATTTTGGACTTAAGAAATAATACTAAAAGAGTTAAATAGTAACACAGTCAAGCCAGGTGTAATAGGAAGAAGAAGGCTGATTAACTTCTCTCTCACCAGCACCACAGGGCGTTCATACAAGCTTTCGAAATAAACTGATGACGTAGCAAAAATAGTAATAGCACCTACTCGTCCTATGTTAGCTAAACACAGCACCTCGGCAATGAGTGTTGTAAAAGAAGATAAAGAGGGGAAAAAAGACTTGATTGAATTTTATAGAGCAATGAATGATTAGACGTAAAACTACAAATGCAATTTTGATGGGCATGAAAATTGTCAACACTTAGAAAAAGTTTAAGATAGGATGATGAAGTATTGAAATGCTAGTTCTCCATTATCTATTAATTCTTTTTTCCAAGGCTGCATCGAATGAAGATTCCTCTTCCCTATTCATGACAAATTAGGTTACTTGGGCTGAAAGGCAATCGAGAAATGGACATACTCCGATACAAGGGTAATATTTTTTATGACTATTGATAATACCCTAATTGTTATTTTACTAAGATTAGATTAGAAGAATCCTGTTTAATTACGAGTTTACATTCCTGGATATCTGTGTCTATTAATATGTATCACTTAAGAACTTGGGTAGGTTTTGAGTGCAATTTTTAATCGTACATATTATATGAATCCAACTATTTAATCTTCAAAAATTCCTAATTTATCCATGTGAATCTTTCGCCAGCCTTTTCATAGAGTAATATAAAGCGGAGGGGAAGAGAGCCAGCATGGGGTGACAATAATTTTGAACAAACAGTTAGGAAGAAGGTTAGTAAACATTGAGCGAGCAACGAATGCAATGTTATTATTATAAGTAATAACTGAAACAATGAACTTAGTCATTATTCCGGCTTATAGGCCGACAGTTAATCACAGGGAGAAAGAAATTGAGTTCATATGATCAATTACAGGATATTATTGCGGTTGTCTGTAGGTGGAAGTTTTCGATAGGTTTTGGTGGTTTTAACGCAATTGTGGGCGAGATATGCACGTAGTAGAGACGTAGAAGGCTACGGTTAAGGAACAAGAAATAACCGCGGGGAGGAAGCGATAAGAGTTCTGCAGGGGAAAGGGTTAACCCCATAACAAACACTTGGTTTAGACACCATAAAAGGCGTAGGTGTGCAATAAAAACGCACAGGGATTCAGAAAGATATCAGTTTGACTATTTTTCGGTTAGGTACAGATTAATGAACGGAGTGATTAATTCGCACAATATTCCGGGAGTGGATGCGGACTCAGATCATAATTTAGTAATAATGGACGGTAGCTTCCTATTCAAAAAAGATAAAACAAGGAAGGTGGTATAGGAAATGAAACGTATAAGCATTAACAGGAATGAAAAGGAAGAAGTGTCAGCAAGCTTTAGAGAACATAATGGGTGAGAACAGGGAGCTGGATATAATAAAGGAAAAATGGGAACATATCAATGAAGGGATAGTGAAAGCCGAATATAAAACTAAAGGAATATTAAATCGGAAAAGTACAAGAAAACCATTGATTAGAGGTCAAGCGATTAGAAAGATAGATATACAAGGAGAAAATGGAAGGAAATAGTAGAAGGAAATGAAAGACTGTAAACGCAGAGTTGGGTAGAAGGAAATATAAAGAGTTGAATTATAAACGGAGGAGGGATACAAACAGAGCTAAAGAACTTAGGTCAGCAAGGTTAGACAAAGAAGGAAAATATGACGTAGATAGCTTAGGTCCAGGCATACCTGATGGCGAGATATAAAAGGGTATTAAGGGAATTGAAACCTAATAAGGTCGTGTGGGTAGGCAACATTTCCACGGAACTGCTTAAAGGTTTAGGAAAAGGTGAGAGGAAGATTTTTTGTATGGCCTAATTCGTAGCATTTCCGAGGAAGGAATTTTACCGGAAGACTTCGTCACATCAGTGTTAGTTCCAATTCCAGAAAAGGGAAATGCAACAATATATAAGAGCCATAGATCAATAATTTTAACTTCTTTAGCAGCCAGCGTGGTTCTCAAGATCATAAGTAAGAAGATGGAGAGCGAGGAAACGTTATGCCATAGCATTAATGAGATCAGTAATAGAGAGGAACATCAGAAACAGAGAAATCAGACGATATTTGTCTGTTATGTACATTTGAAAAGGTTTGGTAAAAAGAATTGGGTAGTTTTTGGGATGTAGTAATTGGTAGTAAAGTAATTGGGATGTGTTGCAGAAGAGAAGTACATTGGAGTGATAAGAGACCAATCTGCAACATGTACATGAATCATACTGCTCAGTTGCGAGTGGGGAATGGAGAGTCCAGAATGGCAGCGTTAGGTAGATGAGTAAGACGGGTGACCAATATCATCTTTGTTGTTTAATGTACATGCGGAGGAAATGGTTAAAGAAGCTCGGCAAGAACTGGAGATAGGAATGGAAGTTAGTGGGGAATCCATAAAATAAGTAGGTTTGCGGGTGGTCAAACTTTAGATTTCAAGTCTGTCTAGAGTTTCCAATCTTTATTGAGAATATTAAGAAATCAGTGAAATAAGTTTGGGTTAAGAACCAATGTAAATAATCAAAGGTTACGAGATTTTCGAAAAAGAGGAAGGCCAAGTTAAAAGTTATATATAGGAGGGCAATAACTAGGTCAGTTGAAACAGTTTACCTTTAGGTAAACGGTTCTGGACCAAATGGTCAAGGGGATCGAGATGGTGCGGGGGCTAACGTACTGGCTTCCCACCCTGAGGGCACGGGTTCAAATCCCGGCAGTGTTGAATATTTTTCAGAGGTATCTCGATCCCTACTTGAGGTGCTTTGTGGAGGGCACTTTGAGTGAGTACGCCGTCCGTCGGATGGGACGTTAAGCCGCGGACCCCTTGGCGCCTTTCGTAAAGAGTAGGCTAATGCCGACGCCGGGTTTCTCTCCACCCTTCATCCTTTCCTGTCCTTCCCCTATGGCGCAAATGACCTTAGCTGTCGGTCGCCTCCCCTCAAAACTACTACCCCCAAATGGTCAAATCAGTTGGTATAAAAGAAGAAGAATTGCGTTAGGCAAAGAGGCTTTCACAAGGAGAAGAGAATTGATCCCATGGACGTTGAGTAAGGATAATTAGAAACGGCTGGTCAGACTTTGAAATGGAGAGTTTTTTTGTACAGCGCGGAAACATGGTCATTGATGCAAGATAATAGGCATAGCTTTTGAAATGCGCGTGTGGGAAAGGATTGAAAAGATGAAGTGGACTGAAAGGAACACAAACAAGGAAGAGCTAGATATGGTGGGGGAGAGGGGATTGTTAGGAGAAATTCAAAGGAGGCGGGAAAGATTTATTTAAAGAGTATTTTAATAGGCAATGGGATATTGAACACTGTGATAAAGGGGAGCATGTTAGGCAAACGAGGAAGGGGTTGGAGTAGGATTGGCATGTTGGGCGGAATTAATGGAGGAAGGAAGTATACTGTATTGAATGGGGTCTTGTAGTGTTGGATGTCAGGTTAAGTTCTGTGGAAGAGGAAAGGCAATTATCGTTGTACAGTTGTGTACCATATATCCATCCAGAACTTACCCTAACCGGTAGATTACCAATAAAAATATGTTGAAATATACAAATTTTTTGTGCCCTTCGGTCTTTCATGCTGAAAATGGTGTTATTCCAATGTTGGATTTTCATGATTTATTTTAATATTAGTACGAGCACTTTATCAGACATTGAATATGATGGGCCTCGAATATTTACGCCATCTGTTCTGAAGTTACCGCGATACGGTACTGGTAGTGAGCTCGTCGTACAGGAGTTGACGTGCCGCGGTGCAACTGTAGGAGTCCTTCGAGTTCACTATCCCCTATCCCATTAAGCTTTACATTATTACCTTGAAAAATAGAACCTATTGTTCCTGCTGTTGTTATTATTTTAATGACTGGATCCAAGGTGTCGAAGTAAAACACCATTTCAGTGATCCCATGTATGGTATTACGATGTTAAATCTTGATACTTATTGAGTAGTAATCAGTTAATGTTCATTTCATCTTCGATGCATTATTTTTACCGAAAACATTTATAATTAGGCGCGGTAAAGATGTGCAGAGAAAGGAAGTACTCTCACTCACTCCAATAATTTTACATTTTAACCAAGCATAAACAAACCCCTCTTCAAAATATTTTTTATAATATGATTTATATCGTACTTTCTTTTAGGAAAGTCCCGCGGATTAATTGAACCATTTAAAGTATAAACTCGACTGCCCATTGACCAACTCGCCAAACGCTTCCCCACCTTGATTGGTCAATCAAAAAGAGATAGAATTTGTATGCTTTTTAATACAATCATTAAGTTTTAAGGGCCTTAATGTAGTATATTTCTGCATTAAAAATATTTCAAAATATTTTTAAACAGAACACATTGGTTAAAAATGTTAATGTTTCAAAAGTTATATTCACTCACATTCCAGCCGCCCCTTTCGCACGGCGGCCATGACATTCCATATTCTGCCCGGGAAGAACTTGAGTTATGAAAGATTATATCGTGTGGCCTCGTGGTCTTGGATTATGCTTGATGTATGTTTTGATCGTTAAAGAAATAATTGTTGTTTTCATCACCTGTGGTTAGGTTATTTCAATTGTTTTCTTGAATAATGTTTTCGGATCCGAGACGACCTCAGTTAAACTTTGAGAGAACCAAAATGGAGTTTGTTTATTGCTTCATTTAGCTGTCGTTATGTAAAAAAGTCCTGTCTAAAACGTAAGTTCTAAAAATGTGTTGACACCTGTTTTTATTTTACCTTTACAGCGCCTAATTTACCTGTAAATATTTATCCATTCTTCTGTTTACCCGAAACAAGAGCCGTAAAATGCTCTCAGATGGCAAGACAGTTTTCAGTCAACCTGGAGCCGTTGCTTTTGGTAATATTGCTTTTTGTTAAATGTTTTGATTTCATATGGTTCGCAATGATACTGATGCTGTCAAATAATCATTTTATGTTGTTAGGTGTAAATCTGCTCATTGGAATATTATTTGGTTCTTCATTCATTTTGTTTACCACTTTCATTAGGTTTATTACATTATTTACGTGTAGATTGATTGTTTACCGTGGGATACTTGCAGATATGGTTTTGGCACTATGTTTTTATGATCCATTATTATCCTTCGAAACATTTGCCCCGTAGTATCGTTATCAAATTTGTAATTATGATAATTTATTTTTTGACGACTTTCCCACATCTTTATTACTTAAAATGCATAATATCCTGTGAAATGACGATGCATTCTTGTAGTAATGTATGTATCTGAGTTGGGTAGTTCAGCAAGCTGGTTGGGTCACCAATGGCCATTAATTATTGTTTCAAATGTATACTATGGATTTCCTTTGCACCCAGCTCTTTTTTGCCCTACATGCTTCTTTACTGTAACGATTAATTATAAGATTTCATTATAATAATTGAAAATTTTCCATAAAAAATGTTCAGGAATTTTTTGAAGAAGTTAGGTAAGTTATTTGCATCATATTAAGTACCTATCTTGTTGCCCAACATTACTATGAGGCCACAGGAGTGATAAAGTTGTGCAGTTCTTAGACTGACCAGCACATATATCAGTAAAGAATTATGCTTTTTTCACGCTGGGAAAGTTCATTTTCATTATATTTATTGAGTGAAACTATACTTAATGTATAAATACAATATTAGGCCCAATCTCATCTGATAAAAAGCAGTGAGATGAGGTTGTGCAAATGACATTTGCACAGGTGTAAATAAACACAAAGGTGAAAGTACATTGTGTATTTGTTCAATGTGTGTGTTAGTTGTCCTTATGGGCATGCCATTCCTGAATGAGAATTAAAATATTTCTCTGAATTACGTGATGATAATAGCTTTTTCATGTTCTATTGCATCTGTACTTTTTCTGAGAAATGAAAACTGTATTTGATAGTTGCACTTTTTTGCCTGTCCATCAGAAGTATGGGACATTAAATTCACTGATAATTTCCATTCATGATAATGAAGCTGAGGCAGCATAGATCTTATTTCTTGTCTGTCCATTGACATATGTCAATTTTTACTTCATTCTTCTTGAGAGACCATCTAAGTCAGCAGCTTTTGGCTGAATCACTCGTTTCAGGGAATCAAGCCATTCAGCTAAACAGGTGGAATACAAGTCGCTACTTTCTTGAGAGCAGTCTAAGAGAAGATCTATTACACTAGTAGTATATGATACCTTAAAATTCATAGCCAATGAAAGAAACTGATACTTTGCCCGTTTTATTTGTATTTTCCCAAATGAACTACTCCTATGCGGTGTTAGAAAATTCATTTCCAAGGGAAAACAGTACACTGCTGTCAAGCTAGTGTTGGCTTTTTCTAACTTTGTACTTTATTCCACCTATGGTATGCCCGAGAATAATTCTTCATCGGTCTTCTCCTCTATCTTTGAAATGATCATCATCACTGCATAAGGCAAAAATTAGACTCACGCTGGCAGGATCCATTAAATTCTGGTTTTGCAAAAATATAGTCTGTTATTAGGTACTTAGATTTGTTAAGACCTGAGGATTGCAATCTGGATTCTTCATCAGTACTCCCACATCTTAGAGCCTTCATGCTCATCCTCTTTATGTAATTATTTTTTACCATTTATCTGAGGAAAATCCATTTTTTAAACATATAGTTTTTTGTTTTTATTTCTGAAAACCCTCCTTGGGATGAGTATTTTCTCTTTTGAAAACATTTTATTTGAAGCAGAGCAATTATACAGCATTGGGCAGTCAGAACAAGAACATTCAAATACAATCATTTCATCTTCCATGGCTAAAATAGACCTAGGCACCAGCAAGTGAGTGTTCCCTTTACTGACTCAGTCTTTGTCTCTTGCTTGAAATTACTTGTGGTCTATGTCGCACACATATCAGCTTCTAACCCTTGCTGTATGCAGACCCCTTACTCCCCTTCGAAATGAACCTATAGTAGGAGCCTCCTCCACCCATCTCTGTTCTCCTGGGAAAATAACTTTGTCTGGACTCAGCTTAACATTTGTTCCCCCAACAGTGGTTGCTTCTCAACTATCACTTACTAATCAGGGAATTAAATACAATGGATCATTCAAAATGGTTGACGATGGCAATCAAGGAGGAATTTCATGCAGTTGTATGTTTTGTAACCACAAAGAGTTACTACGTGGGATACAGATTCCGACTTTGAAAGCACTGATTACTCAATGTACCATTTTAAGGCAAAGGTGGTAGACTAATTTAAAGAAAGGTGATTCTAAATCTTTTTTATCTCGTTTTGTAAATGTGATCGCCTGATCTTATTTAGTGTGTTGATTGTTTGTCTTTTAAATCTGAAAATAACTCTTGAATACATGAAGAATAGTCATAATTTCAAGCTGTACAAAATATTACTTACGGCATTCATTCCACTAAGGGCTCTAGTGAGCTCTATATATGTATGTATCAGCTGAATAATTTTCATACTCTTTGAGTGTCCCTATAACGCTAAACATGAAAATCATCATGTATGAGTGGAGTTTGATAAATGGTTTCTATAGGATACAGTAAATGGTGAACAGAATAGGAAAATTTAATTGCTAACATATAGTGGTTAGTAATTCATTTTAATGAGAAAATAAATGTGCTTAATGGATATTCATAGTTGTCACCAAAGAAAATAGTTCTCAATTCTCTTACCCATTTTAAATGGGTTTTCGTGGGGCAACACTACTTTCTCAAGAGAACTAATGGAGGCAATTCTGTATAAATGATGATTAGCTCTTTTGTCATTTCCAAGTGATGTGAGATGCCAGGGTAAAGCACCCTTCTGGATTCACATTCTCTGGTTCCACTTTTATGTGAACCTGTGGCAAAATAAAAGCATAGTCACAAATTTTGAAGAGCTTTTGCATCACCTCAAGAGAAAACAGCAATAAAAACAAATGTTGATTTATTTTTGTAAGACCTTTTGCAATATGCCCCTCTTACAGTTAAACAGCTGATTAAATCCTGCTAATTAAGGAGTCATTCAAAAGTGCCATTCACAGGCTGCGAGAAAAAATAATCATCAGTACACACAAATGAGTATTCATTTTATAATTGACTGCATAAAGTTAAACACACCATATATTGCTAGAAAGTTTTGTGATTTTCATAGGAGCATATTTTGATGCTTGATATTGATTGAATGACAATATTTCTCTTGAATTAAGTATGTTCAGTCAAATGATATCAAAGCTCAATCAATTTTAAATGTGTATATTAAGTATTGTGTGCTCATTTTTTCTTTGGGCAATGCAACAGCGGATTATTTCCCGCTGATTGAGATATCATTTAAAAGTGTCATTCACAGGCTTTTTTGAAACATCTTCATTCCACAAAAAAGAGGTCTTCATTTCATAATCAAGGGTTTAAAATTAAATACTCAGGATAAGTGAAATGGGGCACCTGTACATTTTGAAAAATGTTCTGCTCTGGTTAATGTTTTTCTATTTGTGCCCAAAAAACATTTAATTCACTAAGGGTTTCAAATGGTCTTGATTAAGACTACTCTGTTTGAGTGACACCAGGGATAGGAATTAAGGGAAATAAAACGTTTTTTTCTGTGAGGTCAACCTGAATGTTCTTTTTAAATTTACCATTCAGGTTTCAGTAGCCCTTTTTGTGCTGCCATGGTTTCTGGCACATCTTGGAAATTCTTACCCACATTGCGGACGGAGCATATGCGGTGGAAAGGTGCACGGCGGAAAATACATGCAAGTTATCAGTGCATTACATTCATGCTGGAGTACCAGTCAAAATCACTTGAGGAACTTCGGCATGAGGACTATGCCATGGGGAGGGTGAGCAGCAGTGCCAAGGGCAGATCTCCCACCTCAGAGGTGACTCATGGTAAGGACAATTTAGAATGGCCCCAAGTATGGAAATGAAAATTATGTTCGAGGCATGTTCATAAAGTAAGGGCCGTTTGGTCACAGGAAAAAATATACTCATATGAAACACATTTTATTGGCACTTTTAGTTAGCTACAAACCTACTTAACTTCTCTACATTATCGCTGTTCTTTTCTAAGTATTTTTGTACTGCTGCTTCAGCTTCTTTCACCCTTCTGCATAGAAGCTTGCTGCCTGAGAGTTGAACCAATTGGCAACGCCGTTCTTGAGTTCCTCTTCGGTTTCAAAACATTGTCCACTGAGCCACTGTTTCAAGTTCAAGAAGAGGAAGTAGTCCCTAGGTGCAAGGTCAGGACTGTAAGGTGGGGGTGGGGGGCCCAAAAACTCTCATCCACTGGGCATTCTTTGCTCTTTGTGGTGGTTATTTTCGGTACCCACCTTGTGCACAATTTGTGGTATCCGAGGTTTTCCATAACAATATTGTATCGTAAGAATCGTATGACAGAATGCATTTCACAGCTGGTGGGATGAACAATTTTCGTGGACATTGTTGTTTGCCCGCACGAACTAGAAAACGAATTCTGAAACAAAGCATCTGCTGCTATAGCTTCTCAATGAATCAGTAGTTGGCGCTGCAGGAGTAAAACTGTTCTGAAGTACCAATATTTAAATATAAGCAAACTGCCCTTACTTTATGAATATGCCTTGTACAATTGCTCAAATTGACAATATTTACAAATAATGTTGCCCTACATGCACATGTATAGTTTGACCACCTATTTTTCTCAGAAAAAAGGGATTTTATTACGTCTTCTGTATATTTAACCCTATTTTTCTTTTCTTGAGAAACGTTTATATTGTGGCTGATATTTTTCATATTGATACCTTATGGAGGAAGATTGCTGAATGATTTTTACTTTCTATTGCCTTAAATAATACATTATTCATGATATAGTGAAGGCAGTGCCAATGTTTGGAGCTAAGATTTTAATCCCTCATAATAATTGCTCGTGTACATTTAGACTAGCCATTTTTTTGTCCAAAATTTTGGTCTAAAAAATTTGAACTGTACATAAACCTGTGCTTGTACAGAATATGTGGAAAGTGTAATGTGGTGAATGAGCCAGCCGAAACAATAACAATCCCATCGTGACCACATTCAAATGGGCCAACAGAACATTAAAAATCCAACTATAAATGATGTTTCATATATTTTTATTTGAGATATGATATGTGGCGGAAGAGAATAAGAAAATTCAATCCTCTTATCTATTTAATGACCCAATTTCCAAGCTCATAACTCAATTCTTTAATATTTTAGTAAAGAAAAATAAAATATCAACTGAAGATTTTTATCAGTTTTTATGAAAATAATTATCAGGTATTCCTTCTATAAAAATGAGAAAAAATCCAATGTGGCCAGACTTCCTCCATTGTTTTTCATAGTTTTCCTTTTTGATGCAAAAGATAAGAACGGTGTTTAATAATTAACAGTATTTTATTGCATTAATCTCATATTCTATCAAAAGTTTTCCTGTGTGTCTCTGCCTGGTGAAGTGAGGGAATAGTCTTGGAATCATCTCGTCTTAACAGAGTATTCTTAAATGGGATTGGTTGGTTGTTCTGATCCATACTTCATCAGATGGGGTAAATTTTGTGGCCACTTGGTAGCTTGGATTGAGAGTGGGCCAATGTTCTATGCTGGGTGTCCCTTATCATATATAAATCCCAATCCCCTCTTATGGCAGCATAGATTTATACTACCTTGATCAAAAAGTTCCCGGAATAACCACCGTGTGGCGCTCCCATCGTTCCGATTTGAGTTCTGTTTTTTTTGTTAAATTGGTACATCTGTTGTTGATATTCCCTTTAAATCTTAGTGTCATAACTTGACATTTGCAAAAGTTACGTAGCCAAGAGTACATCTATCTCTGTGTGTGTTGGCGATTTTTTACAATTGCAGAAATGGATTTAAATTTGCAACAACGAACTTGTATTAAATTTTGCGTAAAAAACGGATTTAGTGGCGCACGGACGTTGGAAATGTTGGAAAAGTGTTTCGGCAAAGATTCTCTAAAAAAAAACGGTCGTTTACCAGTGGCACGAGCGGTTCAGAAGTGGTCGTGAGTCAATCGAAGATGATGAACGCAGTGGCAGACCATCGACATCGAAAGTCGGTGAAAAAATTGATAAAGTAAAAGAAATGTTGGTCAATAACCGCAAATTAACCATCAGAGAAATAGCGGAGGACTTGAACATTGCCTATGGATCCGCCCAAGACATTGTGGTTAATGATTTGGGTTTCCGTCGTGTGGCATGCCAAAAGACCTCAATTTCATGCAAAAAAGAGACCGTGTTGACGTCGCAAAAGACATGATTTGCGAGGCTGAATCCGATCCCACATTCATCAAAAGGATCATTACTGGAGACGAGACGTGGGTTTATGAGTACGACACGCAATCCAGACATCAGGCAAGTGAATGGCGTTCACCAAATGAGCCGAGACCAAAAAAACCACGTCGTTTTCAGTCAAAAAAGAAGGCAATGCTGACGGTTTTCATGGATTACAACGGTGTAGTGCATCATGAATTTTTGCCAGAAGGCCAGACAGTAAACAAAGAGTATTATTTGGGCGTTATGAGACGTTTGCGTGAAGCAATTCGCCGAAAGAGACCAGAAATGTGGGCAGAAAACTCGTGGATTTTGCACCATGATAACGCACCGTCGCACAGTGCTATCATTATTCGTAATTTTTTGACGAAAAATGCAACAAATACCATCCAACAGCCACCGAATTCACCTGATTTGGCTCCCTGTGACTTCTTTCTGTTCAATCGAGTTAAAAAACCATTACGGGGAACGCGTTTTAGCAGCCGAGAGGAAGTAATGGAAAAATCGCAGGAAGCACTGATGGACATACCGAAAACCGAATATAAAAAATGTTTCGAGGATTGGATCAAGCGCTGGCATAAGTGTGTTGCAGTCGATGGGGATTACTTTGAAGGGGACAATATAGATTTAGATGAATAAACTTGTATTTTTAATTTTCTGAATAAATTCCGGGAAATTTTTGATCAAGGTAGTATTCATGGTAATAATGATATATTTATGAAACAATTTGCTCTATCTAGAATTTACTGTGTGTGCTTTTGACCAGAGATTATTGACGTGCTTACTCAAAGGAAAATAGTTAAGTCTTTACAGTCTGTAAAACTTTCCTTCTTATTCTAGGATTTGGCACTATGGCTGGTGTCTTTGGAACAGCTGGGAGTTTTTTCAGTACTCCAGCCAGGGCTATCGCTCCAGCTGGAGGATTTTCATCAGCAATGGGAGTGTTTGCCAATTCAGGATTCACTTACACAGTCCCAGGGTCCAACTCATTTGGGACACCCAATGGTATTGGATCTTTTGGAGGTGAGGCCTACCCCATTCTTTAAGGATTAGTGCCCCTTAAAAATTCCTGTAATTTTGATTTTTCAATTAATTTATATTGAATTTATTAACCGTTGACATATAAAAAGTGAGTTTTAATGATAAGGTTTATTCATTTTATTTATTGTGGTTTTTTATCATCCAAACTTCTCATTTGTTTGAGAATGCGGTGCATTATTTTCAATAATAAAGTGATTGTGTTTCCATATGGTGGTGATTAAATTTACCACTTATAGTAAATTAACTATGATGTTACCTGTGTAAATTAATCATACATGGGTAAGCTATTGCTCGATAGTTTACAGAAAATACTTTGAACTCGTTCTTAATATTGTTTAAGATTCTCTTGAAATGCAATATATGTCCAAATACAAGTAATTTTTTTTGGTATAACTTGTAATGAAAAATAACTTACTCCTCTTTAATATTGATGTGAAGTGGATAGCTGAAACAGCAATAATATGAATTGCCCTGTAGATGTGGCAGAGATAGACAAATACAACAATAAATGTTGAAATTTCAGATAAAATGAAAAACAAATCACTTCACATAGTACCTTTATATCAAAAATAGTATAAATCAACTTTCCCATGTGTAGCCAATTTAGAAAAAAATAGAAGTTCATTGAAATTGGTTTAACCTGCTTAGGAGGTTTTACTTCATCAAATTGGAGTTTCTGTAAAACTATGAGAATGAACTTGTTCCACCTAAATTGTTTCCACTTTTGCATGAGCTGCGAAGTGGCAACACTGGCATTTGTTATTTCAGCTACACCCTGGCCAAGCACACCATTTCAAGATGGGTTCACAATGAATTCATTTAGGTTTAGTGCCTTTGGTGAGAAAAACCAGGTAAGATGTTTCAAATTCTTCACAGAATTTCTCCTTTTAACTTAGTGTCTTTGGTGGGGTTTGATCTCTTATACTTGAAATTCTATTCAGTGTTTGGGAGTCATCTTAATTGGCCAGATCCCTATACAGCTTATTGTAAATGCTAGTCGTAATTCTGGAAATTATATTTTGATATTCAGCAAGGACGTTGCTTTTTGTTGTTATGTCTTTGTTTAACTTTAAGAATTCCTTCCATGAAAATACTGCCCTTTTAGAAAAGTTATGGAAGTATTTATAAATGTATATAATTCAATAAAACAGTTTCTTGGGTGACTTGGTGGAAAATCTTCATATTGAAATTAAAAATAAACAAATTGGCTTTTCCACAAATAATTATTCCTATGCGGAAAAGCCAAGTTTTTTATTTTCAATTTCAATATATGTATAATTATTCAAAGAATAATTCAATTAAATATGATTCTTTGAATTATATGTAAACATACATACATACATACATGTATACATACATACATGTATACATACATACATGTATACATACATACACACATACATACATATACAAATAACACTCAATGAATGATATTGGCCACTGTTTCGTAGTGGTAACAAGAAACCTCAAATTTATGTTTTTTAAGGGACTAGTGAAAAGATTATCAAATTGAGGTTCATGTAAAATTGAGGTGTGAAGTAATTGAAGTGAAAAGTGGAGTGAAAAATACTTTGGAAGGTTTAATTTCATATTTTATAAGGGGAGTATCTTGCATGATTATAATACAATACATAATGTGCACTGCTGCAATTTGTTTAGACAACCAGATTGAACAAATGGGAATGAAGGAGGACCTTTGGTACTGATAAGTTTGAATTTTGATGTACAGGAGAGTTTCCTTTGCACAATAAGGTTTCCTGTATGTTGACCTCATTGGCAGCATGTTTTTCTCATTAGCATTTCCATTCCTTCAGGTTCCAGTAAATAATATTGGTTGAGAGGTTTTTGTTACCCCTTCGGTATGTTCAATGAAAGAACAAAGTTAAAATTTGTCAATGCTAACAATATGCCCAGAGCCAATATCATCAATAAAAATGGATGCTCAAAGATACTATCTCCTATAAAAAAAATTCAAGCCAATTTGTTTTTGTAAAACAAGGCCTATGTTGTTAAACATGTTGTTAAAAACAGCTATAATGAATATATGAATGTCCTATTTTTTCATATCATTGAAATTGGATAAAAATATACCTTTTCTCACCATTTCTAATATGTATTTCAATTTATTGGATTTGCCAAATTACTTTGTTGAGTTTTGATTACTTAGAGTGTTAATTAAAGTATGAATTTTCAGAATACTGGCCTCTTTGGCCAGTACAAGAATCCTTTTTCTGCTACTGGAATATTTGGTGCAGTTTCCACCCAAAGTGCAAATGTTTCTGGGACCTTTGGGGCATCAACAACAGTGCCAAATACTTTTCGCCTTCCACCTGGTAATTATTTAATCCCAATTATAATCACATTATATCAATTACAATTTTATATTACAGTGGAATACCAATATTAATGCCAAATGAAAGAAATGTCTAATTTTTCACAGTCCTGACTATGTAAACCCTTGAGTAAACAGAGAGGAACTTTCATGTCTGCATTTAATAGAAATAAGATAAACATTTTTTGCTACTTTCTGTCAATTTTCATTTTTATATTATAGAGGAGATTATCTCCTGCCTTATTCTGGCTGAACCTAGACTGTATAAAAGACAAGGCTTACAAAATGATTTCATTAACATGGACATATTGTAAATTGTTCAAAATACAACCTGGAAACATTGCCTCTTTTTCTGGGAAAAACCTGGAAACGTCCTCACATTCTCATGACCACTTGGTGCATGAAATTTCACAATTGGAAAAATATTCGATATGATCTGAATCTGCGGGAATCGGGATGGTGTGGTGACGAACATAATGGCTTCCCACCCAGATAGCCCGGGTTCGAATCCTAGTGATGGCAGATATTTTTCATTAGTTTCCAGATCCCTAATTGAGGTTCTTTGTGAAGAGCGCTTTGAGTATGCCATCCGTTGGATGGAACGTCAAGCGGTGGACCCCTTGGTGCCTATTGTTAAGAGTAGGCAAATGCCGTTGCCAGGTTTCTCTCCACCCTTCCTCCTTTCCCACCCATCCCTATGGCACTACTTTTTCCATGGAGTTTGTGAAGTAGGAAAAGCTCTAATAAATTACAGTCCATCCAATGCCATAAAGATGTCATAATTATTCACACAGGACCAAAAATTATAAGAAAAAGCCAGCATTTTAGGTTTATGGAAGGTGCCTTCCTTGGAAAAATTCAGAGAAACTGCATTAGGGTATTGCAACTGTGGGAAAGTGAAGGATTGTGCTATGTCCACCTAAATACAAGTCCTTCCTTCCATCATCCTCAAGGGGTTTATACTCTTAATAAATCTGTGAGAGAGATACTATGAAGTAATAATTGATGAAATGGGAGATTTTAGATTTCAATCTCAGTGAAAAATTATTTTGATGCATTTGTTCTGCTTTCTTGGGAACTTCTCATTATGGTGAGATGGCAAAATGAATGTTAACAAAAAAAGGAAATAGTATCAACACAGAAAAACAATAAATAAAATTTTTTTGCCTCTGTTATTGATATGACACAATTAGTGCCTTAGAGGAATCTTAGACATTGGGCAATAATGAATGAGATGAGCTTTGATCAGGGATCACAGGAAAACCTTTATTTGTCTTAATTCATTATTTGCTCTTGTGAAACAGGAGAGATATCCTCCCTTCCAAGGAAGAAGCCAAAATCTCTCCGTGCTCCTTCCTGCCCTGCTATAGCAAGCAGATCAGGTTTTTTTTCAAAGATCAGGTTTTTTTGCAGAAATATCTCTTAAATTATTAAATGTTGAGCACTGCTTCCGTGTTAAATTTTATTAAATAATTATTGCCCTATTTGAATCCTGTAAATGAAAAGATGTGCGTCTATAAAAATTTCTCGACCCAGGTGACCCAATCCCCAATGAATGCCACTGCACCCTCAGATCAAACTACATCCATTAAGCATTTTTCTATATATCCATTTGCTTTCAAGATATTTACCTATTTAATTTTAAATACCTAGCCTGTGCACTCTTGAAAGATCTGTGTTAAGTTTTCAAAAACCTGTCAAGAGTGTGGTCTCATAGCTTGCCAAGTTTTTGATATAATTTCTTAGTATGAGTATATCACTGGTGTCCAATTTATGTGATGTGTCCTTTCAGAATGGTGGGACAGTTCATGTCAGAATGAAGTTTTGCATTATGAGCTTTACTGAGCATTTGTCTCTTTTAGATGTGTTCTCAACATTTGTAATCATCGAGATATGGGTATTAAATGATGTAAATTCAATTTGAAAACCATGCTTAGAGAGGGAAATGTGTAAATTTGATGAGAATTTTTGCAGTAAGGTAATAAGAAATACTCTCTTTTCAGATTTTGGTTTGTCACCCTCAGCCAATTCTCCAGTGATTAGCAGTGCCTTTGGTTTCATGAAAGCATTTACATTTGGCTCAACCAGTCAAGCAAATGCTGGGTTGGGTAAGTTCTCTGATGCACTGCGGAGTGTGCTGAAGTTGTTAAGAATTTGTTTTTGTTCATCGAGGATTGAATGGAATTTATTCAATCGCTGTTTCTGACAGTGTACATTGTATGGTGTGTGATGTTTCTGTCACCGAAAGTGAAAAGAGTATTAATAAATAAATATACAATAAATATTATTATAGCTCAAAAAATGTTCCAGCTACAAAATCTGATTTGCTGTCTCAAAACAGATATTGTGTACCAATAAGACAAAGAAATACAAAAACTCTATACTATGAGGTCTGTAAATAAAGTATCAAAACATATTTTTTTCATTGTAATGAATGATCGAAATGTGACCACAATGATTATGTTAAAAAAAACTTTCATATATATGCACATGCAGTTTTGCTGTTTCTCATGGCACTGCCAGTTACATTAATAACTCCCAGAGAGTGATGTGGTGCAATAATTGTTTGATTCTCATTTTCATTGCAATAATGGAACATTTGGCGCACCTGTACCGCATCAAATTCTGAGCAAAACTATGGGATATGCGAGGAGAAGCAATGGAAATGAGTAATCCGGTTTTCAGATGTAATGAAATGGTTGTTAATCAAATTGAAGGGTAATATAGCCATTTCAAAGATAGTCATGGAGAGTGACTAGCCTTCAGGAGTAGCATCAAAGTGCTGAAATGCTGCTGTTATCAAGAAAATGTTGGCAATGATTATGGAGAACCATTATTTGACAGTCAGGGACTTTGCTGATGAAGTTGGGATCAGTGTTGGTTCCACAGACAGCATTCAGAATGAAGATTGGGGCACGTGCTGAGTGGTTGAAAAATTTGTACTCAACCTGCTTTCACTGAAACGAAAGTGACGCCTTGTTGATACTCTTTGTGCACCATCAAGGACCCTGAATCCCTGAAGACTGTGGTCATGATATCATTCGGAACACTCCTATGTATCATAGGAGTGTTCCAAATCCCAAATGTATTGTTGTAATCACAGTGGATGTATCCACCTTAAGTGAGGTCCTATGAAGGATGATTGGTGTGGAGCAAGATGAAAGTGATTCTAGTTTAGTATTTTGACATCAATTTTGATATATATTTATTGAATGATGCACTGTTTCATTTTCACATTGCATATGTACAAGAACACTAAGGTGGGAAGGATGGTGTTATTAAATTACATTAAAAATTTGTAATTCTCTTTGATCAATGGGAAACATGAAAAGTGCTCAAAAGAACAAGAAAAGCACATCTTGAATGATAGATGGTGGTGGAATGAACTAGAACATTTACGTAGAGTAAAACGGTAAAAATTATCTCTAATTAAACATTTTTAACCTAAAAATATGCAGACAATAGATTTAGAATTTCTTTAGGCCCTTATTTTCATGTAAATCAAGAGCCATTGCCCCAGTATTTGTACATTCTCTAGGCTGTATCTCTCACTAATCTAATATCTAGAAGGGCAAAGGCTGTAAAGGAGAACAGAGATACATGATGGCATGAATCAGTTGCAAACTCTCAAACGTATGTCAAAATATCAGGCATTTCAATTCTAAGGAATTTGCCTCCTTCATTTGGAAAAATTGGAGCTGTTCCCCTTTTAAAGACACTTTTTTTTCTTTGATTTGGCCGTATATGAAATAGAAAAATAGTTTTAATGATTTCCATCCCATCTTCTTTCTATCCTTTCTTTATTTTTTCATTATTTTTATCTGCCTTTCCTTTCTTTCTTCAGTCCAATTCTCCCCTCTCCTCTCTTTTATTTTCTCCTGGAAACCCTGAAAGTAAAGAATTTTTTAAAAAGTTCCCTGTTGCTTCTAAATATCCATTTTCATTCTTAAATTTTGGTCCTACAATTTTCCATATTTTTTCCCAACCTTTTCTACTTTATTTGTTAGTTTGTGCTTAATGTGATTCATTCTGATGCATCAAGTCTTTTTAGTTTTATCACTGCATTCTGGTACCTCAGTTTTGTGTTATAAATAAATAAAAATTTAAAAAATGAATTGGTCCTAGGAATTAACATAGCAAAATATAGGACCAGTCAGAGAACCAACAATCAGCTGCTTCAGTTTTCTGAAAACTCCAGAAATTCCTCCACACTATAATAGCATGAATTTATCAGAAAATGCTTGAGATATTTCTGAAATGTACCCCTGGGAGGAGAATATTCTATGCATGGTGGCAGATTGTTGAAAATTTTGATAGTCACATGAAAGGGAGTTTTATTATGCATAATAGAAGAGTGGTATAATAAATTTACATCAACACTCTATTAGGTATAATGCCCTTGTACTTGAGCATTGGTGAATTGTTGTTTCATATTATCCTTAAAGGACATATATAAGTATTAAATATACAGACAAGGTAAAGTTAAAATTTTCAATCCTTTAAAATAAGGTTTGCCATGGGGGTATTTTAACTGTATACCTAATACATCTTTTTTGTATTAAAAAACCAAGGAAACCAGGTCATGCTCCCCAGAAAATAATTCTGTAGCTAATATGTGCCTGAAAGTTGCCATAGTATATATGCCATTTTTAGTATATTTAAATCTACAATATTTTTAAGATTTTGTGGAATAAATCCACTTTTTGCCAAAGTGGAACATAGGATATTGGTATGGATCCCCCAGTTTAAGGACTCATCCATAGGCTACCCTAAAAACTTGGTGTTGTGTACCCTTTCTATGTGTTGGCCTTTAAAGCAGAGGTCTAACTGAGGGACTTCACTCCTTGTTTTAGATTGAATATAATTTGTTTTTCTCCACTCTCTTATCACAACTTTTTTCCAGAACATACCTGGAAAGTGAAGGGGACAATCCTCATTCCCATTTTCATTTGGAAATATTTTGAAATTTCTCCCAAAAATTTTATTTTTGATTTCACATACATTTCTTGTGTTTTGTCTTGTGATATCAATTGCTTTGTTGTTGGCTCTGAATTCTTTCAAGTTGTTAAATAATATCTCTCCATTGATAGTTGTAAGCCTATCTGAGTAGGAAAGATGTCATCGGCTCTCAATCTTCTGTGACTGGTTAAGAATTTGACTTAAGATCTGGTCTGAACAGGGTCTTCCTTTACTATATCCTCTTTCATAATATCATAGTTGCTCATTCAATTGGCTTTCTAGTCTTTTGTAGCACTTTCAAGAGGTTTTGTATTCCACAGACAGATGGTATTTTATTCTGTAGTTGATACTCAGTTCTATCCCACTTTTTCTGGAATATATGTATTAATGTCATTTTCCTATTTGTTGGTATTCTTCCATATTCTATACTTCCTTGATTGCTCCTTGCTTGACATCTGCATTTTTACACATTTCTACAAATGCTGTGCATTCTGCACAGGCTTTGTTGTTTTTAGTTCCTAAATGATTTGTTGTATTTCTGCTAGGTTTGGAGGTTGAAAGTCTTCAAATGTATGACACTTTGTTTCATGAAATCCCTTTATTGATCTGGTTAGTCTTTCATAGTTGTATCCATTACAACTAAGCTAACTCTTAATGACATTCAGATAATTGCAAGCCCTAAGATAGTCTGTTTCAGAAACAGCATTTTCTATCCAGAAAATTGTGAATCGTGAGTGTGCGCCAGAAAATCAGACCATCAATAAGGAGCACCACTGAGAAGTCCTCAGATGTGTTTTGATGCTGTTTGACACCAGGCATAGCAGCTGTGGGCTGTAAGGTACTTGCATCTTCCTCATGCTCAGCCCATTCAGCACACACAATCCAAATTAAGCTATTATTGAACCAAGTTAAGACAAGCATGACTTCCCCAGACTTACCAGACTCCCTCTTCTGCAGACATGATTCCTTGTGATTTCTGGTTCCTCCCAAAAATGAAGATGTTCCTAAAGACATCTCATTTTGGGAGCCACGAGGTCATCATGCGAAGTGCAATGACGCAGCTGTGTGCCATCCCTAAAGAAGACTATAAGCATTACTTTCAGTAATGGAAGGACAACTGGACTATGTGAGATTACAATGGGTACGCTATGTAGGTGATTGATTAGGTTGTGTAATCAATTAGTTATAGGACCTTTATTCTTGCCCAAGGTCAAATACTTTTTTATAGGCCTCTAATGTTACAAGAAGAAATGATTTACCATTGCAGTCAAAAATATTTGTTCAAAATATATTAATAAAATATGCTTTTTTAAGAATTATTGTTTGAAATTAAATTAAAGTTGATTTTATCCATTGATTGTATACTTAATCAGGGACAAATATGAAATTTAGTCTTTCATTGAACACAGAAATGGTAACCAAAATTCATTTGCCATCATTACATCATTAACATGGTTTGGGATGTAAAGGAATGGATGAGCTAAGTGAGAAAATGTGCTACCAAGGAACATCCTTTTGAGAATCCATTCTTTTGTCAGATTTGTATGTGAAATTCATTAGGTTACAGGGGATGGTTGTTGAACTTTTTGAAGATTTAAGCCTGTGGTCTGGTGGTATTAATAGACTGGTTGTTATTTTTAGGTGTTTGCTAAAGTCATGTTTTTTCCAGGCTATTGTAATTAAAGTGGGCTAAATGTTTTTGAATCTGAGGAGTTGGTGATTAGTTCATCTGGTTTGTGTTTTGTTGCAACTTTTTGGTTATTTTCCTAATTTAAATCTGCTGAAGAAGGATCTGTTATAGAGTTTGAAAATAGGGGGAAGTTCTTTGGTTAATGATAATGAAAAGATAGTTGATGTACTTTTGTTGGATATTTGAGAATGGGTGGTGAATGAGTGAAGTAGTTTTATTGAATTTCTGTTCCTTTAGGATTCAGTGGATGAAATGGAAGAATGAAATTTCTTACTTTGCCAAAACAGTTCATTTGTTTCTTCTTTTTCCCTTCAAGGCACAGATCTCAACCATGGACAGACATCACTCTTTGGCAGCACAGCAGTTAAGAGTGGAGGCTCTGGTATTTTTACAACTGGGAATACTTCCTTTGGTGTCGCCAACACCACAACATTGGGACAACATCATGACTGGGCAAAGGTGGATTGTCTATCCCTGGGGAAGGGTCAGTATTAGTCGCATCATTTTCTAAATTCAGAAAAACCTGGGATTCACAAACCCCAAATTCACTTAATCCTTAAATGTGCATGTTTTTTTTTACAAATTAGCATATCAATATATCATTGTAATTGTATAAATCAATGCTATGAAAAACCTCAATTTTATGTCCCTGGAACATGGTATTCATATAAAAGCTCAATACCTCATGGAGATGACCAGCTGATATTTTTTTGTAACCCAGGTTGAATTCATAAATTGAAGCTTTATGTTCATATAATGCCTATTGGTTCATTAAAATTAGTTTCTGCTAATACATTGGTTACTCAGGTCCCTGGGCATAGCCAGGATTTATGTTGTTAGGGAGGGGGGGGGGAGGACACCCACCTGTCACCATCCTGTTTGCCACTGTCTAAGCAGATTTGAAATGAAATGTACCAACAACTGTTACTTTAAATTACTTTCTTTTGAACCAAAGTACTAAGAAAAATCTCTCAAAATCCTGTAATTTAAAAACTAGAAAGTTAAATAAATCAAAATAATGGACTACCTTTCATTCAGTTAACAAATATATTTTCCAGATTTACAAAGAACATTTTTTTAATCTATATTTTTAAATCTGCACGGACACATTTTTTAATGAAAAATTACAAGGGATTTCTTATCAAAAAACTAAAGAAGTTTTCTTCAAATCCCAAGAAAATTGTTCAGCCCTTCCTTCTCAAACTTCTCATTGTTTTATATGTAGTTTTTCTGTGCACATTCTGTATGCATATCCAATTAAGATGCTCCCCTGTCATTGTTGACCTTAGTCTGGTTTTTACTCTCCTCAAGATACTAAATGACTGACCGCTCTATGGTGAAAGTGGTGAATGGCTGAGCAAGAGAGATTAGCAGTCTTTTATGTGGTTAGCAAAAGATTTCAACCTCTTTAACTAAGGTTCTTTAGACTCTTTAACTGTGAAAGTATATTTTAAAAGTGTTTTACCCTCAGCCTCAGTTTTATATAAACATCACTTTTACAATGCAACAATTTCAGAGTGTAAAAATCATTTGCCTTGACTGGGATTCGAACCCAGATCCCTCAATATCTGGTTGAGTGCTTTAGCCACTTAAGCTACCGAGGCGTCCTCTTAAACTCTGAAATTTTTTTTTTCGAATCCCAGTCAAGGCGAATGATTTTTACACTCTGAAATTGTTGCATTGAAATGCACATTAGCGGATGACTCCGTTAAAAGTTACTGTTGCGGCATCTCCCGCAGTTTCTTTGGAATTAATCACTTTTACATATTATTTCATTGAGCCCTTCTTTGAAACGAAAAAAATTATTTCTGGAAAGTATTTTACCTGGTTGCTTGGTACACCCCATGCCCTCCTATGAAATTATTTTATCCACTGAATAGAGTTCCAAGTTCCCATGAAATACTTTTAGATCAAAATATTGCTATATCATTTTTTATTTCTTGCATGAATGGTGCTTTTGAATATATTTATATTTGGTATTTATTACATGTATAATGTTTATAAAAATATGACAGTTTTGCTGGTACTCCAGTCTGCTTCTTCAGGTGAAATGAAATACCTTCTTTATTTCAGAAGTTTGGTAGTGAATCTTAGATATTTTTCCATCCTAAGTGGGCTTCACAATCACACGCAGATGGATTTCATGGATGTTTATTATGGCTCTAATATGTCCTTGCAGGTAACATATTAACCTTCTAGATGTTTGGCTGATATAACACTTGCAACAGCTCTATTTGACCCATCATTCTACTCCATATTAGTTTTACAGCCAATGATCTTTATTTCCATATAAGGTTTGCTATGTAAGTGACATGTGCATTTTTTGGCAAATTTAAATGTGGATTTTATCAGAAGCGTCCCAGATGGTTTCAATGCTGCGCAGAATCGAAACAATGGTCGTGAATTATTAAATCTTTATGTGGAAATGCTAAGTTTCTTTTCTTTACCCTTAAAATTAATGATATTAAAATGAAATAATATGCTAAACTAAGGTCAACCAATTGCTGTTGCATTATATTATTAGCTGATTTTCAAAAGTAAAGTACTCGTATTTAAAAAATAACTTTGTAGTTTCCTCAGTTTCATTGAAGGTAAAGGCACAATGCCCCTCACCACACTGTAGCATAACCAGTTACAATGCATTTGGTGGGAATCGCCAATATTATGTCAGTTATTATTACCACCATATAAACAAGCCTCTTCAAATAATAATACATTATCAGAATAATGAGACAATCATTATAACAATCAATATGGGAATTAAAAAAATGACGTAATTTACAAATTATGTAAAAATCACAGTTTCTGTGTACATTTTCAAATGTGCAATTCATTGAGCATTTTCTCAGTTTGTGCTCATTCATCAGAGTGATTGATTTTTATTTCCTTGTATTCTGCAGCATAATTGTTTTCAAAATCTTTAGGGCAGAAGGACTGGTCAGGCCATTAATATGAACTCTAAATCATTTTTATCTGTTGCTGACACTACTTTTGTGCTAAACTTCTAGAAGATGCCATGGCACTATCAAGTGATGTCCAAAGACAAGTTAAGGAATGGTTTAATATTAATCATTAATAATAATATTATTTTTATTGTCCGCTGACCATACACATCACGTAGGTATAGAAGTCATCAAACAGAAAGAAAAGTGCAATATTTGTTCATTTCTACACTCTGAACATGCTTAGTAGAAAAAGAGCATGTACATTAAAGTATGTAATAAGAATACAACTGCTTATCATTTAAAAATGCATTCAATGAATAATAGCACCTCATTTGGAGAAAGTTCCTGAGTTTCAAATTGAAACTACTTAATTTATCACTCATTTTCAATGTTCTTACTCCCATTGTCATCAGGCTTTTTTATGAAATTGCTGATTTATGATAACTTTAGTGGATGTGATGATAATTTCTAGTGGAATGTGAATGAATATCACTATTTGCAAGAAAGAGATGGATATTATTTTTGATGAAGACAGAAATGGCAAATATATGCATGGATTGAATAGTAAGTACATTTAATTTTTTTAATATGAGTCTACATGGTGTCCTATAAGAAGTACCAAGTACACATCTAATAACTTTTTTAAATTGCAAAAACTTAGTGACTCATGCATACAGATGATCCCCAGAACACTATTCTATATGATGCCCTGGAGTAAAAATTTGAATAAGACACAAGTTTCAATACCTCTAAAGACACTGTGTAATGCAGGAACCTAATGGTGTACATCACAGTGTGCAATTTAGAACCCAGATTATTGGCATGAATATTCCATGCACCAGTTTTTTGAGCATGTAGACCTAGAACTTAGTATTGGATTCACAGTCAATCCTTTCATTGTTAAGATTTAAATTAGTATCGTCTTGCAATACTGCTTGATTTAATGCAAAGACTAAACAGTTTTTAGTATTTAGTCTTTTTACAATTTTACTTAAGTTTGTTGTTATAGCACCAGTTCCAGACACTGTCTAAAACCTTTTGCGTTTTAATCAGAAGTCTTTGAATATTTTTAACAGAAATTATGAAGTTTGAATCATCAGCAAATATTATGGTATAGATCCTCTAGTCATTTTTATTTATTATGGTCAGTCATTAATAAATAACAAAAATAAAATAGGTCCCAATATTGAGTCCTGCAGAACTCCTATACTAATTAAATAGGAATCTGATGTATGTTTTATAGATTTCAATCTTATTTGCACTTTTTGTGATCTTCCAAATGAATTAGATTTGAGCCATTGTAAGGCAATGCCTCTGATACCCACTCTATTAGCTTTATTCGCAAGGAGGGGATAGGCAACGAGGTCAAAGGCACGAGTAAAATCCAGGAACAAAGCAGAAATACATTCTGGTTATCCAAGAAACTGGTTACGGAACTGAAAGTATTCATGAGCGCAGACTGTGTTGATCTACCTTTTTGATAACCCCGTTGCAAATCAGAAATAACATTGAATTTATCTAAAAATCCTACTAATCTATAATGATAATAATAATAATTTTTATTTGTCCAGAGACTGCATCTTACAAAAAATTGTACACATAGTATAGGACACGTCAATATATACAATAATACACAATGTAATACATATACCTATTCTAAGTTTCATGTTCCATGTAATTCCTAATAGAATAGAACAAATTCCTTTGGAGAAAAGCTCTCAATTTCCTTTTAAATAGACAAATGTAAAAAATTAACCAAATAGTTTTGCATAATGAGATAAAAGAGATATTGGTCTATTGATATTATATCATTTTTTTCACCTTTATTGTTGTAAACTGGTATATCCTTGCTAATTTTCAATTGGTAAGGAAAAATTCCATATCTCAAAGATTCATTTATGAAATAAATTAGGGGTTCAATTATGTAATCCTTACATTCCAGGTAATTCATTCACCCCTGGAGAAGGCTTTTTGGAAATCTTCTGAAGACAGCCTAATACTTCTTTATGATCACAAAGATATAGATACAATGTTTCTGGGATGCTAATTTGAGGAGAAGTGGATTATTTTTGCTGGAACATTTCCATTATGTCTGCTAAACTTAAAAAAGATTCATTAATTCTGTTAGCAATCAGTTTGGCATCAGTATTTATTTTAGCAGAACATTCATAGACATCAGGAATTGAGCTATCTACCCTTTTACTAGTTGCCTTGTTTATTATGTTGGTAATGAGTAGCTTATGGTCTTTGTATGATCTCTTTTTTTGCCTGCTAAGGATACTATAATCTCTCTTCATTTTGAGATAGTCTGATCGCACATCTAGGGTATTTGACAATTTACATGATCTAGCTTTTCCTTTGATTATTCTTGAGAGTGCAATGATGTCATCAGACAACCAATGCTTTCTCCTATATTTCAAACAATTGTCTTTCACTCTGATAGTTGGGATAGCACATTTGAATGAATAACAGAATTTCAAGTAAAAATAATTGAAGCTAAATTCAAATGAGTTGGCTGAGTAGACTTCTACCCAAGTCTCTTTTTTTCAGTGCGTTAATAAAGTTCTCAATATTGTATCTAGAATACACCTTTTTGGAAATAAACCTGTCTGGTTGATCCAGACTGTCCAAGGTTATTGTGGTTGCAAGAATGTAATGGTCAGACAGTCCTGGATCGGACCCAGATGAAACACATTTTGAAGGATTGTGATTTGTAATTACATTGTCAATCAGTGTCTTAGATGCACTTGTCACTCTTTTAGGCTCTAATGTTTAAATGCTGAAAAATGCAGCGTATCATGATGTATCAGAGCAAAAATAACTGAAATTTAAAATGTTAAAATAATGGGAGTTTATATTTATACAAAACCTAACTGGGAGAGTCACATGAGTCAGATCTGTGATAAACTGAATAAAGCTGTTCAATTGCAGAGAAAGCTTAAAATTTTCATTCCAATTAACATTTTGCCATGCCTTCTTTCAATGTCACTTGAATTATGTTGTTGAGTTATGGGGTCATTCCCTGCAGAGTAAGCAAATTCTGCTACTACAAATGAGAGCTGGTCATTCTCTGGCTTAACTTCCACCACATTATTCTTGCAAGTCATTTTTTATTATGCATAGAATCATGCCACTGTTAATTTTGTGCATCTTTAAGGCTCCAGTTCATGTGAAAGTTAATCTAGAAACTTACCCATCAAGATTTAATATCCATAAATATGCCATTGAAGGTAGTTCAGACTTGAATACTAAATATTGTAGACAGACTTCAACTCATCACTCATTTTGTTATATGAGCATTCATTTGTATAACTGGTTGCCAACTTAGTAAGAATTGGATCATGTCCAGAGTTTCAAGAATATGGTATATACATATTTGGTTGCTTAGAAACCAATTTGATTCAATTGATGACTGTTTTAATTAGAAGCTTCATCTAATTTAAGAATATATGCTGTGTTAAATTATATATTGTACTATTTATCATGATGGCATTTAATGTGGCTGTACCAATTATCAAAATGAATAAAGAATATTATTATTACATAGGTAATTTGGGGCTGGGGATGAGACAGAAAGTCAGCGCAAGACTTTGCAGGGACTCCTCCACCCTGATATTCAGTTTCTCGTCCATTGTGTTCATGTAAACTTGTATTAAGGGGCATTAAGCATTGTTTAGGTAATCTATTTAATTCAGACATGTAAACTCTTGTTCTCTCTATTAATAACATAAAAGCTCATAAAGGATTAGTGGTGAAAAAGAAGATGCTCTACATACCAAGAGTTAGAAGTTTTTAGAAGAGTTAAAAGTTTTCTCATTTGCATGAGGCTTATTGATGCCTAAGCAATTGTGTGAATAATATGATTGGCAGTGTAAAATATCCATAATTGTTGAGACACTGAATAAACTTTAGTATTAATAGTAAGAATCCACTTAGATTTCTTTCACAATTTGAAGGGTCTATGAAAAGATACATTGAGGTTTGAAGGGATGAATAATGATGATCCTGATGCAGTTTGCTTTGATAATTTGCAGGCAAAGATGGAGATGAGAGGAGAGCAGACTGTGTCAACAAGATTAATGGGGAAGCACCCTTTGCGGATGAGTTGGTGCATGATGGGCAGGGAAGACTTTTTGGTGCAGGTGAAGTGTTGAGTGGCAATGGGGTGGAAGAGGAGGAGCCTTACCCAATAGCACTTATCACTGTTCGGTACCCTTTGCAATTGGAGATCCCCACCTCAGTGGATGATGACACCCATGAAACAAGAATGGCAGGGGGCATAAAAGAAAATATTGATTCGGAGCCAGAGGAAATATTTTTGTGCATGCCGAAGAATAAAGAACTCTATCAAAAATGGATTGAAGCAATTCGAAAGCCATTTATTCCCTGTGGGCCTAACCTTTGCTGTGAGGACCATTCTGATGTAAGTCTGAAATTTTAAAGTTAATATGTTCCATTCTATGTTTTAAGATTGAATGTAAGGATAAAATTTGAGGTATGTTCATAAAATAAGGGTCGATTGGTCACAGGAAAAAATATACTCATATGAAACACATTTTATTGGCACTTTTAGTTAGTTACAAACCTACTTCACTTCTCTACATAATGGCCGTTCACTTCTAAGCATTTTTTTTACCACTGCTCCAGCTTCTTTGACCCTTCTGCATAGAAGCTTGCCGCCTGAGAGTTGAACCAATTGGCAACGCTATTCTTGAGTTCCTTTTGATTTCGAAATGTCCACTGAGCCACTGTTTCAAGTGCAAGAAGAGGAAGTAGTCGCTAGGTGCAAGGTTAGGACTGTACGGTGGGGGTGGGGGGCCTGAAAACTTTCATCCAATGGACATTCTTTGCTCTTTGTGGTGGTTAGTGAGCATTTGTGGTACCCACCTTGCACACAATTTGTGTCATCTGAGGTTTTCCGTGACAATGTTGTAGACAGTAGTGCATCCAAGTTGAGGAAATTGTTCCGCCAGGCCATTAATCGTCAATCGACGATCACATAGCAGTTTTTGTTCCACTTGCGAAATAATTTCGTCGGTCAGAATATTGGGCCTGCCATTTCGCTCTTTGTCATGGACATTTGTTTGTCCATTTTTAAAGTCACGGCACCATTGTCTAACCTTTCCTTCACTCATAACTGTAGGTCCATAAACTAGGTATAACTCCCGATGAATTTCAGCAGCCGACAATCCTTTTGCATACAAGAATCTTTTGACAGAACGCACTTCAGAGCTGGTGGGATGAACGATTGTCGTGGACATTGTTGTTTGCCTGCACGGACTAGAAAACGACTTCTGAAACAAAGCAAATGCTACTATAGCTTCTAAATGAATCAGTAGGTGGCGCTGCAGGAGTAAAACTGTGTTCTGAATTGCCAATGTTTAAATATAAGCAAATGGCCCATTATAAATATACCTTGTAATTCAGCTCAATATGCAATAAAACAACATATTTTTGCTATCAGAATTTATATTTTCTTGCGGTTTACAATATTGTTTCAGATTTCATTAAATTCAATGTTATTCCAATGATTATAGCTCAGATTTTCCAAATGCTTTCCATTAGAGACACATTTAATACAGTAGTTTTATTTTAGGGAAGGCGACCAACAGCTGAGGTCATTTGTGCCATTAGGACCAGAAAGCCCTCCACCGCACCATCTTAGTCTCCTACTCATGTAGGGGATCAAGATGATGCTGTGGCTATCACACTGGCTTCCCAGCCAGAGGGCCCAAGCTCAAATCCCGGTGGTGTTGAATATTTTTCATTGGTATCTCGATTCCTACTTGAGGTGCTTCGTGGAGGGTGAGTGAGTACGCCGTCCATCGGATGGGACGTTAAGCTGCGGACCCCTTGGCACCTTTTGTAAAGAGTAGGCTAATGCTGACGCCGGGTTTCTCTCCATCCTTCATCCTTTCTGTCCATCCCTAATGGCACAAATGACCTCAGCTGTCGGTCGCCTCCCCTAAATATTACTACCACATTTAATATATAATTCCAGTGTATTTAGAAAATTTTGTAACTCTTTTACTATCAAACATTTTAAATGATCAAAAAAAATTTTGATTTGATGGGATGGATATAAATAATAATGATAATAAATTTTAAATTCCTTAAAGATCTTTTTAAAGTTTCAAACATGTCATGACATAAGGTACACCAAAAAAAATATAATGACAGTAAATCACCTCACAAAATAAGTCAGTCACCACATGTAAACCATTCAGCCAAAGAGCTTTAACCCTTTTAAAAACACTATTATAGTTTGAGCCATACTATGGTTGCATGGTACCTTTTGGAGTTTCTAATTTAATTCATTAATTTGAATGCTTATGATGCACCTTTAGCTTCAAGAAATGTAATGTGAAAATCTTAATTTGCCCTCACTCCACAATTATGTTTTTCACTATTATCCATACGGTCAAAGAATCCAAATTTTACATGTTATGTCACCAAAGAATATTGAATTGAATATTGGGTAATAATGATCTCTGTAGTTTTCTCTGTTGTAATAGGCTGACAATCCATTTCTGGATTAAAAATGCCTACTTTCAAAGGATGAAATAATGCTCCACAAAATGCAATCTGATGATTTACTCTGGATTAAAATTTTTCATGGGAAATGACAAGTAAAACAAGGTGATAGGCATTTCAGGATGATACACCTACCAAAATTGACCAGAGTAAGAGTTTGCCCGCTAACTGGTCAACATGTTCTTCCCATGAACGTTTGTGTCAGGAGGTCCAAATACCAAGAATTTCCCTAAGTTTTCATGGTGTCCCAGGAAAGTGGTGTAAAGTGATAGTTTGTATTTTGAATTCAAATCAAAATTTTAAGTCTCAAAATTAGTTGAAGACTATTATCGACTATTTTATTTATTTATGGCTATAGAAACATCTGGCATCATGTTATTAATATAATAGATAATTTTGCATAGCACTTATATTGCTTCAGTCTTTCAATGAGAAGCTTGTAATCTCCTGGGATGGGGGACTCTTCAACTATATATATATCAGTGGCTATATATAGGGCAATAGTTTTTTATCAGTGCTTTTTGGCTTCCTTACTTTTGCAGTTGCATTATTTTATTGAAACTGGCAGAATGGAATTCAAAATTGTACATATTCCCCGGGAACACTCCGGGAATTTCTTGGATGTGGACAGCCTGGATGCTTAATGTCATTAAACTAACAGTCATACATATGGTTTTTTTAACTCACATGATTTTCCTATCTTTATGTCCTTCAGCTAGAATCAGACTGCCAAAATTGGATGCTTTATAAAATGGTGGCAAACCAAGTGAATCCGAAGAAAGATATTGCTGAATATCAGGGAAAAGTAGAAGGAACTAATTGCTCTAAACTAAATAATTCAGACCAGAGATTTAAAATTACAACAATGAGAAACTTGAAAGGTCTTTGCAAAAGGAAAGAAATTTTGCAGAAACTGAAATTTAAGTGTCCGATTGAGAAAGAAGGGAATGACAATGACAGGGCATCAAAAGAGTTGCGTTGTGGTCAGGAGAAAGATTCTGTGGTGTCCATTAGTGCAAACACTAACAAGAAGATTTTTGTAAAAGACTTTGCGTACAACTCTGCAAGTCCCATTAAGCAAAGCAGCCTGGATTCTTTGTCCGCAGGAACAGTTATTGAGACCAATGATGGAAATGCAATGACCTCAAGTTGTGCAGAAATAAAAGTGAGTATGTTTATTTTACATGAGTGCCCATGTCTTTGCTAATGGAAGCTTCATTAGAGTTTCCATAGGAGCACACATTCCTTTCTCTCTTGAGATTGACCAAGATTTATTTCAAAAGGACTTAATATGGTTATTAATAACAATTCAGATGTGACCCATATACTTTGAGAGTATTTACTCATGCTGGCAATATATGCTCATTGTGGTCGAGGAGCAACTTGTGACTAATCATTTTGATGCACAAGGCTACAAACCACTGATTTATGTGCAAATTATCCAATATAACAGTGTAGACTACTGTTTTTCATAGAAAAACCCTCCTGTTTGAGAGGAGTATGAAGATATACATAGTTCCTTTCACATTATGTTGGAATTTTGTTAGCTATTGAAAAACATTAGCAATCTCTTAGCTCCTCTCAAGTATGCAATAGTAAAGACTTAAAGGATCCGTATGACATCTTTATTCTTTTCTGGGGCTATCCCTCACTTTACAATGCCCACTATCAACTGATGGTCAGCACTCCTAGTGATGAAAACATTAAATGATGAACTAATGCCTTAACAATTGTCTAAATTTATATCGGATCTCCTACTATTATATTATAAGTTGCAGTTGAAATTTTTATGTACTAGTAGTTTTTATTTAAATTTAATACACCTAACAGTGCAATAAAATTGATGCACATATTTTTGTTTCATTTTATTGCTGTGAAATATTTGACTTTTCAAACAATAAATACAATTTTTGATATTTTTAATGGTGAAAGGATGATAAATATATTGAAAATTAAGCAGTGGTTGGAAATTTTGTGCGAAGTGGACACCTATGTGGGAAAGTTGATCAATTACATTTTAAGTCTGATCAAACTAGAAAAAGAGCTAGCTCTTACTAAGTGTCATAACTAGGAGCACTGGTTTTCACATACTATATGATGATGTTTTATTATTTTAGAAAGTTTTCAGGCCGTAAATAAAAAAACAGCAATCACGTAAATTCTGACAGATGCACGACAGTTGATATAAGAATGAATACGTGACATACTTTCATTTGGGACCCTCCATGTATTGGGAGCTATCAATCGATAGTGTGCATTATTGGGTATGAAGAACATTTATTGGTAAAATTAATTTTTTATTGTTCAAAGCCCATATGTAGGTATGGTAAATATAGGAGTGGTTAAATGGGAATACATAATTCACATTTAGGAGAGCAAAATACATGTATAGCAATAATAAAACTTACATTACAATTTTTATTCTTTAACAAATTTACTAACTGAATAGTAAGAGTTTTTTCACAATAATTTTTCAAGTCCCAATGTAAAAGTTGTTGATTTGCTGATTTTCAGGTGGTCAGGTAGAATATTATAAAACCTTAAGCTCATATCCATTGGGCTATTGTTCTTTTATGGTATAGTTCTTTTATGATGGAATAATAGCAGTTGATATTCTCTCTATATATAATCCAGATATCTTACTTTCATATGAGAAGGCACAATTTAGTATGCCTGCAGGTGTCACCAAATAATCTTGCCAAAATGTTGGAGTAATCCATTCCTTTGATGGCATTGTCAGGTGGATGTCAGTTTGGGGTATGGCCATTTGAAATCTGAGGCGATCGGCATTGACCCAGAGGACTTCCTCAGATGCCAGGTACTCTAGCAGTCACTATTAATAATAATAGTAATATTCATTTTCCCAGCAACCAATGTTTCAGATATCAGGCACATCATTCAGCATACAAACAAAAATTTGCTAGCTGTAGATATGTATGCAGGATTACAATTAAATCAGCTATTATTGTCAACCAGTTACATTCCTGATAACTCTGCTGTTAATCTGATGTTTAATCATCTAAACAATGGATTGATAATCTGAGTCTCTCTGCCAGCCAAGGGAATTCCCTCCCTGCCATCCACACTTTTTCCCTCTCTTGCTTCCCCTTTTTCATTGTTTGGACTATGACTTTACTTAATCTATAAACACTTCTTCCTCTAGAAGAGCTTTTTCCACCTCACTCTAATGATTTACTGAAATAAATTATAATATTGAACTTCTGAAGGTGGGGGTATTTTCTGAAGCATTTGAATCCATGTAAGATCAGTTAGTCTATAGGTTCGAGAGAGAGATATGCATACAACGATTTAACAGACATTTGAGCACCAGTACAGCAACATTGCAAAAGCCTCCAATGGTTAGGTATGATGTATTTCGTTGCTTTAGTATACCTATTACTTGTTTTAGAGAAGTAAAACAATGAGGGATGTGCTTTCATTGGAAATTTTATTAAAATATTAAGAAAGGTGATGAAAATATTGAATTTTTAAGTATAGTTTTCTTTAAATCAAGGTAAAGGCATGTTTACTAAAATTTATGCCTTAAATTATACCACAAAACTACCATGACCCAAAATTTAAGCCATTAGTATGGTGTAGAGCCACTAAATGGCTATAAAATTATGAGTCTTGAAATGTCAAGCATTGCTGGTTCCTAATCTAATATTTTGGACTCTGTAGTTTCAAACAAAATATTTTTGTAATTATCATTGGAAAAGAGGGTAAAGAATTAAAAATGGATACCACAGGCAATATGATTAATTACTGGCACTATGATTAGCCCTTATTGGTATGGTGAAAAGCATTGAGAGTTTGTTCACATATAGTGTTTTAGGTATGTACAAGTATAACATGTATGTTGAGGTTATAATTGATGCATATAAAAGATTATCTATGTGGTCAGTCAAATATTACTTCACTTTCTTAATTGTAATGAACTAATGTGAAAAATAGCAAATTTCCAAAGATGTCTCCACGTTTTTAGAGGTAAGAATACATTTGGAAAATTTAAAAGATCATAAAACTTGACTGATAAACTTTGACTAATCATTCCTATGCATAGATAAATATTTATTATTAATACAATAGTTACAAGTCAACCATTCGCTCGGGCGGTAACATGAGGTGGCAAAAAGAAGTGTTACAATTAATACTCGTGCAGGAAATAAAATGTACATACCAAGACATAAACAACATACTCTCTCAAAAAAATACATATATTTTTTCTCAGTCTACTCATAAATGTCCTAACATTACTTGGGAAGGTTCTGGGATTCTTTCGGGAAGAGTATTTCAATCTTCTATCCCGCGATTGAAAAAGGAATATTTTCCTGTACTAGAAAATATTTCTTATGTTTTCCTGTATTTAAATATTATTTAAGCCTAAAGCATTTATAAAACAATAGTAACCCCTAAGTGTCCCATAAACATGGCTTATCCCATGATGTTATATAATTTTATTTATCTTACGTAACATCTACAGGACAGCCATATAAGATTATCGATATACTGACTAACTTTAGTGATGTCAAAATGAATGTATACAAGGTCAGAAGACTATCATTCATGCATGTGGAATGAATAGCCCCAGAAAATGTAATTTGAATGATTTTTTGGTGAAAAGTAGAGTGCTGGGCCACTGACCAAAGGGCCTTGGTTCAAATCCAGGTTATGCCTCTGGGCACCCTCAATTTTACCATGGCTTTTGGATTTTTTGGGTATCATCTTCCTGAGAAACTAAAGATGGCACAGGGAAAGTAAGTGGCCCATCCCTACCCTGATGTGTGATTTTCACACAACGTTGAGCACATTACTACATGAAGCTCTAATCTCATCTATCAAACCAACCTTTTTGTTGATAACTATGATTGGTGCTTCCTTTTCATCTTAGGTAGATTTAGGTTCCATTTTGCTCAAAAGACATAAGCAATTTATTTAAATAAGGAAATGGATTTCCTATTATTTATTCTATCATTGATCTATGGAACAATTTGTTAACTTATAAATAGCGGATATCCAGGATACTCCTTTTCTGATGAGAAAGCATAATTGCTCTAATAACAACTTGAAAATAATATTTTGTGGCAAATATGTTGGCACCTCCATATGAAGTAACCTAACTACATTAGAAAGAGAAACAAAGATTTGATGGCAAAATTATCTCGAAAGAAAAGGAATTACAACTGTGAAATTAAATGTAATCAGTTTTTTAAATGAAGCCTTTAAATAATGGTGGTTGTTTTTAGCTTGGATTGGGTTAAATTTTACCTTTATTTGTAAAAAAGGGGAACTTGAAGGAGGGGGAAAAAAGGGGAAATGCAACTGAAAGACTAGGGATTTCTGTGTTTGAGAGAATCACAACCTAAGTTCCCATATAGTAATGCTTTGATCAGATAAAGTTCTCTAACATTTTTGTAGATTAAAAGTACAAAATTTTCTAATACAAGTCACAAGGGTCCATTTTACTGCATGTAATCCCTTTTTGGTGGCCCAAATATATGAGAGATTAAATTCACAATGACGGAGCATGTCTAGTGACAAGAATAATTGTAAAATGTCTATTTTTCACATTTTTGATAAGAAGTTTGATGTTTTCATAAAAAAGATTTAATTTTTTAAAAAAATTTCATTTGCTTGTAGCACAATCAAAAATTCACATATCTCCTTATGATGAAATTTTTTATCCTTATTTTGGTTTCCTTTCCCATATGGTCATCAGACACAACACATTGCCTGAACATCTATGCCAATAGGGTGATGATCTTCACCCGTATACTCATTGTTGGGATCAGCCATGAGAATCCCTCGGAAATTCAGCTTACCAATGCCAGGCTCATGGACTTAGTTCATCATGCGGTCAAGGGATCAGAGGTAGGAGGGCCAGAGCACAGCGATCTATTCCTCACCATCTTCAGTGACCACAGGATTTGCTGGAGGCCTCTCAGGGAATCACCCTTCAGCTTGCAAAAGGGAAGGCTCCTCTTCCTCTTCATCCGGCCTCTGCATGCCTCCAACTCTCCATTGAATCAAGTCCAAGTGATGAGGCCATTATGGAAAATTGGTTCACTTGTATGAGAGGCAGAATTCCTCCATGGACAATGGTACAGCATTCCAAGGAGTTTCATTGGCCATTGAACAGCTGAATGAGGAGATCCCAAGGCGACAATGGTTGCTCCCAACCTCAGCGTGGGAAGCAGCTCACATTTTTTAAGTCAGTTTGCTCAGCAGTGCACAGTAATGCAATTTTCAAGGACACTACAAAGACGAATGGGTGCTTTGATTATCTCCAGACAGCAGCCATCTGAATGAACATGGGAATGACAGTTAGTGTGTCAATGAGAAAATATTAGAAATTGTATTGCTATGGTATTTGATTATTTGTTCCTAGAAACATGTATTTTGTTTATTTTTTTCAGCTAATGGGTCAAATTCCTGGATATTTTCCTTGAATAAGTTTTGAAAGTAGCTTTTGTATGCTTCTTTCCTATTAAAAGTGAAATTTGTGTGAATTTACAGTCCAATTGAAATACACCCTTCAATATACAACGGAAAAGCAACCAAGGTAATACAGGTAAAACAATATTTATTTTTTATTTATTATTGAATATCATAATTTGATTACAACTAGAATTCATATCCACAAGTGACACATTTCTTGGATGTGACGGCTAAATGATTAGGTGTGTACTGGCCTATTTTGCATTGGTCATTTCAATTTTGGTAAGTTACACATGATGGATCAGAAAGGGTGTATGATACTATGTGATCTTTTCTATTTCTTGGAGATACAGACTCTTTTCAAACTCTTTCCCCAACAATCATACAACAATTACTCACCTCTCATCCATCCAGTCTCACTCCTCACACACTCCTCTTCATTGTAGTTAGAGAAGAGTCATTTCTTACTTCTCCTAAGAATCTAGCTAAGGAAGGTAATATATCCATCAAAACATATTCTTTTATTCTTTCCTTTTAATGGTGCAGGGGAAAATATCTGTGAAAAACCTACTTTGAGATTTACATGAATTACCTGTAAATTTTAATGTGAATTTGGAAAAGGATGGAAAGAGTGAAATGGACAGAAAGGAAAACAAACAAGAAAGTGTTGGGCATGATGGGGAGGAAAGAGAATTGTTGAAAGAAATACAAAGATGGTAGGAAAGATGGATGCAGGGCATTTTAATTGACGATAGAAAGTTGAAGTCTGTAAGAGAGGGGAGAATGTTAGGCAAATGAGGAAGGAATTGGTTTAGCATGTTATACATAATTAAGGGAGGAAAGAAGTATGCAGGAATGAAGAGGAGCTTATTGCCAAGTGGGATTCCAGGTTGTTTAGCTAGACGAGGCAAGTAAATGTATCATTGTATAGGCTGAGTCCATCCAAAACCCAATTTAACTGTTTGAATACCAATAATAAAAAATATTAATAAATTTTTATCTTTTCACCATTTCTTATGTTTGTACTGTGTGATGGGTATTTTCATGCATAATAACTAAAAACACTTGATACGTTTTACTTTGCTATCTAAGAAGAAAGTAAAAATGAGCATACCACAAACATGAAGAAGTTAATGTGCTTGCTAGACTGTATTTATTAGTGTTACAATTATTTTAAATATATACTTGGTGATATTTACGGATTTGATTTTTTTTGTTTACTGGTTACATCTGATGGTCTTGTTGCATCTGATGCATACCATCTGAGGGTCTCACAAGTTTTTGGTTTATTATCAGGTTTGCCAAGGGCTGAAGGAATTGACTCACCACCCATGCCTAATACCTGACTTGAGCTAGCGACATATGGGTTAGGAGGTGAGCATGTTACCCACCTGACTAGTCTGGCTGGCATTAAAAGTGGCTTTTTCTTCAATTTTCTAGCACTTACATAAATTCTCATATAGCAGTGAGAAGGAAAAAACGTACCGGTAAACTCTTTGATTTGTTTCTAACAGTAGCATTGTCTCAGTATAGGTAGTTCTTGATAGATAACTCATAATCCAGTCAATTTTTATGAATTATGTAATATTATTTTTGGTTAACTACAAGTAATTTCATTCACTAATGCATGATTATTTGAATTATTTCATTTAGTCCAGAATCCTGTCTCATCAAGTTAGATTGATCCACAATCTGGAGATTTGGGTTCTATGCAAATGAAATACTTTTTACAATGGACTTGCACATATTTGTATATTAACTAGTACCAATTCTCATAACTGGAATTATTTTCTTCTTGTAAATATAAAAAACAATCCCTGGTGAGCATGTATGGAAGGGGTTAATAATTACCTTGTTTGTCATGATGAAATTCATGTGAGCAGATTTAGTTTTGGCTCTTTGAAGGATATGAAACTGACTCAAGAGTGCTATTATGCTTTGACTGTTGTGGTTCTTCTGCTCTGTTCATATTCAATAGCCTCTCCTACTTTCCAGCTGAAGCAAGAGAGAGAATTGATGCATGTATTATAGAAGGTAGAAGTAGATTGGATGGATAGGTGTATTATCCACTATGTCTACATCTCATCGACTGCTCAGGTGTATATATAGTTGCTGGAGTCAGGATGGGCAACATTAGGTAAGGGGTTAGATGGCTGTCCTGGGAAGAGTGATAGGAATGAAAGTTGACATGGAATCCATATTATGTTAGATTCACACATTTACTTAGCCAGCCAGTCAAGGGGTTATAATCATTTCTGAGTGCATGAGAAAAGCATTATGATAGGTATGGGATGAGAATCAATGTAAGAAACAGTGAAATGTTAAAATTGGAAGGCATTATAATAAAGCAGGTGGACATCTGCCTATGTAGTTTAGTCTTTTGGACCAAGATGGTCATAGGAGGGACATAAGAGAGATGCATAAGATCAAGTAGTTTCTATGGAAGGCGACTGACAGCCAAGGTCATTTGGGCCATTAGGGAAGGATGGGAAAGGATAGGTGGAGAGAAACCTAATGTCGGCATTAGCCTACTTTTGTCGAAAAGCGCCAAGGGCTTCGCAGTTTAACGCCCAATCTGATGGATGTTGTGCTCACTCAAAGTGATCTCCACAAAGCACCTAAAGTAGGGATCGGGATACCACTGAAAATATTTGTTGACTCAAGGATTTGATCCCGGGCCCTCTGGGTGGGAAGCCTGTACATTAGCCACTGCACCATCTCAATCCCCACATAAGATCAAGAAGCTTTTACAAGACAAGAGATGTTAAGTACAGATGTTAAGGAAGGATTACTGAAAGCTTTTATATGAAGAGTGGTTTGGAACTGTGTAAGAACTTGGTTGTTTAAGCAAGATGAAGGTGATGATTAGAGGCTTCGGAGACATGGGTATGGAGAAAGGAAAAATGGATGGAATGGAGAGCAAACGAAGATTTACTAGGTATGGTGGAATGAAGAGAGAGGATTGTCGGGAGAAATTTAAAGGAGCCAGGTAAGGAGAATACCAGGCATTGTGATGCTCTACATCAACCATTTTGATGATTTTTTGAGAATTGAATGCTGAAAATTGTGATAGGAGAATGGTAGGCAGGAGAGTAAGTGCATGAAAAGAATAGGCTTGGGGGATGAAATGAAGGGAAGTAGAAAGCACATGTAATTTAAGGGCTTCTTGTAGGGCTACGTTATCTTATAGAATGAAACAGTTTTGTAGCAGTATTGTCTGTACACCAAACGCTACCTTCAATAGACGATTAATAATAATTTAACCGCAATATTAAAGAGATCATTGCTATATTTAGCAGGTAAATATAGTAAAATTCTGGTGGAAATAAACAGCTTTTATAATGTATCTAATTTATATTATACATAATATATTTATATATAACATGGTGGGTTGTGGTAGTCCAGGGGTAGAGCGTTGAACTACGGAATGGAGGGCAAGCCTCTCGGCACCTGCAGCTACACCCAAGCGCTATGATTTTTTGGGTACCAGATCTTCCTAGCACAGAGAAAGGAACTGGCCCCCTACCCTGTGTGAACTTCAAATGCCATTGGGCTTAGTACTGGGTAAACTCTTCCATTACCAACCAATTGGAAAAGAGAATACTTTGTTCTTCCACAAGACATGTGGAAGAACTAAGTATTTCCTTTTTTGATATGAATCGCTTCCACAAAGTGATACCTCAAACCATTCTATTCATCACCTACCAAACCGACCTTCAGGTTGATTGCTGTGTTTATATATATATTTTACCCACTTATTCGAAATACCCATCCCTAATGGTGCAAATGACCTCAGCTGTCGGTTGCCTCCCCTAAACACTACCAATACTAAAGAAACTGCGGGAGATGCCGCAACAGTAACTTTTAACAGAGTCATCCGCTAATGTGCATTTCAATGCAACAATTTCAGTGTAAAAATCATTTGCCTTGACTGGGATACGAACCCAGATCCCTCAATATCTGGTCGAGTGCTTTAGCCACTTAAGCTACTGAGGCGTCCTCTTAAACTATGAAATTTTGGGGCTTTTAAAGGAACTAGATGTTGTGACGAAATGCCATACATACAATGTCACAGGCATTCGTATTCGTGCGCGACGCGCCACAGTCCACGAGGTTAAAGCCAACTTTAAACACTTATGGTGTTTATATGAATTTGTCAAAGTGTAAACACCATAAGTGTTTTAAAGTTGGCTTTAACCTCGTGGACTGTGGGGCGTCGCGCACGAATACGAATGCCTGTGACATTGTATGTATGGCATTTCGTCACAACATCTAGTTCCTTTAAAAGCCCCAATATTTCAGAGCTTAAGAGGATGCCTCGGTAGCTTAAGTGGCTAAAACACTCGACTGGATATTGAGGGATCTGGGTTCGTATCCCAGTCAAGGCAAATGATTTTTACACTCGGAAATTGTTTCATTGAAACTAACAATACTACTGGAAAATTTCAAATATTATTGTACCCCTTACTACAGTATACTAATTTTTTGCTCAATGGCTTTGTCTAAATGGTCTAAATGAGCAGGTAAATGTAGAACATAAGTAGTATATCCTCACCAGACAAGTGTAAAGTAGAAATAAAAAAACAAATTGATAACTCATACATATATTGAAAAAATATAGACAATTTTATGATATTCCCTGTAAAACATAAATGCATGGCCATCTGAAAAGGGCACCATTACTACCAGTAGACATTATCTTAAGTCTTCAAAGTTTCCCCAGAAGGAACAGTATCATAATGATATACTGTAGATCATTAGCATAAGTCTTTTCCTCAAAGTTGCGACATATTCCATTCATGATAAGTAGTGTTATTCAGCAATTTTTTAACACCCCTTTCATCACTGTGTTTCTCATATCCAGCATTACTTCTTTAGGATTTTGAGACTTTACTACGGCTGTACCAGAAACAATCATATTAGCTCCAGCCTGCAAACAGCAAGAATACATTTATTAATTGATCTCATACATACATATTACATTTTTACTTGAAATATATAAGTAATGATACATACTTCTGCACACAAATTGATATTGTCAAGGCTAACACCACCATCAACTTCAATGTCTAATTCTGGGTAATTTTGTCTAAGCCATTCTACTTTAGGCATCATATTAGCCATAAAGGCCTGGCCTCCAAATCCAGGTTCAACTGTCATGACCAATATCATATCAGCAAGGCTTATGTATTCTTTAACAATATCAACAGGAGTATTTGGCTTGATCCCTATTCCAACCTATAAATAATTTATCCATGAAAATTTCTTTTAAGCTTTTATTCAAAACAAAATATATCTTTAAATAAAATTCATCGAAGTCTAACTTACCTTCATACCTGAATCACGGATTTTTCGACAAAGTGAAGGTATATCATTGGAAGCTTCATAATGGAATGTGTATTGATCCACGTTGGCATCAGCCATCGGTTCAACCCACTAAAATTAAAATCAATGGCGATTATAAATCTATAAATACTAAACCATAAAATGTAAAACTTGAGAGTTTTAGAATGCCTGATATAAGAATATTTGGTCATTAAGAAATAAGTCCTCTCAGTGGTGCCAACTTTCACTTTCGGGCAAATATGCTAACCATTAAGGCAATTAAGAGGATTGATGCAAATTTTGAATTTTACCAAGGAACTTGATGACAGGAATGTGTATAAATGAGCAGTAGAAGATAATAAGTGGAGTTATGAACATGATCGAAATCTAATGCTCGAGAAAAACCTCAGTGCAACGATAATCATAATAAAAGAGGGGGATTTAAATAAAGAAAATTACTAAAATATGCGGGAGGGGGACTTAATGGTGGCAAAATTTAAAATTAATGAAAAGAATAGAAACTGCTCTCATTTTTCAAAAACGCATGAACTACTTAATGATTCCGCTTAGTTCCTTAGCGTTTTTCTAAATCTCAACATTCCTATGTAACTATTATCAACTTCATCCAGCAGAATGTTTCCTATTGGACACCCTATTCTGGTGTGAAGGGGTTCAACAAGTCAGACGGAACTTCAGTTCTGTAATTTAAAATAATCACTTCAGGCGATACCTCCCCTTTATCTAACAAAACATTTTCATTGTCTGCATGATAAACGACAACAGGGAACCACTATTAATTCAGCCAGCTTCCTCAGATTATTCAAAAAGAGATACATAACTTCTTTGCCGAAAGCTATACCGTTTGTATGCATCACAAAATATCTTCACTTCAGAATAATATTAAGACCTTAAAAAGGATTGAGATGAACATTAGGATTCCTGCTCCTCTATACATTAACATCATATCAAATATCTTTGATGATAAAGATGCTGAGGCAAAGGTACTGTTCGGGGACTGCGTGGAATTTGCCAATGGCCCAAGATTTGGCATTCCACTTGGATAACCACGTTTGACATCGGTTTATGTCAACCTTTTACTGATATTACTGCTCACCTGCTCTGGATTTGAAACCATCATATGAGTTTCAAAAAATGCTTTGGGTATCTTTGTCCGGAGACACTTAACGACTGGGTGCCCAAAGGTAATATTGGGTACGAAATGCCCATCCATTACGTCCAAATGTAGATAATCCGCACCAGAGTCCAGAAGCCTCTCGGATTCTTCAGATAGCTTGGAAAGATCAGCATTTAAAATAGAAGGGCCTATTTTGCATGTCAACTTGCACTTCTCCATGTTAAGTGAAAATTTGGTAACAGTTCAGACAGTGGGGAGTTATGGCAAACGAATGACTCTTTTCGAAAGGAACCTTAACAGATGTTGCACTTCCACCAATGAATCACAGACAGCGATATATTAGGTAGGTTTGGCCGAAATGCTTTGATTGCTGTTGATCTAAGATGATTCCCAAGTGCCGCCTACAGTGGGAATTTTGACGCAATCCTTCACTCATTTTTTAAAAATTTTGTTAGTAATACCGATCAGTCCCGTGGCTGGGCGCAAGGTTGGCGATGTTCCTGAGCGCTCATCGCGAATTATAATTTTTGCATTGCGAATGACTTGAGTTAGTGCTTAGAGGCAAATTATACAGCGCAAAATCATTTTTTCGCCATATCACCCGACGCGATTGGGTGGCGAGGTGATTTTGGGAACGCAGCTAGATAAGCACGAAGGACGAGCGAACCGATTCGGTGATGAAAAGCCAAAATTAAGAAGTGGAGATGAAAGAGCCCAGAAGGTATCAAATTGAAAAAATAAAAAATATCAGTATTTTTTACTTTTTACAAAACTTTTCTATAAAGGCGATGTAGGCAAATTAATTTTCAGGTTGTAAGGAAATCTTATTGCTCAAAATATTTCAAAAGGGGCGAAATAGGAACATATAATTGGGTATGTGTAATCATTTTACTCATCGAAGGGAATGGGTATTGTTCATTTTTCGCCCCGAGTTCCCTCAGTTTTTTACCATTCAATTGGTTCCTTATCATTGTCAGCATAAATGATATAAAGGGATATAGATGCCATATAGGTAGATGTTATGGCATAATTCAAAAGCCTTTCAGGCTTAAAAGTTCTCCTAATGGATTTTGGCTTCCTAGCAAAACTGAAGGATTGAATTAATCCCCCGTCTTTTACTTAGTAATTATTTAGTTGAATGCTGTCTCTCTGCCAACATAAAATTTTCATTATATATATATATATATATATATATATATATATATATATATATATATATATATATATATATATATATATATATATAATTTTCAATTAAATATTAATTCATTAAATTTAATAAAATTATATATATATATATATATATATATATATATATATATATAATTTTATTAAATTTAATGAATTAATATTTAATTGAAAATTATATATATATATTTTTTTTTAATGTAATCTACCGGTTAAGGTAGGTTTTTGGATGGAAACAACTACCAAACAAATATTTTATTACTCCTACAAAACACAAAATCCATCATCCTACTCTATATCAGGTCCCTCTTCATCTCTGAGTACTTTCTTCCTCCCTTCATCCCGTCCAACATCCCTATCCTGTTCCTTCCCTTTCCTCTTTTGCCCAACATCATACCGTCTATCACAGTCTTCAACATCTCACTGCCGGTAAACACCCCCTTCATCCACTTTTCCTGCCTCCATACGATTGCTCACAACAAACCCCTCTCTTCGCCCACCATACCAAGTACTTCCTCATTTGTTTTCTTCTCTGTCCATTTCACCTTCTCCATTCTTCTCCACACCCACATTTCAAAAGCCTCCAATCTACGTCTATCCTCCTGCTTCAATGACCACGTTTCCGCACCGTACATAGCTATGCTCCATATCAAAGTTTTTACGAGTCTTTTCTTAACATCCTTACTCAAAGTCCCTGTCATCAACTCCCTCCCTCCTTGTGAAAGCCTCTTTGCCTAGCGCAATTCTTCTCCTTACGTCCCTACTACTTTGACCGTGTTAGTCCAAAACACTACCGAGATACGTAAACTGTTCTACCTGCTCTAGTTTTTGCCCTCCTATTTTAATGTTAAGCTTGGCAATTTTCTTTCTAGAAAATTGCATAACCTTTGTTTTATTAATATTGATTCTCATCCCATACCTTTCGCACTGAATTTCCAATTCACTCAGCAATGCTTGCAGCCCCTTGGCTGACTGACAAACTAAAGCTTGGTCATCAGCAAACCTAACTGATTTTACGAATTCCCCGCACACTTTCATTCCTACCTCCAGTTCTTCCCATGCCTCTTTGATCATTTCCTCTGCATACAGGTTAAACAGCAATGGTGATAATGGGCAACCCTGCCTTACACCCCTTCCTGACACTGCCCATTCTGACTCCCCGTTTCCCACCCGCACCTGAGCAGTCTGAGACATGTACAGGTTGCGGATTAGCCTCCTTTCCCTCCAATCTATTCCTATTTTCTGCAATACACTCATTAGTTTTTCCCAATTCACTCTATCAAACGCTTTTTCGGAATCTGGGAAACAGGCAAATACCTCCTGGTTGTGTTCTCTATTCCTCTCGATTAATAATCTCAGTACTGCAATGGCATCATGCGTACCTCTCCCCTTCCAAAACCCAACTGATCATCCCCTAAGTAATCATTTGCCCTACTCTCTATCCTTTTGTTTATGATCCTGAGAACAACTTTAGCTGCGTGGGATTTCAAACTAATTGCCCTATAGTCCTCACATGACGTGACCTTTACCTTTTTCGGAATAGGAACTAAAACTGATCTCACAAAGTCTTCCGGCCAGATTCCCTCCTCATAAATACTACGGATCAGCCCATATGGCCTCTTCCTCCCACATTTTCCTAAGCATTTTAAAAGTTCCACGGGAATGTTATCTACCCCCACGGCCTGATTTAGTTTCATCTCCCTTAATGCCCTTTCTATCTCATTGTCTAGTATGCCTGGACCTAAGCTGTCTTCCTCTACGTCATTTTCTTTTTCAATGTCTAACTTTTTTGGTCATATATATATATATATATATATATATATATATATATATATATATATATATAATAAAATATATATATATATAATTATATATATATATATATTAATATATATATATATATTAATATATATATATATTAATATATATATATATATATATATATATATATATATATATATATATATTTATATATATATAGTGGGTCCAGAGAAGAAAACAAATGAGGAAGTACTTGGTATGGTGGGCGAAGAGAGAGTTTTGTTTGGTGCAATCCTATGGAGGCAGGAAAAGTGGATGAAGGGGGTGTTGACCGGCAGTGGGATGTTGAAGACTGTGATAGAGGGTAGAATGTTGGGCAAAAGAGGAAAGGGAAGGAACAGGATAGGGATGTTGGACGGGATGAAGGGAGGAAGAAAGTACTCAGAGATGAAGAGGGACCTGATATAGAGTAGGATGATGGATTTTGTGTTTTGTTAGGAGTAATAAAATATTTATTTGGTAGTTGTGTCCATCGAAAAACCTACCTTAACCGGTAGATTACCTTAAAAAAAAAAATGTGGTGGGTCGCGGTAATGTGTGAATATTACATGCCGTCGGGCTTAGTACAGGGTGAACTCTATCATCACCTACCAAACTGACCCTCGGGTTGATTACTGTGTTCATATATATATATATATATATATATATATATATATATATATATATATATATATATATATATATATAAAATACAGAACACAGTAATAAACACAGTGTGTGTGTGTATATATATATATACACACACACCCACTACATATGTGTCCTTTCTTGGTGTTTAAAAATCTTTTATATATATATGCATATATATCTGTTGATTAAGATTTTAAACAGATGTGCGTGGTTTTTATGGTACAGGATGATGACGACAATGTTGTTGAAATAACGTGAGTGACCTTTCTTTGTGTTTCTGCCTTTAAAAATATTAATCAATGTGTTTACATATTTGTGCTTCGCCAAAGAGCACTCTGTGTCAAAGGTATTTATATGTATGATTTTACTTAATCTTTACTGAAGTATTTTTGTGCCAGAGGAATATTTACATGAATCAGAGTGGTAAGGTGCTTTAAAGGATATTTGTGGAGTGTTATTTTACCATTTACGTTCCCTTGGAGCAGGTAAGGATGGTTAATGTACAACAAGTCTGGCATTCTTGCGGCAGGTGTCAAGAGGTCTAGCAGTTATACCTTGAAAAAAACCGCTAGATTCAGTGGTGGTCTACAATTTTTGTCGTATTAATTTTAATATGTTAGTTTTACGTACTGTACGCAAATACATTTGTTATATCTTGGGATTTGATTATCTAAAAAGCTGTTTTTTGTGTTTTAATCATAGAACTAAAACTATTGCTACATCAGCAATATTTGTGTTGCTACATCAACAAATTTACATTGATTTTCGTCCTTGGGATCTAATACATTAATTCAAATCGAGTAATTTCTAGATAACTCTGTGAAACAACATTGATTTCAGCAAATGCCTCAGATTATACTTTTTCTCAAGTAATTCTTAATTGAAGAATATCTTAAAAAATTATCTAAAATTCCTGGATGAAAGGAGAATTAAAAAAATTGTCTTTTACTTTATGTCAAGTTACTAATTTACTATTACCACCAGACTAGGTCATTTCAATCCTTCAGTTTTCTTGTGTCAGTTGCGTAAAATACTCTAAATACGAGGGTCATCCGGAAAGTAGTACCCGTTCGTGCCGCATGAAGTGCTGACGACGCGAGTAGCCGCTGGACGAGGTCAGATAGCTTCAGTGGCTTGTCTGCCTTCTCTGAGCCAAGTTGCGTGACGCTAGCATTGCCTGTGTTGTTTCTGTGATTGTTTACAATGTTTAAAAAAATTGAGAACGCCGCCAGTTGTGAAGTGAGGGCAGTGATTAAATTCCTCAATGCAAGAAACGTTCGCCCATGTGATATTCATCGCCAATTAAAGGAGGTGTATGGAGACAATGTAATGGACGAGTCGTCTGTTCGGCGGTGGTGTCGCAACTTCAACATGGGGAGGGGGAACACACACGACGATGAGCGTTCGGGGAGACCGTCTGTCATTACAGACCAACTGGTGAGCTCAGTTGACGAATTCGTGAGGAACGATCGGCGCGTCACAATTGATGACATCTGTGAGCATTTTCCCAATGTTTCTCGAACAATTGTTCATGAAATTGTTAAACACCATCTGCATTATGCAAAAATTTGTGCAAGATGGGTCCCTCGCGTATCTCAATGAGCTGGCGGCGAAGGACTATGCAGCAGGAATACAGAAACTTGTCACACGTTATGACAAATGCCTTAATTTGCTTGGAGATTATGTTGAGAAGTAGTTTAAAGTATCCTCTTTCAAATAAAATTTTTTATGTTTGTTAATATTTACTTTTGTGTCTTTATTTCACGAACGGGTACTACTTTCCGGATGACCCTCGTATTTTAAAAAAAGGTCGGAAGACTTAAGGTGCCATTCCTTTAGTACCCTTTTAGGATAGTGATATTCATTATTTAAGCAATAACTTGATCAATTTAAAGCTTAAATTTCACTGACTGCACTCTAAATACCGGCAAATGTTTGCAACTGATATTATTGATATATTACTGATATATAATATATATATATATATATATATATATATATATATATATATATATATATATATATATATATATATGTATATATATCAGTAATTAAGCAATCATTGTTAAATATCAGTTGCAAAATTTTAAAAATATCAGTGTGAAATATGATTGCTTAGTTACTGATATATATATATATATATATATATATATATATATATATATATATATATATATATATATATATATATAAAACCAGAAGGTCGGTTGGGTAGGTGATGGTTGAGTTCACCCAGTACTAAGCCCGACGGTAGGTGAAATTCACACATCAGGGTAGGGGGGCCAGTTCCTTTCCCTGTGCCGGTTATGATTTCCCAGGCAGACCTGTACCCAAAAAATCACATAGCTTGTGTGCATATATGCATCTATAAAAGGAAAAGGGACAGGAACAAATATAAAGGACAAACACAGTAGAGGTGGGGAAGGCAGAATATATTTCATTCAACCTTCCCCACCTCTACTGTGTTCATCCTTTATATGTGTTTCTATCCCTTTTCCCTCCCCGGACTACAACCTTGACGTGGTGGAAGGGCTTGTGCGTTCTGATGACCCCTAGAGCTGTGCTGGCGGGAGTAATAATTATTGCTCCTGGTAGGGTCACCCATGCCAGATAGGTCGAAGGTTAGGAGCCAGACGAAAGGTAGTCCATGCAGCGTCTGTTCCTCAATGAGGCGGCTGCAACGGCGTCTGACCCCAGTAGGGCGGCCAGTAAGTGATGGTGTCACGTTAAAAACACTATTGAGGAAGGCAACGGGAAACCACATCAATTATCATTCCCAAGATTAACATGATGGACTATACAGAGATTTTGAGTCCTGGCAACTACGGGGCTCGGCCCAATCGGCCGTGTGTCGTGCCCGGCAGCGGGGGAGGCAAGGCTTCCGCGGTTGTCATCCCACAAAACCCTTGCAAGGGATAACCAGCAGCAGCAGGACAGAAGACGTAGGAGAAGAAGACCACATTAGCTAGAATAGGAACGTGGAATGTTAAGACAATAATGAGGACAGGGAAATTGGAGAATGTTAAGCGAGAGATAGAAAGGGGAAATATAGATATTTTAGGTCTATGCGAGGTGAGGTGGAAAGATAGCGGGGATAACTGGAGTGAAAATTATAGAATAATATACATCGGCGAGGACGAGAGCCAACGAGGGGTTGCCATAGTATTAAATGAAGAGGTAGGAAGAAGCATAGTCAACATAGAGCAGGTAACGGATAGAATACTACTAGTAGAGATAAAAGCAGAACCAACGAACTTAGTTATTATTCAGGTATACATGTCACCGAGCAACCATAAAGAAGAAGAGGTCGATAGGATATACAACCAGTTAGAGGAAATAATCGCGTGTGTTCCTGCAGGGAAACATTTGATAGTGATGGGGGATTGGAATGTGAAGGTAGGCGAAGGAAGAGATGGTGACGAGGTCGGGGACTACAGTTCAGGCATGAGGAATGACCGCGGGGAGAAAGCAGTTGAGTTCTGCAGGAGACAGGGCTTAGTCATCACCAACACTTGGTTTAGACACCACAAAAGACGCAGGTATACATGGAAAATGCCAGGTGACTCAGAAAGGTATCAGCTAGATTATATCCTGGTTAGACACAGGTTTAGGAACAGTGTGATAAATTCCCACAGCTTCTCGGGAGCAGATGCGGACTCAGACCACAATTTAGTTGCTATGAAATGTAGCGTCCGTTTCAAAAGGATAAGGTAGGGGTGGCGAGTTAGAAAATGGAATGTAGAAGCATTAAATGGGTTGAAAAGGAAGGAATACAAACAGGCGGTAGAGAAAATCATGGAGGATGGTAAAGGGCTTAGTACTATAGAAGAAAACTGGGAAATGATCAAGAAAGGGTTTTTAGCGCTAAAAGGACTAGGAAACCATGGATCACAGATGAGATGATTACAAAGATGGATGAGCGGCGAAAATGGAAGAATGTAAATACAGAATTAGGCAAAATGAAGTACAAAGAATTAAACAATAAATTGAGGGGGGCAACAAATAAAGCAAACGAAGCATGGTGGAAGACGCAGTGCGAGGATATGGAAAGTCTGCAGAGGAAGGGTGAAATCGGTGCGCTGTACAGCAAAGTTAAATCCTTATCGGGAAGTAAGAAAGGGAGATCAACGTTAGCAGTTAGAGATAAGGCGGGTAAGGCAATAGTTGACACAGGAAAGATCCAAGAGAGATGGAAGGAATATATAGAAGAACTGTATAGTAATGAGCTTAGACCAACAAAGCTAGACATAGGAAAGGAACCTGACGTAGAGGAAGATATAATTAATGGTTTCTGGCGTAACTTTATGGAACCGATTCATTATAAATAAATGAAAGGACTAACTTTGTAGTTCCACAACTACAAAGTTAGTCCTTTCATTTATTTATAGAGGAAGATAGCTTAGGTCCAGGCATACTAGACAATGAGATAGAAAGGGCATTAAGGGAGATAAAACTAAATAAGGCCGTGGGGGTGGATAACATTCCTGTGGAACTTTTAAAATGCTTAGGAAAATGAGGGAGGAAGAGGCTATATGGGCTGATCCGTAGTATTTATGAGGGAATCTGGCCGGAAGACTTTATGAGATCAGTTTTAGTTCCTATTCCGAAAAAGGTAAAAGCCACGTCATGTGAGGACTACAGAACAATTAGTTTGATATCCCACACAGCTAAAGTTGTTCTCAGGATCATAAACAAAAGGATAGAGAGTAGGGCAAATGATTACTTAGGGGATGATCAGTTTGGGTTTAGGAAGGGGAAAGGTACGCGTGATGCCATTGCAGTTATGAGATTATTAATCGAGAGAAATATAGAACACCACCAGGAGGTATTTGCCTGTTTCGTAGATTTCGAAAAAGCGTTTGATAGAGTGAATTGGGAAAAACTAATGAGTGTATTGCAGAAAATAGGAATAGATTGGAGGGAAAGGAGGCTAATCCGCAACCTGTACATGTCTCAGACTGCTCAGGTTCGAGTGGGGAACGGAGAGTCTGGTTGGGCAGTGTTAGGAAGAGGTGTAAGGCAGGGTTGCCCATTATCACCATTGCTGTTCAACCTTTATGCAGAGGAAATGATCAAAGAGGCATGGGAAGAACTGGAGGTAGGAATGAAAGTGGGTGAGGAATTCGTAAAAGCAGTTAGGTTTGCTGATGACCAAGCTTTAGTTTGTCAGTCAGCCAAGGGGCTGCAAGCATTGCTTAGTGAATTGGAAATTCAGTGCGAAAGGTATTCGATGAGAATCAATATTAATAAAACAAAGGTTATGCGATTTTCTAGAAAAGGCCAAGCTTAACATTAAAAAAGGAGGGCAAAAACTAGAGCAGGTAGAACAGTTTACGTATCTCGGTAGTGTTTTGGACTAACACGGTCAAAGTAGTAGGGACGTAAGGAGAAGAATTTGCTCTAGGCAAAGATGCTTTCACAAGGAGGAGGGAGTTGATGACGGGGACGTTGAGTAAGGATGTTAAGAAAAGACTCGTAAAAACTTTGATATGGAGCGTAGCTATGTACGGTGCAGAAACGTGGTCATTGAAGCAGGAGGATTGAAGTAGACTGGAGGCTTTTGAGATGTCGGTGTGGAGAAGAATGGAGAAGGTAAAATGGACAGAGAAGAAAATAAATGAGGAAGTATTTGGTATGGTGGGCGAAGAGAGGGGTTTGCTGGGAGCAATCCTATGGAGGCAGGAAAAGTGGATGAAGGGGGTATTGACCAGCAGCCGGATTTTGAAGACTGTAATTGAGGGGAGAATGTTAGGCAAACGAGGAAAGGGAAGGAACAGGATAGGGATGTTGGACGGGATGAAGGGAGGAAGAAAGTACTCAGAGCTGAAGAGGGACCTGATGTAAAGTAGGATGCTGTGTTTTGCTAGGGGTCACAAATTATTGAATTAGTAATTATGTCCATCCAAAAACCTACCTTAACCGGTAGATTACCTAATAATAATCCCTTTTCCTTATATCTATTTCCATGTGAATGAGTATTTGTTCGCAGTTTGGTAGGACTTTGCGTTTGAATGTATATAAAAAAACCATAAACACAGTAATCAACCTGAAGGTCGGTTGGTAAGTGATGGTAGAGTTCACCCAGTACTAAGCCCGACGGCATGTGAAATTCACACATCAGGGTAGGGGGGCCAGCTCCTTTCCCTGTGCCGGTTATGGTTTCCCAGGAAGACCTGGTACCTGAAAAATCACATAGCTTGGGTGGAGCTGCAGGTGCCCAGAGTGCCTTACCAGGGAATCGAACCCGGATATATATATACACACACATACATATATTATTACTGATATAGACTGATAGCGTCGGACATTACATGAATTACTGTAAATAGGTACTCAAATAATAAGACCTGGATTCCTGGAAGTATAAAGCAAAATTTTCATTGCATTTAATATTTCCAAGGAACCATATTTCAAATCAAATGAAGTGTCTACAATTTGAAAGTTCTGATTTTATTTTTATATAAAAGTTTTATAATTTGTACATCATACATTACATATGTAATTTATGAAGCATCATAAATCAAAGATTTCGATTAAGAATCATTTTTACAGAGTTAGTAAAGAAGAACATTTCAACAATAATACTGCATCTTTGCCAGAAATATCACTTATTATAATTTTAGATTTCACTTCCATGGTTCTTGATGATTTTCTCCTCATTCATTTATGTATGGTACAAGTTTAGGTATTTGATATTCCCTTTTGACAGAAACAACTTCCTCAATATCAACTTATCCATGTAAAACATGACATTCTACCTAAAATATTCTTCATGCCATATTTAATACAACACATACTAATACTCATGCATTAATGGTTTTGAGTAAAACTGTACCTTTATACTGCCCAACAGAATCCTATACATCCTTTCTAATCAGTGGCCATTCACTCTTACTCAAATCTGTAACAAATGACAATTTATGTCGTTTATGGTAGTAAATATAATTGGCAAGATGAAAAGTTACCTACTGCATTCACAATAAAGAAAATATAAAATATAACAATGTCTTGAATGACTTCCCAAATCAATTTAACAGATTCCTCATGAGAAATTGTCTTACATTTGCATGATCTCCTTTTCATACATAAGCAATGATCAACCACAGCAATACCCATGAACACCTGATCACCCCATTTAAAACTAAATTGCAAAAAAGATCCAATATGAGACTAGGTAAATAATTTTTTATTACCCTATTTACATGAACATTTCATAAACATTGGTTATCATTTCTTTCTCATATGCTCATTTTCCCACATAAAGATTACATGTCAAATGCAAGGTATAATTAATATTGTACACTAAATCTTGTGCATACAATATCAATTACCCAATATCCAAAAATCCAGTAATTAAAGCTGCATGTACAAAAAGTTTTTTAATAAAGCAAAGATATGAAAATTGTCTTACCAACAGATTTTTATGTTTGATATATAAATGTACCATTCAGCCTACAAAGATCGCAGATCTTCCGGAATTGGATATCACCAATTTGCAATTCATTGACACTCGTTTGTAGGCAAAACAAATAATTTAACAACTTTTCCTTTAGATGTAACTTTCATTTACAACAGCCACTAGAATTCAGCGATTGAATACATAAAACTAAGCAACTGCATCATGTAAGTTAATAATTTTCATCAAATACCAAGTCCAAAACTTTTTTGGGTAGCTGAATATATACAACATTTCATCCCCTTCTGTTTCTCATGTTGAGCTTCTTTTGCCTCTTGTTTTTATAAATAATAATCAAATAACTCTTCATTAACCCCCACAAAATCACCACAAGAGCAGATGATGTAACTGAAATATCTTGAAGAGTGACTTGAAAGCAACTGGGCTATCTACTGAGGAAAAGGATAATGAAGAAGGCAATTGTGACCAAATAAAAGAGTTGAATCACGCTAAGTGTATGCAGATGGCTAAAGCACCATGCCCAGCAGAGATGTAGGGGATGCTGATAGTTGGCAGCTAGCTTAGGTCTTCTTTGGAGCTAGGATGCACAACTTTTACTTCTTTCCTCTCTCATCAACGTCCACCAGATTTAGAGTGGGTAATAAGCCACTGAAGAGTGATGTCTATGTTGTCTTTCTCTTTGCAAGAAATAGAATAACAGCATATCTCCCGATCCTGAATGGCTGAAAGGTTCCTTAAAAATAATGGAGAAGTTGGAATTTAATTGTTGAAAGAATACACTTTAGCTAAGACTGAAATAATACTAGAAGCTTAAGAATACTTTTAAGTTAGTACTTACTATTAATTTGTTAACCTGAAATTTTGATACTAAATGCTATAGCTCACCACTTCATACTAAAACCTTTTTGTATGAGAAATCCACAACTTTAGGGTCAATGAGTCAGTACCCACCAGTGCATTCTGCTGTTTCTCATAAAGTTATGTACACAGAAAAGGACACACATTGGGTTTAGTGAATCTGAATTGTATTCTGAACCCTCCAGTCAATCATGAAATACTCTATTCCAGTGGGTTACCAAGCTGTTATAACCTGTCTGCCATAACCAAGTTATAGTTATTGCCAGGATATAACGGCATCGTCATTGTCTATAATGAATAAATATACCATTTATAAACTATTGAGAGAAGTAATTCAATACAGTAATACTTTTTCACAAAATTATTTTTTTCTTCTGCCATAACCCACAGAAGAATTTTGCACCAAGTATGATACTCGTAACTCTTAAAATGCAAGTTGCACAATCGTGGGTGACAATGGGCATTAGGTTACCAACCTAATTACTAATAACCAAAATCAACTCAACATCCCACACCTAGAGAGAAAACAAGTCCGTCATCCCTGAGATAGCAGGCAGGTACCTTGAAGGTACACTAACTCCACTCGTTAAGAATGAATCATTATATGAGAATTATTTAGTCCAAACAATTTTTCAATATTATCACCTCATAATTTAGATTTTATTTTCCCATAATTATTACTTACACTTCTCATTTCTCTTGGCTGCATTTTTAATTCTCCATTAAATAGAATAGAAAATAACATTAGATTTTAAAAAACTGACACTAGCAAATCTATCAGTGTTTCAGCATTCCATACTTCCTGTTTGCTTCCATCCTCTCCTTTATCTCTACGCCTTTACTTCTGCCTTTGGCACTTAAATCATTTAAGAGTTAATTCTCTAAAATACTAGTGGCATTCACATAAAGCCTCAACCTTTCATCACTGATTAACTGAGTCAACTATAAGAATATGCAGTCTTCAAGCCAGCATTTTACTATGCTAACTCCTCAAAAAATGAATTTTAAATCACCTGCACCTCATCTCACCAAATAATTCAACAGTACATGCAAATCAGATACTATAGTGTAGTATATGTGAATTTTCCATCAGTGAAGACCCGGAGTTTTACCCCTAACTCCTTCGGATCCAATACAGATTTTAAAATTCTATAAAACATTTGAACAGTTTCTTTATTGACAGCTTTGCCATAAACCTGTGAGTAACATCTCTAAGTTACAAACTATCTTGACTCAATGCACCAGCAGTAAGCAATCTGAAAGTTGGAAATATAAACCAAACAACTAATTAACTTTTCAGAGTTCATATTAAGGTAAAGCCTCCAATCATGAAGGTGATATCCAGTTGGACCATTGGCCCCGGCCCATTTCAAAATAACCCAATAAAACAAAAAACTTGACAACCACGTGTCTTATCCTCTATAAAGATGTATCATCACACTTCAGAAGAAGTGTTTTATATTGCATCCCTGATTCCTTGGAAGAGTCTTTCTTGGCTCCAATCCCTCCTCCCACATTAATCATCCAGACAAGTTGTGGAGAACAGATTTAGAGGTAACAATGAAGGCCCTGTTCCCTTGTAGTACTATAGATTTAGGGTAGGCAACTGCCAGCTGAGGTAATTTGCACCATTTGGGATAAATGAGAAAGGATGGATAGAAACCTGACATTGGCATTAGCATACTCTTGACGAAAGGCACCAGGGGGTCCACAGCTTAACGTCACATTCAACGGATGGCATACTCACTAAAAGTGCTCTCCACAGTAGGGATTGGGATGCCACTGAAAAAGATCTGCAGTCTCCAGGAGTCATACCTGGGCCCTCTGGTTGGGAAGCCAATACGCTAGCCACTGCATCATCTTAATCCCTGTTCCTATTTTTGAAGTAGGAGAAGATCAAAACTCCCTCTCCTATAACTTTCTCCAAAGGGAACCTTCAACAAAAGGTACCACAAACTTGGCAAGATGGAAGGTTTGACTTGTGTGATAAAGAGGAATGGAGCAGGTTTGGGGTTTGACTAAGACCATTTTGACATTAACCATGACTGATAACAGATAATAATCATCATCTTTCCTGATTACACGATACACTTAAGCAAAAATCATTAATGCTTTCTATCCTCTTAACTGGCCCTAACATTGAAGTTTTTTCCATGCATTGTTTTATCCTTAATTCTCCATACAAATTTTTCTCTTTGAGATTTTTCATTATTCAATGTCTTCTACAAGTGATTTAAGATCTAAGGCAAATATACTTATGGAAAATGATTCAAAATATTTCTCCAATAAGGGCGAAGCTAGAATTTCCTGATTCATTAATAAGCAATCAACAGGTCAATGGAAGCAATTTGAAATAGTTTTAGGATGAGTAAAATCTGGCATGATAGAATGTGACATTAGAGGCATAGAAATAGAGAGAGAAGATTAAAATAGACCAAAACCAATTTGAGGAATTGGTGGACAATACTTAAACAATACATGCCTCAAGTGAGAATGCCAAACTCCCATAAAGGCTATTTTCACCTGTATTCAACATTGATTATATAAACGGCTATATTTGAGTTAACAATAAGGGCTTTAGGTACTTATAATGTTGACATTGAAACAATTCTGATCATTATTAAAACCCCCAAGAAGAAGAGGGAACTATAGGAAGGAAATTGTAGAAAGGTATAAATTCTATACCAAAATAATGAAGAAGAGAGAGAAAGTAGGCCTTGTTTGGTCAATGGAGGTAGCTTTAAATCATAAATGTGCTAGGGCTGTCTTCCTAGTCTAACTAGCTCTAACATACTTTTGCTTCCGAAAGGTTGCATATGTTGATTGAAATTTCAACGCAGGAGTTCCTTCTCCCGATTTTCATTACTATCTCCCTTTTCTTAAGTCCACCAACAATGAAATTCAGTCTCATCTCCTCACCTGGTCCAGAAGTCTGTACATTTCAATCAATTCTTCCTTTCACATATCCGTATCCACAAAGCTAGCCAAAAGGTGATTTAAAATTTCTTATTGATGACTTTCACCTCACCTCATGAGGTACAGCATATTCTCACAATTTTACCTTTTACTTAAGTTCTACATTCAGTAAGTTTCAGTTACATAAGCTTTCCACCAGTTTTATGAGTAATGCTTTCCCTCACTTTCGAAATTGCTAGTCACACCCATTCTCTATGTATACATAGTACCACATTTTTTAATGTAGAGTTAGATGCAATTAATTCATACCAAATAAAAAGAAATCTCATTTAGCATTATCATTATGAAAATATACCAGTCGGATTTATAGGAAATGATTAAAGCAAACACACTGAATCATGATTGATGGAGTTACGATGGAAATTGGTAGGGAAAAACTTTTATATGCACCATACTTGGAACCAGCTCCTTCCTTCTCTTCCGTGAGAAAGGTGGCTTGGACCACTGAAAATTTGAAACCTAGTGAGTTTCTTTTATTTTTTATGTTCCTGTCTTTTTCCACTAGTGCTAACTTCAGATACGTTATTCTTCACATCCGTGAGACTTTCACATAAGTGTTATATATATGTGTGTACATATACATACACACATATTATATATATATAGATATCCATACATAAACACATACATAGTCCATTAGAGAGAATTAATAAGCAACTTACATTCTTTCAATTAGGCCATTTTCATCAAGGGCATGCGGGATATCTCTCTTGTTGCCCAACACAAGCACAGGTATACCTGCAAGTTGCGTTTTATCCAAGAGGTTGTGCAGTTCATTCCGCGATGCCTCAATCTTCTCTGTATCTGCTGCATCTACCATGTAACTAGAACATTTATGAATAGGGGTTAACAGTAGCATTCATACTTTGGATACCAAATGTCAATTTTTGAAAAATACTTAGCATGCTGAGCGAGAGGACACGGATTAAGTACTTAACTTATGACACAAATTTTGAATGCACCCAGACATTACAGGTTAACACTGTTGTCTTTAGGATACATCTTTACACTTAATTGCCTTACAGTATAAGATACTCAACACTTAACTAGTATGTATTACATTTAACAATAAACAATTTTTTAAGGTCTTGTTTAACTAAAAATATGTATGCACCAGAGAAACCAATTTTGGCTTTTAGACTATATATTTAGTTCATTAAGGTCCGTATTGAACTGTAATCATGTTTTCTAATTTGTTTGCAGAAGTGATGAGAAGGAGAGAAGAGGATTTGTATTGTATCCTGGCCACATTTCTCCATCCAGGCTGAAAACACTGAAACCACAATGGTATGTTTTACAAGATATGATGGTGACATGATGCAGAGAAAAACTGTGTCAAGCACCATGACTTTAAGTCAGCATTAAAATCTCTGGTGTTAGACTTTTTGAGAGACCTGAAAAATCTTAGCTAATGATCATAGATGGTTAAGTTATAATCCCACATCTGATTAGTCTGGGATTGGTCAAAAGACGGAAAACTCTTAATGACATTACACTAATTTTAATTAGTGACCCACCATTCCCTTTCATTATCAAGGTATAAGATTGACAATCATTGGTCAGTAATTAATCAAACTATCACATACTGCAAGGCTTTCTCTTACATTCATTTTTAAACTGTTTCATCAAATATGTATCAAAGGCTACCATTACTTCTATCTTAAACTGTTTTGATTTAACCTTCCCTCCAATCATTTTCCTTTTGTCACAGAAACTACTGAGTGTGCATTAACAGCGTTTGCAGTGTTCATGCATTTTACAAAATTGCTAGGAAATACCATGCGTTGTGAAAGCATAATGATTTAGGTATGAGTACCAGCAACACAACAAATTACAGTCATAGAGAGCAGAATGAACAAGTTTTGAAATGGCCGAAAACAAATATTATATGTTAATCCATAGGGGGATATAACATGGTATAAAATCTTCTAAATTTGAAAGTACAGGGAGGGTGGGAAAGGTAGTGCTGAAAAAGGTCTCTAATTATTGATTGATTACTCTACTGAGGAAACTGATGGGCTTGAGCTCAACTTGTCATCGCAAGTCCAATTTAATGGGAATGCTTTAGGTACTGGAATAGGGTTGAGAGAGTCCTTATGTCCTTAGTTGAGAGAACATATGGATTCTGAATAATTACCAAAAATTAAGGTTCTGCATAATCTAATTGTGAATTAAATATTACCGCGACTTACATTTTGAACATGCTAACTTTTTACTAATATTTTCCCAATTCTCATTCCATTATCTTGTGTTAGCATAACTAAAATTGGCAGATAAGCTTCAGGAATTATCCAATTAACACCTTTTTTCCCAATATTTTTTTAATACTAAACATATTTTTCAGAATTCTCCAATTACATACATTGAAAGCTCATTCCCTTGATGAAAAAGAATTAAAAAATGCTAAGATTGATGATGTGAAAAAATCATATGTTTAAACTCTCAGAAAAAAAACTCGGTGGTATAATTCACGTACGTACCTCAGAATATAATTGGACAGGAAAATGTAACATTCAATCATTAAAAGCATTTTAATAATTCTTTATTGCACGACTCTGGGATTAGCCACAGGAACAATTTGAGATTACAACAAAATCTAGCTAGAAAACAAAGATTAGAGATTTATGGGCATTTTTATTTGTACTTTTCCTTCTCTGACACTATATAAAATAAACTCTACATACACACAATAGCTGAGCTCAACAGTCTCTGCCATCCTCCCATGCATTAGCCTGCATGATATAATATTGAACTACTACCTCTTTCTCACTCAAAGAGGATATTGAGAGTATGACAAAAGCAATTTATCAGAACAATAAATCTTCATAGCACTCCAAAGTTCAGCAAATCTAAGCTACTTATAAATGATATTCAGTTAGGTATCTTTTCAACCAAGACATTTATTTCACAGTCTTTCAACATTAGCAGATTGAACACAGATTTCAGCACCAAAAACCCTTCAACTCTGCTCAAACAATTTCAGATATCTGAAATGATTATTAAATTAAAATTTTGTGGCTGTGTTTGAAATGACTGCAACAACTTCTGTTGAGGCACTAGGTATCAACATCAGATCAGTGAGAAAAGACAGTTGTATAAAGTTCAAACACAAAATAATAACTAACTTCCTTAAATAGTAGTAAAGGGAGTGACTGACTGCTGAGGTCAATTTCGACCTTATATGAGTAGAGTACATAGAGTGAAGAGAATTGCAAGTATGTAGGATAAAATACCTACCTTTCCTCAAACACCTAAAATTTTACCTTAAATAGGTTGAATATCAAAACCGAGCTTAAAGATTTAATATATGTTCTTTTGCATTAAATAAAAACTTACACTTTTTAAAATTTACCAGTTTATTTTTTCAACTTCCTCAGATGCTAGGGTAACTTATGTAGGTAGGGCAAGATAGGGTAACACATTGGTGATAAAAATATCAAACATTATGCTTATATATTGCACATTTCTCTGTTCATTATGGCTGTAGGTTTCTTGAAATGAATCTTTATCATCAATACTCCTTTCCTTTATTTCTGCTACCTGATAAATAATGATGATGGATCATCCAAATTACCCCAAGGGATATACAAAGCAGTAATAGAAGAAGAAGTTTGGTAGTCATATAATGTGGAAGTGCCATTGCTAAGAATATGCTTATGATAAATAGGTCATTAACATGTTTACATAAAGTGTGGTCATGGACAAGGGAGCACTGCACAAAATAACGCAGTGGTTTAGTCATCTACTCGAAAGATGTGATCTGAATTAATAATAAACAACTTGTAATCTTGGATACACTCAGATGTAAATAATTTGAGTAAGTTTGCAAAATAATGGCTTATATCCATGTGGATATCGGGCATGGTATTGAAATGATTCCTTGGACTATCATTTCTGGAGCCTGGAGCTGGAGTAATGGAAATTAATTTTCATCATCATTAACTCATTTTCTTTGTTTTTTGCGCCTAAATAATAATGATGATGGGGCACTCATAATACCCTGCTCTTAACAGTGCGTGAAAATGTCTACTTTGTGCAAACAATGCCTTTTAAGGATGCCCTCTGAGCAACCCCAAGATCTATGAATTTTATCTGCATAGCTAGGTACACTGAGGTTTATGAACCCATCCTTAAAGGGGATCATTCAATTATAATACTAATAATACCAGTGCAATGCACTTATGACACATTTGCTAGTATGCATTCAAACAACATAGCCAACCAAGAAGAACATATGCATTGATTTGCCCTATTTAAAATCCTTTCAGTTTACAATATTTTTCTAATGAAACTATTTCTAGGAAAATATAACTCAAGATCTACAACACAGACTTTTCATGATGAACAGAAAAAAAAATTCTAGACTACCTGAAAAGCTTCTATACCAACATTTAAATTACACTGTGAATAACAGGATGATAAAAGGAAAATATATTAATTTTGAGCATTTGCTGTTATACAAGAATGTAATTATTGTATGATCGACCCTTACACCCGAGTTTTCTACACACTTCTTGGTATTCTGGACTTGCAATGTCATAACTTTCAACCTTTCAAGTGCTAATAAATTGTGTTGCCTTTAAAGACTAATTAATCGTGAAAAAAACTCGTGGGAAATGAATATGAAGGCTAACGGCAATAATTCTAACCTTCACAAATACAAAAATAAACCCGATTGGAAAATTCACTGAGACGCCATTCCGCCAAAAACAGCTATAAAATTGTTCATATTAAGAGTTTATTGGTATTGGTTTCATCACGGCATCACGAAAAAGGTTAAGAAACAAAATGAAATATTTACCCTTATGTAATTACTACAAATAATTTGAACAGACCGCAATCATCGAATGGAAACCGGGTTTTTTCATATTGTGCATAATGCTGAGCAAATACACATTTCTTTCACAAAACATTTTTCACAGAACGAAGAAATACTTTTCAATGGAGCAAATGAGACATTAGTCACAATACGGAGACGTAATTTCGAATTTATAAAAAAATATTTTTGTCATTACATCATAGAAATCACACCAGAACTGTTGAAAATTATTATTTAAGACTAGTTTACTCATGACAATTGATTAATACCAATAATGTGGCGATTTTAAATTGATTATGATATTCCATTTCAATCAATCACCATGATCACCGCCCTGAGTGGGTGTGATGTGATTCTCTTTAAGAAATGATGCATACATGGCTACATACCCAATCAGGAAATAATAAATATAATATTTCATATTATGCAGCACAAACATACGTACTAACTATGCAGGTATACTTACACAATGGCATTCACTCCGCGACAATATCTTTCCCACATAGATCTGAATCTTGGTTGACCGCCAATATCCCAAACTTTAATGGTCACATTCCCTTTAGTTATTTTCCTCATATTGAAACCTACAGTTGGAATCATATCTTCACTAAACTGCCCCGACTGAAATTTAATATTGAGTATAATGTTATTCTTTGCAACATTTCTTCATGAACCGACGCATTTTGTTACGTTAAGTTAATATGCGCACAATACAGAAAGAAAATTAAAATCCATGCACTAATTAAAATAAATTAATCTCATACCGCTATAACGTTGACAAATGTTGTTTTGCCTGAATACTGCAAACCTACAAGTGTCAATTCCATTTCTTCTTTCCAAAATAAACTCTTAAACCAATCCAGTATACGATTAATGAGGGCCAACATTTTGAGTAATTATAATTTCTTTTCACTTATTCGATACAAACGAGTGAAATATGTACACAGCACCCGAAACCTACACCATTAAAACAAGCAGAATGTTCAGAACCTTTGGAACCCTGTGACAAGCCCGAATCTCATTGGGTAGTACTGATCACAGATGTCATCGCAGAGAAAACAAATCAGCTGTTGATAACGCAACCAAGAGTTTAATATTTTCTGAATGCTTATCTTATTTTATAAACTTTATATTACTGATCATTCGTTCCTCACACAACTATTGAGTGCCTCAATTCATGACGCGTCAAACATTTTTAATGTGTCATAGCGGTCACAACTCGCCGACAGATCACATTCTGCCTTTTGGCGTCAGATTCAAACAGATCGCAAAATCGAAATGTAAGTTTTATATCGTAAATTCACATAGAGTGTTTATTGTACACGTATGGTAATTAGAGGTCAATAAGCAGGCAAGCACATTATTTTAAGAGCAAAATCACGTAAATTAATTGATGATGTATTACAATTTACACAATGCAAAATGCAACAAAATATAATTGACTGGTTTTCAGGTACTTCTGAATTTAGCAATGTTTTCGCTATAAAATTGATATAATTTTCAAGGATCTTTGAGCTAATAAAACTAGTATGCTATTTTGGTAAATTATGCTCCCAAGTTATTGCATACGGCAGTAAGTAAAAAGTAGGTATCTATATAGTAAGTAAATCACCCTCAAATTCGCGGACATAATTTTTAGACTAGGACAAAATAATACTAGATTATTGGAAGGTATTACTTTTGATAAAAATTGCGCGGATAGCTTAATGGATCAGTACTTCCTAAGCATGAACGCATACGCGACCTGCGTTCGATACATTTCTCAAATACTCTGGGAGAACCATTACCTAAACATGGAGGATACTTAGCGTACCTTGGTGCCAAACTTACATGAACAGTGATTTTCAGAATCTTATATGCGTTCCGCGGTGTGTTAAAAGCATCATGCTATTGATGGCTCCAATCACTTTAGGAAAGAAATGTAGCCGCTATGAAAACTCAAATGGAAATGTTTTGAATAATAAAGGAAAGAGAAATAAAAAGGAGGGAGAAGAAGAGTAAACGTTAGAGAGAAAGCAGATTACATAAGAATGGCACGTTCGACCTATGGTTTACAGGGTGTACTGTGAGTTCGTTGTTCGTTCTATGAGTGATTACGAAGAGTGTGTGAAAGATAATCCAACCGCGAGAGGGAGACGGATAGGGGAGGGGGGGGGAGAGATTTCAGCCACACCCTTCATTGCCTAAAACGCCAAGCGTAATGCCACTTACTATGCTATCCCAGTGAAGTATACTTAAATGGTTCAAACTCTCAGATTACAATTATATTTGTGGAATGTAGGCATAGTAATAAAATAAAAATACTCTATAATTTTCCACGCTACTAATTTGCCTCAACCGGTTTCAGCGTTTCAAGAGGTCGACAAACATATAGGAGTGGCGATTATCGTATCAATTTTCAAATTTTATTAGAGTGGCGTCGCCGGAAACAGTTTGTTATGCCAGCCACCAATCTCGCTCCCGTTTCCCCGTCCAGCTCCAAGTGTTATACAGAATTGTACTTCTTCAATAACATTTCTTTAAAAAATGGATAGAATTATTCATGAAGAGATGGTAAAATTATGCTTTTATAATCCTGTGGCGGTTGGAAAATTGTTTTTCTAACGTGCCTGATAAGAGTGGGGTATATTTTTCAACATACACGACACCAAATTGTAATTGTTGTTATGTTGGTCAAATATGAAGAAAATTTAACGTAAAGCGGCGTAGCATTTATCATCTTGGCGTAGTGGACAATAAGTCAATGCTCGGCAAGTATTTGATTAATGACCAATACTCATCTGATTTTCATCATATTATTTTACACACTTGTTCTCAAAATTGTACGGTATCAAATATATAAGATGAGGTGTGTACCAATTCAACTATCTCATTTATGTCCCATCCCCTTCCTAACCTTTTCTTCAAGATCTTCGTTCCACATGACCTTGGTATTATCAATGAGAATGCTCCCCTCCTCTTTCTGAATTGTGCAATTATCCCTTCCCCTTTTTCCCTTGTTTCTCTTTCATCTAACCAATCCCTTCCCCTCTCTTCCTCTCATTGAAAAATTATGATATCCGCCACTTATATATTCTCCTCTTTGAGGCTTCACGAACGCGTTGTACCTTATAATAAAAATCTGTGGAAAAGTACCAAGTCCTTTTAATATGAATCCGCCACTAATGTTCGTAATAACGAGAAAGTGTTGAAACTTGTTGAGGTATATTAAAAGTAAAGCGTGAAAAATGATGTAGTTTTTTATTTTATCACTATTTTCATTACTCTGGCTATTTTAAGTAACAATTATTCGATGAAAATTCTCACAGGCAATCGAATTAATATTATTTGTGTTTCCTTTGGAAATGTACATAGTCCAACATTTATACTTTCTAGCAAGTTTAATTCCTTGCGTACCAGCAGCAGCCGAGTGCCATATTCCCCACCTGAATGGGAAATAGCATAGCCTAAAAATTATGACAAATGGTGTGTGCAGGTTGTGTATTACATGTTGTGCTGGGTAGTAGTAGTTTTTAGGGGAGGCGACCGACAGCTGTGCTGGGAAACAGCTAGAAATTGTAATATAAAAATTGCATTTTTACATTTGCATTAATTTGTAAAAAAATTTCTAGCTGTTTTTATTTTAACATTTCTAGAAAAGAAATCTTAAATTATTTGAAAATTATTCATAAACCTTATTTTATCTGGAGTATATGATACGATATAATCTTTCCTCCATTGCCTCCCCCGCTCCTGGCTGAGGCCCATAGTTTTCTTGCTTCCACATTGTGCGTTTTCAAAAATCCTTCAATTTTTTACATCTTCTTTATTGTCAAACCTTGTGTAGACAAGGCAATATTGACAGAAAGCGTTTATCGCCATTTTTATTAACGGGCTGTTGGCAATGTGGTGTCGTATTCACCAAAAGTCAGGTGCAGAAAGAGAAGCGTGCCTTTGATAGATGAGGACTACCTTACTCGGTCTAGACGAAGTATAAAATGTTTTGTAAATATTTATTTCTAATGAACCAATAAGAGGCCAGTTCCGGGTTGATTGGCATAGTAGTTGGCCTCATTGAACAAAGACCGTGCCTATTATAACCTTTTATTTGAAAACATATAGCAAGTTATTCATTGGAATGCATCATTCATACTTTCTTTGATAAACTTTCATAAATGTGCAAAATATTCCAGGTTTGTAATGTAACGTAATGTCAAGAATCAGACCGAGATAGTAATGCGCTAATACTTTGTGCAGGGTGTACACCGAACACAGGATAAAAAATTCTGCACAATTCCCCGTTTTCTCGGCAAAATAACTCCGCACATTGAATGCAACAATAATCGTAGCCAAGCATTTTATTTAACGTAACCTCACAGGTGACTTAGAACCTAAATTACTCCATGTCGAAAATAAGGGACATACAATTTCTGTCCCAAAAGTAGTATGACTTATTTTTTCTCGGATAGACGGACGGACTGCGGTTTCTCTGGCTTTGTTCGAGGGAGGGCAGTCTCAGGAAATGCTGGAAACCGGTGGCAATTGCCTCCTAACCTTTGCGGAGTGCGGAACATTCGTTTGCAAAACCTCTGTATAGTGACCTCGTTACGCTCCGTCATGAACTGGTTATTGGAACAGCGATATGGCATCGAACTTTGCGTGAAGCTGGGCCAACCCGGGAGAGAGACAAGTTGTTTCGGGAGGATAGATAAGATGTTTAAATTGAGTAGTAGTAGTATTTAGGGGAGACGACCGACACCTGAGGTCATTTGCGCCATAAGGGATGGAGAGGAAAGAATGAAGGGTGGAGAGAAATCCGGAGTCGGCATTAGCCTGCTCTTAACGAAAGGCGCCAAAGGGTCCGCAGCTTAACGTCCCATCCGACGGACGGCGTACTCACTCAAAGTGCCCTCCACAAAGCACCTCAAGTAGGGATCGAGATGCCTCTGAAAAATATTCAACACCGCCGGGATGTGAACCCGGGCCCTCGGGGTGGGAAGCCAGTACGATAGCCACCTCACCATCTCGATCCCCAAGATGTTTAAAACGCGGAACGTCCAGGACGCTCTTCGACCTCAAAAAGTTACGAAAATATTGCAAGAGTGAAGGCTTTGCTGAACAGGGATCGCAGATCAAATGCTCGCGTGGTTTATGATTAACTTGGCATCCCGAAAACGTGGGCGTGAGAAAGGTGGGTGCGAAGATGGTGCCGCGAGAGTGCTCTTGGGCGAACAAAAGAAAACTCGCACGCGGATTAGCCAAGAGCTTCTCGACCATGTGAGTCAGGATTCAATTTTTTTAGATAATGCCCCACCTGACTTCTTCCTCTTCCTCCGGCTCAAATTCGTGCTAAAAGGGTGTCACCACGGCTCGGTGGAAGCGTTACAACAGGACTTGGCGAGGGAGCTAAGCAACATTCCGGTCGCTGCCTTCCAGGAGACGTACGAGGCGTGGAAAACCCGCTTGCAGCGGTGTGCGGAATGTATCAATCCTGAAAAACCATTTTTTTCGAATCAGTCCTACTAATTTTGGGAGATACCTTGTAGACTCGATGATTTGGATCAATTAGAAATTTTAAAAAGTGTCCGTTTCACTGCATGAATCGCTCGATTTCCACCGCCACTTTTTCATCTTGTGACAATGAACTGTCGACGATTCATTTAGTCCCATTTGATGACCTGAAAGAAGTTACGACTATCAGAAGCAGATACCGAGAGGAGGAGCAAGATACGAAGTTCTGTGCATATTTTCACAAATATTAGATCACACTAGTTTAATATTAATTCCCCAATAATACTTTTCCACGCACTAATGTTTATCCCATAAAATATATTTTTTACCTGAAGCGCCGATAAATACCGTAACACCAGTAAATCATCAGCACAAAAATAATATTCTAATTTCCGCCAATGAATCACTTGAAATCTGATTGCTCATGTATTGAATACGCATAAGGACAACTGTGACCGTTCGGTACTAAAAAGAGGGTTAAAAAGGAATTGGCATATCAACAGCCTGACTGGTAGAAAAATATTCTATTCTGTATAGTCGTCTTTACACCGTGATGGAGAGAAAGAGACGAGCCATATAGTTTTAGCAACTCACCTGCACTAAAAATTGTATTTCTGGCACTCAGTTCCTGTTCATATTTTGAATTTCTTCACTCATTGATCTGTTGCCACTCCGACCAACAGTGTAACCACCTGAACGACGCTGTCGATTCTTCGGGGTCCTTTGGGAGACTGGTGAACAAACTAGAATAGAATTGTGCACCTGAGCGTGTACTGCAACCCGAGAATTTGCCAAATTACAACGTTTGATGCCATTGGTTGATTTTTCCTCGGTTCGCAAATCGCGTACGAGTACCTACTCGTACGTAAATGCGCCGCTTAATCCCCATGGACCATGGAGTTTAAATCATTAGAAATGTCCAACTTATTGTATGCAAGACGATGCATTCACTGCCTCCTGAGTTGTTGAGTCTTTGAGAAATGGACGTCGACTCAAAGCATATTTTTGGAAGTACATAGCCAAACTTGAAACACATGCAAGAAGATATTTCAGATGGATAAGATATCCCCGCTTTTACCATTTTCCCGATTAGTAGGTATTCTGTATATTTAAAAGTTTATTTTTTCGCGTAACTCTTAACTCGCCAATTTATTTTTGCCATCTTTTTAATGTAACGCTCTATATTTTAGATTGAAACTTTACGTAAATCTTGACGCGTTTAAAGTTAATTATTCAGATGAAAGGGTTTCCTATAGCAATAATTTTAGGTTGCTACTAATGCGAGGAAAAAGGAGAGATAGCGAAAAGACTACAACTTCAATGAGGCTCTTTTAATTGAAATTATTTTTATTTAAGTATCTGTTGCCCTTCACCCAAGATGTTACAGGCACAAACAAATATATACATATTTTATTATTTAAATAATCTAATGCAAAAAAATCATGTACATATTGGCTAACATTTGAAATTGCAGTTGATTGTTTACAAAATTAGGAAATAGTAAACTGACTTACCTGTATTCAGGCATTATGTTTCTGACAGAAACCTTCGATGGCCCAACATATTTAAATTATTTTTATTAATTTATTTCTATTATAAAGGAAAACAGAATAATGTGAAATGTTTCTTTATTTAGGGAAAGAATCTGTTTGTCAGCTGCCGTACTTGTTGTATTATTATAGTAATACATTTTTTGATAAATGGGCAATTTTTTAACATGAGTTTTCGTGGGAGTAAATAATTTTGTAAAATTAACTTCAGATTAAAGTTAAAAAGTTAGTTCTGAATTTATGTTAATTCTGAAATTAATTTGATTATATATTACCTTTTAATTTAAGTATTTCAAACTGTATAACGCTTATCTGTAGTTAACTTTCCCTAGACTGTCAAGAACCCCTCTACATCTGGTACTGCTTGAGGAAAACGCGCCGCATGTTCACTGTGCATTGCAACGGATGCCGCCATGCTCAGCGCACGTCACCAATTCATTCAGGCTGCCCACAAATAATCATAATTTCAACCATGATCATGCGAGCAGTAAACTAGCAATTCCGTCCAAGCGTAGTCGTCCTTCACAATGCCCATGTAACGGTTAGTCATTCGTGGTTTATCTCGCTAAGGTCACGCGAAGGAAATATGATTCAGGTAGATTGGCCTCGCTGTTTGCGTAGAGTATGGCTCGATATAGCTAGTTTGTAATTACTCGACCCTGTTCGCAGTTATTATCGCGACAAGGTTTATGCTTGGATTAGTTTTAAATTTAAACATAAGTAAGTATTTGGACTACATTTTCTTATTTTATGGGGATGATAGACGATCATTCCATTTTGAAACCATTGTAACTCGCATGTACCATTGCACATCTTTTAAAAAATCTTTCGCGGCGCACGACGTGTTTTCTGGGAGTTATCCGGGCATCCCTGAGTTTTCCCAACCTATCCGAAGGCTCATGGATATTATTGTTTGTTTTTCATAGTTCAGGTGATCATAAGAGGGTAGAGAGAAAAGCTATGAAGTGTAATCTCAAGTAGCTGGAGAGAACCTCCGAGGGGAGAATGGTTCTATGGAGCCATTTTGCTTCACCCTGTCTTGGTGGATTTCTTAGGCATCGATTAATTTTCTGCCTTCTTCTGTTATTTTGTAGCTCAAGGGAAAATTTTGCTTGAATGTGATCGTCTTAGGGTAAGCGTAGAAATCAATAGATAGAAACGTATGACCTAAAATTTCAAACGCATTGCGGTGGACAGGCAAAAATCTACCTAGTTTCTAAAACTGGAAAAAGCTTGTTTGACCTTTAAGCTATTGGTCAAACGTGAACTGTAGTAAATATCAATGAATTTTATCACCACATGATAAGGAGGGAAGGATAAGTTTGTGTACCATGTATACTTTCAAAGGTTAGATGCGGGTCTAAATGGTGAAGCTCAAGTCACAATGGTCAGCCGATAAACTTCTGGCGAGCATTCTTGTATATCCCTTAAATATCACTCGTTTTTCAATGTCGAAGATAGGTACTCATGGGAATTCTCGAAAATGAATAATGATTTATCAACGCTAGTGGCTGAGTTTGCAGTTGCAAAATTTAACCAGATGTGATTTTCGCTGTTCCTGAAATTAGCATAAACCTCAGCCTAATTGTAATACGTACCCAAGTTGGGAGTTTAAAAGAGGCGCTCCAACTGAATTTTCATCAAGACTGACATTTTTACCACTACAATTATAAACACTGAAGATTCTTCTGTTTTTAGTAAAAATATTTGCTGGATTCAAAAATGCGAAAAGGAAAATTAAAAGGAACAAAACTGGGGCGGTGTACGAGGGCGGTTTGATAAGTACCCGTGTTAGACATGAAGAAACCATTTTTTCAAAAAAATTTTTTTTTTATATTTCTACATATAGTAATCCCTAATTAGAAAGATACAGTTCTCCCAACACTCCGGCCATTTCTTTAACCCCTCCAAAAAATAGGATTTGTCGAGCTCTCCAAAATACGCCTGTCTCGGCGATAACTTCCTCGCTTGAGCTAATTTTTTTTACCGCGAGCCATTTCTTCATGTTAGGGAATAAGAAACAGTCGCAGGGAGCCAGATCGGGTGAATACGGGAGGTGCGGTAGCAATTCACAACGTAGTTCATGCAGTTTTTGAAGTTGGCATCCGGATCAGCTTGTTGTCCACCGTGAGCAATCGCGGCACCCATCGGGCCGACAACTTTTTCATCGCCAAATTATCATGTAAAATATTAAATGCCGTTCCAGTCGACACACCCACGGCCTCTGCTACTACGCACACTTTCGTTCATGGATCAGTGAGAATCATGGCGTGGACTTTTTGAATGATTTCTTCGGTAACCACGTCTGCCGGGCCTCCTGGTCGCTCCTCATCAAAAACAGATGTTCGTTCAAGTTTAAATTTGTTGGACCCATATCTAACTGTGTTCAAAGATGGCGAAGTGTTCCTATAAACATCATCCAGCTTAACTTTTATCTCCTCGCTTTTCTTCCCATCCAAAAACAAAAAGCGAATTACCGAACGATACTGCTCTTTTTCCATCTTAGCGAAAATCACGAAACACGTCTTACTCGAATGGCTGTCAAATCCAAACTAACCTTTGAATCAGTCTGAAATTTGTTTCACCGTCGTTTGATAGATGACAGCACACGATGATAACATAAACTTCCCCCGAGAACGCCCGTTGTCGTCAAACAGGGGTAAATATTGAACCGCCCTCGTAATTCTCGTAGACTGAGTTAACTTTACAGGGAAGTCTAGAGGGAAATTCACATAATTTGTGATTTTTAAACTTCGACAAGGCCTCTCTGATAAGTAAACCAACACTATAAGCATCATCGGTTTCTTGTCAGTCGTAGATAAACGCAGATGCGGTTTTTTGAGCTTCATCCTAAAAAAGTTGCGTTCTCCAATCCCAGAAATGTCCCTTTGTGTCAATTGAGAGTATTATGTCAATTCGTAACATTTCCCTCAAGTTAGGAAATATAGTACTTTGACTAAGCTCGTCTTTTTCAAACTGGTGAACTTCGCATGGTGTTTGTTTAGAATTAGTCATATGAAACTTCCACACTAGTCAGTTTGCTTTATTAGTGAATTTACCGTGCATGCTACGTTTTATGATCTGTTATGCGCCGAGACGCCGTCATAAATGTTGTGGGCGAGAATTTAGTGAAGAATTTATCCGATTCAATATTTTATATCGCTAGGCGTAAGGGATTATTTTCATGGCGGCAAATCCCACCTCAAGAAAAATTTAAGAGGAACACTTACCCCCTTCAACCACGCCTGTGGAATTATACTTAATTCATATCATACGAGGTCTGTTCAAAAGGTATCACGACTTATGGGTTTTTTCAAAAATCATTTTTTTATTAATGAATATCTATTTTGTTCCAATCAAAGTAATCCCCATTTGATATTATTCGCTTGTGCCAACGTTTTTTCCAATCCTCGAAGTACTTAAAAAAATAATTTTTTGTGATATTGTTCAGCTCCTCATTCGATACAGTCTTTATCTCGTCAATCGTAGCGTAGCGTCGACATTTCATGGGCCTCTTCAGTTTCGGGAACAAGAAATAGTCACTGGGGGGCAGATCTGGGGAATGCGGTGGTTGCGGCATCACTAGTGTGTTGTTTTTGGCCAAAAATTCGCCCAAAAGTAACGATGTGTGAGCAGGGGCGTTATCATGATGCAAAAGCTAGTTGTTGTTCTTCCACAAATCCGGGCGTTTGTGGCGGATTGCTTCGCGCAAATTGCGCATAACTTGCAGGTAATATTTTATATTTACCATTGTATCCTCTGTCAAGGACTCATGATGCACCAGGCCCCTGCAATTGAAGAAAACTGTAAGCAAAACTTTCACATTCGACTAAACTTGGCGCGCTTTTTTCGGTCGTGCCTCGTTCTGTAGCTTCCATTGGGATAATTGAGTTTTAGTTTCACGTCATAACCATAATTCCATCCATCCATGATTCGTCACCAGTTATGACCCTCTTGAGCAAATTTGGGTTGCGGAAAGAGTCCAACGCCTATTAGGAATGTTAATGGGTTGCTGTGTATGCTCGAAAGAGAGCAATCTTGGTACGAATTTCGCGGCGACCCGTGTCATGCCCAAATCATTGGTAAAATTGAATGGCACAAGCCAATCGATATGTTTAGGTCTTCAGGAACTTCTCTAACGGTGATTCGGCGGTTGGCCAATACTTTTTTCTTCACATATGTTTTCATCTGTTGTTGGCGTGCTCGGTCGTCCTTCACCTCTTCTCGGCCCTCTGAGAACACATTGTACCACCGATAAACGTCGCTTCGGTCCAAGGTAGCTTCTCCATATGCCACAGTCAACAATCGGATTGCGTCCGCGCACTTAACTTCGTTTTTCACACAAAATTTGATACAGATTCTTTGATCCATTTTCTGGATCAGGCAAAGACAGCTGTCAGCAATTATCTGAACATTCAAAATGGCCGAAATTTTCGGCATAAGTGAGAGACATAAGAACCAACATAACAAAAAATCGAAGATAAAATATACGTAACCCGGGTAAATTAATAATTCGCGATACTTTTTGAACAGACCTTGTAGTTTAATCTCCTTTTGTATGCGACCATTGGTAACGTCTTCTACACTAGGCCGGTCATCTTTCATGTAGAACGTATTACTTCATTGTCACCTTTTTGAGGGATAGCAAATGAATGAAGCAAGTTTTGTGATGGTGATGAAAGGCCAGGATTAAACCAAAAAGTTTGAAATTATCCAGGTGTGTGAAATGATGAGTACAAATGAAATAAATTGGCATACACTCTTGGATTAGTCGTCTCCATACACATTTGAAGTGCAAAGGAAACATTAGTTTCCTTTCTAATGGAACTTCTGCTGAAAAAGATTTTCCTCCCAGATTGGAGATAGATATAGCAATTATGGAAACAGACAAATGACTGTCATTTTCATAGTTTAGTTTTGGATGAGTTACTCATGGTCATCGAGATCAAATAGTACATGAAATGCCTAATTGTATCAATAACTCTCTATTCTCACATGCATTCTCTAAGTTCTGAATAACTCTACACACATTGAATGTCATTACTTATTCTAGGCAAATGAAAAAATACAGGAAAACCTCAATCTTTCTCCTTTACGACAGGGTACTAAGCTAGCATTGCATGAGATATTAGGATTTAAATTTATGCATGTAAATTAAAAATTTAAAGAGGGTGAATCGAAAAAAATTACCTTCAGTGTGAGATTGTGGAATGATGATAAGAAAGGATGAAAGGGAATTTTCAATTACGATGTATTTCCAGGTCCTACTCAGGAATTGAACTTTTGACTTAATTAACATATTCAGATTACTTTTTGTTTCTAAAGCTATTTTTGTTGCATAAAATGTGCAGAGAAGTAGATGAGCATTATGAGAGAGATGTCTAAATATTAAAGACATGAAGGAATTTTTTCATAGAATGCGATCAGAAATTGTATTTCTAAGTCAAATGCTCTTGTTCTATTAATGTACACAGTTTAATTTTTTTTAGCACTAAGAGCTTATTGTAATAAACATCCAAGACAGGTGATGAAAATGCTGCCACTCTAGACAACTTCTGTTATGCGTAAACATGTGAAAACAGAATTCACAACACTCTCCTGCCTTATGCCAGTACTGTGATATGCAGCAGTGATTTTTTCCAGATATGAAAGAAGTTTATCGGAAAACATTTTAACATTTGTTTTTGTTTTCTTGAAAATAACTTAAACATATAAATTTTTGATGACAATTTCCAAATTTGCTTAATGATTGGCTACAAAATAATTAACACACAACATTATTAAGGGATATTAAATTCTTTTGTATTTAAATAATCACTATAAATTGATTTCATTACAATGATTTGAACATAGACATTCAATGGTAATTCAATATACAGTTATAACCCAGGCATAACATAAGCAATATTATCAAGTATTTTAGATAATGTATGCTGAGGACATGCATGAGCTGCTTCTGGTATTTGCTGCGCAAGACATAATAATGGTCCAATAGCACACAGCAGTGAGTCCAGCAAAACCGAAAGACTTCCGGAAACAGCAATTTGTCCCTAGAAGGGAGAAAAATAAGAATTACAAATTACATTGTCAATCCTAGGGACATAATAAGTTTAACTTCACATAGAGGCACAACATTTGGTTACTAAATTGATCATCAACAATTTGGCTTATTAAATCAATTTAATGTATTCCAATCGATATTAATTCAATAAAATATTGTTGACAAAGGGTGCCAATAGTTCACACTTTATAAAGTATGTTATGCACACGCTAATTAGCATCAAAATTAGGAAGCAAATCTAAAAATAACATCAAGTTAATTAATCAGGCAATTTGACTAGAAATTTTTTCATTATAAATGTGAATTTGTTGAAATTATAGTTTATAAACTTAAATATTAATTTGATTTTTGCATGCTTTTGCTAACAATAGTATGCTCCTCAATAATTTCAAGGGGCTTGCCCCAGGACATATTACTTGGGTTTAAATCTGTTCGATAATTCACGATGAAAATTATTTTACTCAACCATGATTCAAACTAGGATTATATCAAATCGTTCCCAATACTTATGGAATTATGTCCAAGGTGAAATCATATTTATAATGGAGGCTCATAAATGTTGACTTACTGCAGCTAAAATTCCCAGCTGCATGGAAGTTTGCTATTAAGTGGAACCTTGCTTAACGAGCACCTCACATACCCAATAATTTGAATAACGAGTGACTAGGAGAGGAGAATTCTCAAATTAATTGCACACCTGCTTTCTATTTAGCACCCATTCCGCAAGCATCTTAATTGTCAATAATGATCACACAGAGATTTTTCCAAACATGAGTTCAGGCATATTATTTGTGATTTAAGATATTAGTTTTTCTTAATTGACTAACCTACACATGCCAATTACTCACGATTTTTAGTATGCAAAATCTACAGGAAAACCTATACAGAAAATGAGACTGTATTAATTTTGATCAAACGTTGGAAAATTTTACGATGAACCCAGGAATGCTCAGCACATAACAACTTACGTTTCATACACATCTTATGGGTTTATCTTCTCTGCAAAAGTTTGGGCTTGATATAAAGGGTAGTCTGTTCAACTAAAGTTTTTGAAATAGCCCCCAGTATAATCAACAGGAAAACATCTTAAAAGTCTATTATACTACCTACAGCAAAGAAAAAGTCTAAAAATAGTCTTCTAGATAACTGAAATGTATCCACTATATTTTTGATGAAGTACTTACTTCATGCTCAGTTAACCTCTCTCCAATGATCATTAGAGACTCGCCCAGTAATCCCAGATGAGCAGCTACATCCACAGGTTGCGTACCAACTACTTTGTAAAGCCCAGTGCCAACTGTAGGATCCACCACTCCAGCAACAGGTCCACTACTGTCATCACACAAAAAATTAGCCGTTTCATTGAAATAGCAATGCTGATACGATAATAAAGGAAAACAAAAAAAGATGTAATGCATACAAATGCACTAATTAATTTCATTTGATAACAATACATTAGAATACTTATTCAAATGGTTGGAAGTTATAAATTGGTGAAGCAAATAACATCATAATTTTACTGGATCAGCTTTGGTTAATTGATAACAAATATATTTCATCACTTCAAACAAATTTTCAACCTTGATGACTCATTAGTTGGTACAGAAGGTGGTGTAGCTTGCTGAGCTGCTGGCTGAGTGGCTCTTTGCTGTCCATGAGATGCATTTTGCCAGCGAGATGATGCTCGATCAACTGGGCGTGATCCAGTCTTGTTCAGAAATTTATTGCGAGCTGGGGGTGACTTCCATCTAGCAGTGTCAATAACACCCATGCGATTTCCTTTCACAGCTAAACGTTTTGCTCTTCTCTTCCAGTTCTAATGAATGAGGGAGATAAAGCATTCAATGACAACATGCATTTTTATTTGCACATCAAAGGAGAGGTTGAAACATGAAATAAGCATATAATTAACACTATAAAATCAAAGCTCCCAATAAACCTTAGGACTTAAAATAAAATTTAAATAACTTGCAAATTATTTATAGTTGAAAGGCACAATCAAAAAATTATTTTTCAACATTTTCATTGAAATTATTTGGAATTTTACAATGAAACTAGAAATAACAACCCATATAACCTTATGTATCATTGTGTCTATTGACCTTCATCATTAATCTGCCACACAACATTAATATGAAAAATAATTTTAAACACAGCAGTTCGAAAAACTACAACACAAACAATATAGAAATAAAATGTTCAATTCAAGAAATATTTAGAGAAAAATTATTACTCACATATTTTTCATTTGTTGGAACAGTAGCCCAGAGCTCCCCTAGCCTCTTGCTGATTGTAGCAAAATCTACCATGTTTATGAGAAAAACCAGAAAGATAATTTTTGGATGACATCATACAAGAGTAACAGCAGAATTTTACAATTAATAACAAAGATAGATCCATTAAAAATTCAGGGATTCATTCTGCCTCTATTTTGTTATGATGTTACTTGTATCTGTACAGCTGCTTTGACCAATCACTCATAGGCCCATAAAAACATAATAGGCTTTTTATAATATGCACTAGATCCTGAAGTGTGGGAATGATTTATCCTAAGGAACAATGTCATCAATTTAAACTTAATTAGGAAATGGGTACACTAGTAGAAGAAAGGTAGAGATCTCTTCAAGCTTAAAATGTAATGATTGTAAGGGTAAATGTGAAATGGATTAGAAAGGCATGGATTACAAAGGCGTTGGCCAGGACTAAGAGAATGAAATAGAAGAACATAAAATAAGTACTGGGGAGTAAAAGTAAAAAGCAATCAATAATAAACTATTCCAAGTAACTAAAAGGGTGAAGAAGCATGGTGTAAAGAGAAATGAGAAGTCATGGAGAGTTTAGGGAGATGGTGAGATAAGTTCACTGTAGAGGAAAATGAAAACATTATCAGAAAATATGGAACATCCATGCACACTATCAGATGCTCCATAAGAAAAGGGCAAGGCATTATGAGAGGAAAGAGGAAGAAGGAAAAGATTTGGGATGGAATGTAGGGAGGTATAAAACAAGTGGAGTTAAAAAAATGATGAATTAGGAAATTATGGAATTTAGTGTTATGTTATTCAGGGCTTAGAGGCACAACAGTGCTGGGTCCTTGGGCTCATCAAAAACCTACTTGCACTCAATCAGAGAAGAAGAAAAAGTTAAATGGAGCAGTATGAAAAAGTGAAGAACCACAGGCAGTGCTTCCCTTTAGCCCATGCAGTTAGTAAATTCAAAGGATGGGAAAACCCAACAAGAAAAAATCAATGGACAAATATACTGACCAAATAAAGAGGGACATGAGAAACAAGATCTAACAAGGCATTCAGGAACTAGCATTAAATGGGTACGTGTGGAAGTTAATATTCCTTAATGAATTAATTTATCAGTTTGATGGCAATTCCTTGAGCTTTGAAAATAGAAACTATGGGGCTAACTATGGTTTACAACCACTGAAATTACAAAAATTAGTTGAATGGTGCTCACCCATATCAGGATTAACTCGAAGTATTTCCTGTCGAACCTCCTTGGCCCAGAGCATGTAAGCAGTAAAACGGGTTTTCTAAAAGAAAAGAAAACTTTTCATATAAAAAGCTAAGTTACAAGCATATTTTCTATCAGTAATAATGCAATTAAAATATCCACGACAAAGGCTTATGAGCAGTTCTGGTAAAAAAACATACTCATGGAACTTGGGTATTAGCCAAGTGTGCCTGCAGAGTAAATATCAATATGCATTCTCAAACTTTTAGCAACTTTCAAATCTTGTAGTCATAAATTAAAAATAAATTGCTGTTAATTATATTTGAGTTCAATACAGTGCAATGACTTTTTTGCTTCATTATGCAATTAAGCATCTAAAACCATGAAAATGGCATAATTTACATGAAGGCATAATTTGCCACCATATATAAACTTTGTGGTTAGCAGGGTATGCTGTAATGGGCATATTCAATCAGGCCCTACACACTAGTTCCACCAAAAGTCATGTAATTCCTCCAGCAAAGACTAATAATCACATATGCTAAGCACTATGGGAAAAATTGCAAAAGATCCATTTTTTTTGACAGGATGCTTATTTGCAGTTCATGTGATAGGCAATACATCAGCTGAATGAGTTAAACAATCTCCCCTTCCAAACCTGAAGAACTCTTGACCTGTCAAGAATCTTGACATTCTCAATATTATCTGAGTACTTTGCTAATACTTACTCCTTTATCTTTCCTCTGTGCTTTCATACGACCAACTATTTTCCCATCACGAACAATAAGCTTCTTTTTTGAAGACTTTTCCAGCATATATAGGGATGTAGCCTACAAAAGAATAAAATTTTCTGTATGTCTATTTCTAAGAGAATCTAAATATTCACATTGAATTAGCTCAATTGTTTTCATGTCTACTATACTACACATATTTTATCATTATAAATAAATGATGAATGACGAAAGTTCCTGGTGGTTGTGCTATACGTGATGTAACTTAAACAAAGGTTCAGTTGGGCTTATAATGGACTAAAAAACAACTATAAAGTACAAAGAAACTGCGGGAGATGCCACAACAGTAACTTTTAACGGAGTCATCCGCTAATGTGCATTTCAATGCATCATTTTCAGAGTGTAAAAACTATAAAGAAGTTTTATCTTGAGATCATGGGAGAGGTGACCTTAACAAGTATTGCAAGTGAATTGATAATCTTGCTCTCTGCCAGCCATGTCAATCCATGACATAAATGAGCCGATGGTAAAATAATAATAATTGTTTCTTAATTAGATGGTGTAGCCACAATAGATATTGGCAATAGTAGGTAAACCAAGATGAACCAGAGTAAGAATCTGTTTCCACTCATTGTTGGTTAAGGTCATGAATTATTTACACTGTTATTTGAAAAGGTGTGTGTTAACAGCAAAGATAATAAGATCAACACAATACTATTAGAAATCAGCATTAGAAATAAGAACAGACTACATGAGACAAATTTTAAATAATTGTTAAATCCGTCACAATTGGGAGTACAATGAACTTTCATTTAATTATGGTTTCAATCAATACATGCACATGCGAGAAATGAAAGTAAAGTGCCACAGGTACTATGTTTGGTGTGAATATATTTTTATAAGTATACTGATTATTAAATTTTCTTAGCTAGCACATTCATAGTTTGTCCCCTGCAAAAACATACTAACCAAGTTGCACCATTCACTACTTTACTAACACCCAAAAAGTACAATTTTTTAATCACCATCTTACCTGGGACACTCCTGTATCACTTTCCTTGCTCCTCATATGATGATTACTTCCAATGTCATCTGATGTCGCAGCCTCCCCTTCCTCCTCTTCTTCTTCCTCTAACCCTTCATCTTCCATCTCACCTTCTTCATATTCACCTCCTCCTACATAAAAGCAATCCATGAAAACGTGCAACAACAAGAAAACTATCCATGCAATATTAACGAAAATATATATCATTCAGTAAACACAGTCTGCTTTCTTGAAATATACTCCAGCAAGTTTTTAGAGTTTGGCCAAATAAGTGCAAATATGATACATCAATAAATATTAAATTTAAAAAAAATTGTACATCAAAATTGTAACACAATTACTACTGTAAACATCATTCATGCACTGAATCATGGAATTCATGGAGGAAAATTGAAATGCTACAATCACAAGGGATAACCACACCAAATACAGCAATCAACACAGATTTTTTTAATTGTGATTCTTTTTTTCCCCCTTTCTTAAGAATTCATATAAAACACACCCCTCCTCCCAGCCTCTCAAAAATTGTAATGGTTCTTTCATCAACATCAAACAGGCAAATTTTCCTATAATAATGAAACTAAAAACTTAGGTTTGCAGAAAGCATGTTTCACTTAGATAACTGATCAGTTCAGTTACATGCATTTACTTAATACTACCTTGAAAAGAAACTTGTTCTTAGTTTTGATTGTTACAGAATACAAACATAGACAGAAAGAAAACAAACATTTGAAACTCTCTTAATAGGCTAAAATCTCCTTAATTAAATCAGAAACAAATGTTTCATTAGCATTTGCACATTGTCCCTTTTGTGATCAAGGATAATTAAAATTCTTCCTGCATAAAAATTACTAAATATCTGTTCTTCTAACTCCCAGATATAAAAACAGAATATTTAAGGTTTAAATAACAAATTATTCACTAATCCAAATATTTGTGCTTTTTTTAAAAGATTTTATAATGATAAGCACAAAAAAACTTGAAGTACTGAAAATAATACTTAGTGATAGCATATATCCCCAATTGGAATATTACATGATGCAAAAGGCTGAAGGCCATATTACTTTCGCTATGTTTTGCATACATGATACTTTTTAAGAAATGCTTGATAAATCTTTAAAATGCCATTGACAATGATTCATATTTAAAATCTAAGAACTTGAGCTCCATGGCCTTGTAAATTTATAAATGCTCACTTTGATCAATTGATCACTTATGTAAGTATTCTCTGGAAAACAAATAACCATGAGAAACAATTTACCAGAGGAATCTGAGCTGAAATCTTCAGCAGTGGCACCTTCATGTGGATACATTCCCATCTCAGAGCCAGACTCCATTGTACTTTCAGAATCATTCTTCATAACATAATTAGCCTCTTCCTCTGCATCATCTTCCTCCTCGTCTTCCTCTTCTTCATCCTTGTAAAACACAAAAAGAAAGAATAATTACCAAAACATAGCAGAGTAACTATTACAGAAGAATTTTGTCCAAAAAACATCACGTCAGGGAATAATATTACACCCAGTGCAAATGGGGGAGGTTTATTTAGGGTGAGCACCATTAATTATAATGCTATGGTACTCTGATGAGATTTAATCATTAATTCACAAAGACAACTGTTACAAGAAAATAAGCACAACTAATTGGACAAAAAAACAGGGAATAACAGGGCTAGCTGAAGAATACAAGTAGCTACTCACTAAAATAAATGAGGCTAGCAGATATATTTACTTCATATACATAGGACATCTATAAAAAAAAATTAAAGATAATGACAGAGAGAAATCAAAGATTTGGAGAATGTGAATTGGAATTTCATAGTAGCACATGGTTATCAGGAATATGGCTTCTAAAATGCCCAACCACTTTCCAGATGTGTTAAATTTCAAAGGAGGAAAAATCAGGGTAGAATGAAACCTAAATTTGAACTTCTCAAATGTATGGCAAAGAAGTGTGACAGTAGAGTATAAGATTAAGGTAAATATTTACTGTTTAATTTTGTAGCTTTCAAATAGAATTAAAATAGGATTACAAATTTCCATATTAAAGGAGTTCCACACAATTCCACAAAGTAAAGCCTGAAAGTATAGGATTACAAATTATCAAGCAGAATCTTAAAACAGTCTTCTAAGCCAGTCAAAATGTCCAAACACATTTACAGTTTACAACCAATTGATTGATTCCATGCCCATCTTGATGGCTAGTATGCAAAAAGAGAATAATCTATTTCATCTGCAATGATGGGATGTTACTTGAATATGCTTACCTCAGATTGACTGGGAGGTAAAGGACTTGATTCACGTGCTATCCTTGCTCTTGACTGCCCATGAGCTTGAGAATTATCAATAGATGAAATAGCAGCTGGGGCATGATGAGTAGTTTGTGCACGTTGCTTAGGAATTGGGACCTCTTTTTCAACTCTTCTCCTATAGCGTGGATCGATTTCATCAGGAGACTCAAAATCTGTCAGCTTCGAGGACTTCTTTCGAACGCGACCTGAGCGAGACACTCCTGTCACTTCTAAGTGATCAGATCCTGGCAATAGAAAATACAAGAGGAAAGTTCCAAATTATTTTTAAAAATTATTCTTAATTCCTCAATATTTGATTGTTTCAGTTACTTTTGCCATGGGTAATGCATTTAAGTAAATTTCAATCAAATAAGGCTTTTTGTCTTCAAAGTTTAGCACAAACAATTATTTGTGCTAGCTCCAAATAATTTTAAACTAAAATAGCTTACATCCATAGGCAACTGATTACTAATTTTTATCATTACAAATGGAAAAGCAAGAGAGAGCAACTAAAAGAAACTAGTTCCATTATGCACTGACTGTTCTAAGAAAATAAAAGATGATCACTCAGGTTCCTGTATGTTAGCACCACAAATATGTAATAGCTACATGATTATTTACTTCTCAAAGAATTCTCTATGCTGAGATTTATTTTAGATAAATCAATGGTAAGCTGAAGATTATTAGAAAGGAAAATATAGAAAATTTACCTAAGAGGATAAGTTGTCACACAGGATATTTTTTGCAAAGATATGAGTTACGGTAACACTTTACAACAAAACCTTATTTTACAAATTTTAATCATCACATGATGATAAATTGTTCTTCAACATAGTAAAACTAGGTTTCCTCGGAAGTGTTTTTAAAGAAATCATCTATGCACTCACTATGAGTGATTAATATCAAATCCATTCAAATTCACGAGCGAAGTGAATTAACAGAGAAGCATTAGCTTTATGACAGATTATTTAACATAAGTGCATTTAACTATTTTTTATTGCTGAAAGGAAATAAGTGTTTCCAAAAATGTGACTTTTAAGTAGGCAATAGGAATAAACAGGGTAGGATTTAGCTGGTACATACTCTGCTGTACCTCTCTTCTTCCATCTTGATAAATATGGTTTAAACACTGTCACAAACATGAAATTTTCTTGGAGTAATTGTTAATAACTGTTAACTTATATCACGGTTTTCATAGATTTGGTAAGAGCAGAAGCATAAATAAAAATTAACCATAATTCTCGTAATTCAAGGTTAGGATGATCTATATCCGACTGTATTACAACTGGCTTATTTAAGGTTGACTATCACAGTGGATAACTTTCCTCCATGATTGAGGATTACAAAATATAGGCTGCCATTTGCCAAAGAAATTCAAATAGTAAGTATGGAATTTATCTTAACTTCTTTGCACGAGGTCAGCTGAAAAGGTTTCAAAACTTTTTGAATAGTCTTTTGGGCACTCTTGGAGGGAAGCCAGTATGCATTGGGATGCCTAGAACCCACTCAAACAGTTTCCTAGAACAGCTTCCTTCGTAGTTAGTATTTATGGGGAAGGAGTTGGGTCAGAGGAATGATGATCAGGTCAGGATGAAGATCAATTTTAATCATCATCCTGAAAAAGAGTTAAGTAGTAGTATGTACTATAGTAGTAGTATATGACCATGAGTTCCAGAGAATTTCACTTGAGGTAAAGTTGTTTCTTAGAATCATCATTTAAGTTTAATTACAACACCTAGGTGAAAGTCAGAAAAACAAATGATGCCATTGCAGATTTTGGGGGAGTACAGAGTTGATGGAAGTATTGTGGACTATTTGAATAAAATTGAAAGATAGGTGACTTAACTGAAACATGTATATAAATGAGATGTCCCAGAGATAAGAGCAGAAGAAAAGCAAATCAGGATGGGAAGCAATTGGCAGGGAATTGACACAGGATTGCCCATTATCACAATACTTCTGAACGTATATATTGTGCCAATGTAAAGGGTGGCATGGGAAGGCCACAGTGAGATGATTACATTGATTTGCAGATGAACAAGCAATGAACAGCCATTGGAGGGCAGTTATTATTGAGTGCTTTACATTAACAATTTTAAAGGAATGGGATGAAGATTACCTACAGAAAATTAAAGTAGTGCGACTTTCAAGAAATGGGAAAGCTAAGTTTAAAAATTAAAGAAAGCAAAAATAATGTAGAGCTGTCTAAGCGGCTTATGTATCTCAGCAGTATCTTAGTGAAAACTGGAAACAGAGGTGAGGGCCTTATGATACGAATTGTACTGGTGAAGGAAATATTTGCAAGGAGAGAATTGCTGACAGGTTCACTCATTAAAAATGTCTAGAAAAGTTTAGTTAAATTTTTACTATGGGTAACAAGCCTGAAAGCTGGTCTTTGAATCCAGAGGATTTAAGTGGATTGGAGGCATTTGTGAAGCGTAGAGAAGAATGTACCTGAAAGGTGGAGCACTGAGGAAGAGAAATGATAGTTCTAAATATAGTGAGGGAATACAAAAACAGAATATATGGGTGGATGAAATTGTTAAAGCTGGTGGGATTTTTAAGGCAACAAGAATATTAGGTAAATAGGGTATAGGAAGAAAGAGAAAAGGCTTTACACAGAGCATGTAAATTAACAATTAGATAACTCAGGAAAAACTAATTGAAGTTCTCTCAATATATAATTGATAATATGAATTAGGGATTGTTGATAAACCTAACCACAGCTGTTAGGAACCATCCATTAACCTACCTTTCATTGGTAAAATACCTTGCATACACGAAAAATCGAAATCACTGGAAATGACCCTTCTTTTATTCCCTTGTATTAACCCCAGGTTGGAGTATCTTAGTTATTTCAATTATTTCTCAAGGAATGGGGGAACACGTCATGGTAACTGTGATGTAACACTTCACAAGTAAGTTATATTAACTTTTCCTGTAAGGGAATTCTGTTTTCCAAGCAAAAAACCATGTACCTACCGGCCTCCATGATCTACGAGTGGCATAGTTGCATTTGATGCACTGATTTTAGCACAGGGTACCAATTTTCATAGATGGTCTAAAAATTTGTCAAATATCATTACTTGTACCCACCATTGCCAACATCATGAACTAAAAAAGGCAAATCGCGTATAAATAATAACAGATTTACTTCATGGTTTTTTTAATTACAAATATTTGCAGGTACAAACAGATATCATAGCATTTCAAACTTCATTATCAGCGGCATCCCACCCATCTGCATCAGAAAGAAAACGTCTTTTATAAGTTGTGTTCATGAACGGCCGCAGAGCCCATTCTGTGTCTGCTGCGTCAGCATGTTCCAAAGTTCCAAGTTTGATTTCATACAATTTTAGTTGAAACCTGGGTCCAACTTCGATCAACTCCAGCTCACGTCCTGTGGCTCCTAAAAGAAGTATGGAATAATTTATTGTTTTCCATAGTATTCAAATCACGTACAATTATTTGAATCGAAACTTACCTTGAAAACGTTTAAACATATGGTGACGGAAACACAGCGTGTCGTCATGGTTTGCAAAAGTCACTACACGACGAGAATCTTCTTTAGGAACAGGGAAGAGATACTTGAGAATGTTAGTCACTCGACCAGCCAGTTTGGTTGTCATATTATGAAATATTAAATGGGGATACTGCTCTGACATTGTTCCAATTTCTGGAATGTCATGACGCATTACTACCCCACTCAGATTGAAGTATGCAGTGGGTCCATAAGGAAGGTGACAAACAATAAGGCCATCCGGCACACCACGGTGTTCATGGATAATTAACAAATCGGTAACATCGTTGGCACGACATGCAGATAATAGTTCTTTAACGTCATGGTTCCCGCGGTTCAATCTCTGAGCATTGGGTATAACAAGGCGGAGTTCTTTGGCAAAAACTTTAAGACGTGACGATGGGTCTCTAGACGTCGTAACGAGAACCTTGGGATTCTCAACGCCAGCCCACCGATATTCATCGTCTTCGTGGCTCTCGCCACCACCACCACTTTCTGTGCCAATTTCCACAGCCCTTTCTGGAGCTTTATCTTCCCATTTCAATTTTTTTTGTATACTAAGGGCCTCGCGTTTCAAATCGGTATGGATTGGTGTATTTTCCTCCAAAGACTGCTTCAGTCGATTCTTCTTCTCTTGAATAGCTCGATTTCTCTCCTCGACAGCTTTCCGATAAAGATATTCACGTCTCAATCGTGCTTGGCGTCTCAACATTTTCACTATTTACCACGATCAAAAACAAGAACACATTGCCAGGGAATAACAAAAGAATACCGAAAGCGACGTACGATATATCGATATAAATCGCCCGGATTCGATTTAGAGGAATTATGACTGATTAGCGTGGGTCTTTAAATACAACGTAGAACTATTTTTTGAAACAACTTACATAAAATATCATTTTTAAACATAAATCAAGGCCGTGTACACACATATTGGATACATTGTAAAAACATAATATTACTTAAATGCTATACAGAATACATTATTATGATATGAATTATATAAATAAAATTGTCATCTATATAATATATATACCAACGGGCACAATGCAGGTCAATCTCCTTCAGAGATGGCCCTCCTCTCCCCTCCCTACCCGCGCACCCCTGATTCCTATATCCTTCCGAAGATCTATAAATCTAGCAATCCAGGTCGTCCGGTTTTATCCTCCCGTAACTCCCCAACGCGGGGAATCTCTGCATTTGTAGACCACTACCGGCAGCCAATAGTCCACTCCCTAGCGTCATTCACTAAAAATTCATTCCATTTCCTGGAAAGGCTAAAATCAACCTCCCTCCCTCCAGATAACGAGATTACCATGGCCACTTATTCGCTCCCCACTCAGGTCTCTCTGCTCTCCTATACTACCTCTCCCAACGCCCTAAGCCACACACACACACACCAAGCACTGAATTGCTCCTTGGCCTTTCCGATTTCATCCTCACCTGTAATTCCTTCTCCTCCAACAATAAGTTCTACTTGCAGATCAAGGGTTGTGCTATGGGCAGCAGGATAAGCCCTTCCTATGCAAAACTCTTTCTTGGTTTCGTAAAGAAAAAATTCCTGATAAAACCGCCCCTGAAGCCTCTATTGTGGCTCAGATATATCGATGATATTTTTCTTCTCTGGCCACATGGTACTGATTCCCTAAAAATGCTCATTTCTGACCTCAATACTTAGTCCTCTGTCTCCTTCAATTCTACTATTTCCTCCTCCCATATCACCTTCCTAGATATACACATATCATTTATAGACAAAAAATTTCACACTTCTGTACATATATAACCGACCAACAAACAAAAATACTTACATTACCACCCATATCACACCAAATGCTCCATTCCTTATTCCCTTTTCATAAGAGGAAACAGAATCTGCAATCACCCCGACTCCCTGGATAAATTCCTCTCAAATCTACACCACTCTCCACTAACGAGATTAGCCAGAATCCCACCTAAACAAAAGAATCCGTAGACATACTTACACTCCAAATCCTTCCTCCATCACAAAAACCCACCCTCTTTCAATTGTACCACATACTTCCCTGGCATTGAGTGTTTGAGATCAATCCTAATAAACATATACCCTATCCTGAAAAACCATAATTCCATCACCAACCATTTTCCCAAATGTACCCTGTTGCTTTCAAACGCCCTGCCAACTAATCAGATCTCCTCAAATCAACCAATCCACTCCTTAAATCCCTCCCCCATTCCAAAGCCACTCCCATGCCCTACAATAAACCTAGATGCAAAATGTCCTATTTTCCCGAACCCCATCCCTCTCCCACCCGCTGTTTAACTCCCACCCATCAATTCCCTACTCCTCGTGTACTTCCAGGAATATAGTTTACCTTCTGAAGAGCCAAGTATGCCCTTCCTTTTATATTGGACAGTGTACCACACCCCTCAATATTAGAATCAATAACCACTGGACCTCATGCAAGAATTCTTCCCTGATTGGGATACTCCCACTCTTAAAACACACCTCCGAACACAACACTCCTTTAGATAAATGCTATACTGTATCCATTTTAGCATTCCTCCCACCTTCTGACCTTCCACTTAAACTCAAAATAATAGAGCAGGCGTTTATCTGGCTCCTGGGTTCACCCAGGTATTGATATTAGACCTAAATTACCCCAATCTTCAACTATTTTCATCCCCCCTCCACTATCAACACCTTCCATATTATTCCCTAAATTCTGACTTTTTCCCCTCCCAACTCTTTCCCTCGCAAACCTTTCCCCACCTTCCCCTTCCATCCAGCATCTCCAGCCCCTTCTGTCATAACCTTTTCCCAGTTCCTTCCTTCTCTTCCTTGAGAAAGGTGGCTTGTCCACTAAAAATTCCAAAATGCGTGAGTTTCTGTGTGCTAGCGCTAAGTCCATATACATTATATATACATAATTATATACATATATATATATAAAAACCATAAACACAGTAATCAACCTGAAGGTCGGTTTAGTAGGTGATGAGATCACCCAGTACTAAGCCCTATATGGCGTGTGAAAATTCACACATCAGGGTAGGGGGGCCAGTTCCTTTCTCTGTGCCGGTTACGGTTTCCCAGGAAGACCGGGTACCCGAAAAATCATTTTAAAAATATTTTTTTCCAATTAGCTCAACCTTCTGAGAGCTTATGATTACTTTTTGTGTACTTTTGCTGAGATGAAATGCTAAGTGAATCATAGCCCACAGAAATATCATTAGTAGTCTAATGCTTAATGAAGGTTTTGGTTGGTCACAATAATATTGGCACATTTTTAAGCATTGCCAAATACAACAATCTGATGCCATACGAAAGTAAGCGGGGGATCGAGATGGTGCGGGGGCTAACGTACTGGCTTCCCACCCAGAGGGCCCAGGTTCACATCCCGGTGGTGTTGAATATTTTTCAGAGGCATCTCGATCCCTACTTGAGGTGCTTTGTGGAGGGCACTTTGAGTGAGTATGCCATCCGTCGGATGGGACGTTAAGCTGCGGACCCCTTGGTGCCTTTCCTAAAGAGTAGGCTAATGCCAACACCAGGTTTCTCTCCACCCTTCATCCTTTCCTCTCCATCCCTAATGGCGCAAATAACCTCAGCTGTCGGTCGCCTCCCCTCAAAACTACTACGAAAGTAAGCTGTTCTTTGATTCTGCATACAGAATACCTCCCTTAATTCCATCCATTATGCCTATCCTTTCCCTGCCTATACATTTCTTATCTAACATTTTCTCTTCAAACACATTTTTCAACATTCCATTACTATCCATTATTAAAATAGAAAGAAAGACTCGTACTTTTCCACAGATTTTATTATACGGTACAACACGTTTCACCGACTTGCGGCATCATCAGGTACAAATTTGCAAAACAGACAGAGCAAGCATATATACCCTCAGGACAGAGTGGGGGCAGGGAGGGTTGGAAGGATTTGAGGGGGGTGGGGGCTCGCAGGTGCGTTGATGGATTGTTTTGACCATTTCCAGGCTAATTTCTCGGAGAGGAGTGGGGAGGGGTATGGGAATAATTGCTCATTACAAAGTGTCGTGTTGGGGTTCACCAAGTGCCTTCTAATCTCTAATTGCTCGAGAGCGTCCATTTTTAATCCTTTTGGGAGTGTGTGTAATATCTCTGGGACAAAGTCATTGCTGTGGTTGAATTCTAGTAAATGCTTGGCGAAGAGAGAGTTGTTATTCTGATTTTTGTGACACCTAGCGTGTTCCTTGACTCGTAACTTGATATTCCTGCCGGTCTGACTGACATAAACGCTGCTGCAATCCTCGCACTTCAGTTTACAAATGCCTGATTTGAGAAGGACATCCTGGGTGTCCCCTCCATTGGCTAGAAGTTTGGAGAGGGCTATGGGTGGGTAGAAGGCTGGGTAGAAGGTGATGCCGCAAGTCGGTGAAACGCGTTGTACCGTATAATAAAATCTGTGGAAAAGTACGAGTCTTTCTTTCTATTTTAATAATGGATATCAATTACTTCCACGAAGTGAAGCCTGAAACAATAGAATATATGCCATGACTAATTAATACTCAGCATCCATCTTTGGATTCATTCCAACAACCTTCTCTTCCACCCCCCCCCTCGACATACCAAATACTTCTTCATTTGCTATCATTTCCATCTTTCACCGCACCATATCTCACAACCTAAGCCTATCATCATGCTACATTTACCACATTTCCGAATACTGCAAAACTACGCCGCATGCCAAATATTCCACTGGTCTTTTATAAACTCCTTACTTAAGGTCACTGCCATCAGTTACCTCTCCATGAAAGCTTTTACGTAACTATTTTTCATTTATCCCAGCTACTTGTATTATATGGTTGAAGACACTTCAAAGAGAGGTAAAATGTTCCACCTACTCCAGTTTTTGCCCTCCTTATTTAAAGCTTACCATAGTTCTCCTAGAAAATATCATAACATTTGTCTTGTTTCCCCTGAATTTAATTCCATAGGCATCAATGTGACTTTCTAATACACTCTCAATGATTGAAACCTCCCTGCTGACTGGCTAACTAAAGTTTGACCATTTGCAAATCTAACAGATTTTATGAATTCCTTACCAACTTTCAGTCCTATCTACAGTTCCTCTCTCAGCTCTTTTACCATTTCCTAGGGTTGTTCCTTTCCATGGGTTGAATGGAAGAAGGGACCATTAGGTCTCAATTTTGCCCAAATAAAGACCTCTATCTATCTATCCGCCACATATGCGCTGAAAAGCATAGGTGGTAATAGGCACACCTGTCTCAACCCTCCTCCTTACACTGCCCATTCAGGCTATGCATCCACCAAATGATGTCTGAGACATGTAGAGGTAATAGCTAAGTCACCTACACTTCCAATCTACTCTTTTCATCTATAATACAATCATTAATTCTCCCCAATTCACTATAACAGATTACGTCTCAAAACCAGGAAGCAAGCAATTATATAATGGCTCAATCGCATAATTATTATCATCATTCATTATTTCAATGGAATCGCAGAAACTTCTCCTCTGGAACCCAAAATGATCACTCTCTAAGTAATCATCTTCATCCCTTCATTGATGATCCGAAGCACCACTTTTTCGCATTTGAGATCATTGTTCTGCGTTCCTCACATTTGGTTGAATTTCCCTTTTTTGGGATGGTACTGCAGCTGATTTGATGAAATCTTCTGGCAAAACTTCTCCCTCAAAAATGTTAAAATTGGCCCATAAAAGCTCGTTCCTGTTAAGTTTTTCTGCAGGAATGTCCCCATAGCCTCTTTTGATTTCATCTCCCTTAATGTCCTTTCTATCTCATTGTCGAGTATGCCTATTCCGAAGCCATCCTCATCTACATCGTTTTATCTTTCTAAGTTGATGGCATAATATATTTAGTACTATATAAATCTTCAATATACAAGCTCTCTTGATTCTTTCCTTGGTTCATAACAGTTTTCCAGTCGTATTTTTGACAGTGAGCTCTTATTTTCCCTTTTTATTTCTTATCCGTGCTTTCACTTTTCTGTGCCGTGAACACATTTCACACGTCATTTGTAAACTACTCCTCTCTTTTCGGACTGGAAAACGCTTCTACATTCCATATTCTCACTTATTTTTCCAGTTTAATCCTCTTGACTCTGACGCCACGAATCATTACAACTAAATTAGTTTAGAATCAGCTTTTGGGGAACTAAATCATTGCACCGACCTTATTCAACAATAACATTGTTGTAACCAATAAGAGACGGTGGACTCTTGGTTTCGGAAACCATCGGGCTACTAGGCTTCAAACATTACCTATTTATTATTGTTCTTACTTTCAATATACATTTCCCCTCAACGCATCTAAGCCCCCGGTACATGTATGCGCATTGGCCGATGGAGTGGTCTTGCATCAACGTGCATATCCTCATCACACTTGCGGCTGTAAAATTACAATGTGATTTGATACCCGAAAATAATTTTAACAATTCAAAGTCATTAAACTATGCTGTGTAGCTGGGCTGGGCACCTACACAGCAAGAATTGATTCGGTAGTTATTGCGCTCCCTCGCACTACCATCAGGTACTACTAACCTTTCCTGACAAACACACGGTAAAACGCATGCACTATAATTCTACAGAAACTCCATTGCATGGTTGTTATCGGGGTATTTTATTTACTCGGTCATTTTTCAACGTACAGTGAATGAAGGTTAGAATAATATTTCATTTTAAATAAAATAAAATAATCTTATTCTGGACTTTTACTTCATACCTTCTTGCTTTGTTTTTTTCTGCAGGAAGGCGGCAAAAGAACCGGGACTGTCGGAGTTTCTCTTCCTTTTTGGGTTTTTTTCCATTCTGATGGTGGGATGATTAACTCAAAAATGAACAGACATGTTATCAGAAAACAATGCACTCCAACTCCATGCGCTGCTGACTGCAACCGAGTAACTTGAAGCCAAATCTGCAAGTCCCAACTTATGCAGCTGTTTGTAAACAACCGAACCCACCAATACCAACGTTTGACCGTATCGAACCAATTTCTTGAAAGAGTTATGACTTGGAGAATTGCGATATATCGTATTTTAACGATAGATTTCGACTGCTTCAAACGGCTAAGTATACTCCCAATGTAACACGTACAAGTATGCAAACACAAATAAAAATGAGCAATAATATTGTGTTAGCGGAGGCTCGTCATAATTTACCTGTGGAAAGTGATAAATATCGGAATGAACTTCAACAAATGCAGTATTTATGGCATGGCTGTAAGTACAATTTTCAGTCACAATACGTTTATTTGATTTTATATAAAATATGTTTCTCTTGATTGGATATGGTAATTAATAATGGATATTGATTGGCAATATAAGAGGGAAAAAATCGACCTAGAAGGCCAAAATTAAAAAATAAACATTAAAAACTCGTTGTTAAAAATTGGGTTCATCATGTTTTCTCTTGCAGTAATTTTATTTATTTTTATTTAATTGTTGTTTTATTCACCATAAGCTGGTTCAGTATGGTTTGGTCATAAAACAAAAAATATACATCCTCCAGAAGAAAAGGTTAATTACAGTGCATAGGGATATTTTACAAACTACATTTTAGACTTTTCTTTGCATAATGCACAAAATTCATCCACAGAGTACAAAGGTTTCATAAGCACATATGCTTTAAGATTACAGTTGAAATTGTTTGAAGGAGATGCTGTCATATCTGGAGGAATTCTGTTAAAAAAATTGTCTTCTTCATGTTAAGGTGTGCTAAGGGAAATAGGCAGTAGCTCTAAACCTCTCAATTGACCTACATTATGGGCATACGCCCTACACTGCCATGATGTATTCTGATATAAATTTTTCTTCTTCTTAAAACTGCAAAGAAATGCAGAGAAAACACTCCAGTAAAAAATTCTTTACTGGAGTGTTTTCTCTGCTTATCCTTTTGAGCAGAAATGGGTACATTATTAAACCAATACCTTAGGTTCCAATAGATATTAGAAACACATTCCAAATAAAAAATTGCTAGGGTTCAGTTTAGAAAAGAGCGGCATAACTCCAGATTTTTTTCGGTTGAGGAGAAAATAAAGAAATCTATTCAATCAGTATAGCAAGTGCAACAATGTTAAAAAGAGTGTATTTCTCACTGAACACAATTGAGTCACTATGCTAAATCATTACGTAATGATAAGAATTTAGAAAATTCTGATGTTACAAAAACAGCATGGCCAGCATAAATAAGGAAAGCAAGAAAAAGTTTGGCTTTCAACCTCAGTAATATGGAATCCCCCTCCCCGGACTACAACCTTGACGTGGTGGAAGGGCTTGTGCGTTCCGATGACCCCTAGAGCTGTACTGGCGGGAGTAATAATTATTGCTCCTGGTAGGGTCACCCATGCCAGATAGGTCGAAGGTTAGGAGCCAGACGAAAGGTAGTCCACGCAGCGTCTGTTCCTCAGTGAGGCGGCTGCAATGGCGTCTGACCCCAGTGGGGCGGCCAGTAAGTGATGGTGTCACGTTAAAAACACTATTGAGGAAGGCAATGGGAAACCACCTCAATTATCATTCCCTAGAAAAATATGATGGACAATAGAGATATTTTGAGTCCTGGCAACCACGGGGCTCGGCCCAATCGGCCGTGTGTCGTGCCCGGCAGCGGGGGAGGCAAGGCTTCCGCGGTCGTCATCCCACGAAACCCTTGCAAGGGAAAACCAGCAGCAGCAGGACAGAAGACGCAGGAGAAGAAGACAAAATTAGTTAGAATAGGAACGTGGAATGTTAGGACAATGATGAAGATAGCGGGGATTACTGGAGTGATAAGTATAGAATAATATACAGCGGTGGGGACGAGAGCCAACGAGGGGTTGCCATAGTATTAAATGAAGAGGTAGGAAGAAGCGTAGTCAACATAGAGCAGGTAACGGATAGAATACTACTAGTGGAGATAAAAGCAGAACCGACGAACTTAGTTATTATTCAGGTATACATGCCACCGAGCAACCATAAGGAAGAAGAGGTCGATAAGATATACGATCAGTTAGAGGACATGATCGCGTGTGTTCCAGCAGGGAAACATTTGATAGTGATGGGGGATATGAATGCGACGGTAGGCGAAGGAAGAGATGGTGATGAGGTGGGCGACTATGGTTTAGGCACGAGGAATGACCGCGGGGAGAAAGCAGTTGAGTTCTGCAGGAGACAGGGGTTAGTCATCACCAACACTTGGTTTAGACACCACAAAAGACGCAGGTATACATGGAAAATGCCAGGTGACACAGGAAGATATCAGCTAGATTATATCCTGGTTAGACACAGGTTTAGGAATAGTGTGATAAATTCCCACAGCTTTCCGGGAGCGGATGCGGACTCAGACCACAATTTAGTTGTTATGAAATGTAGCGTACGTTTCAAAAAGATAAGGCAGGGGCGGCGAGTTAGAAAATGGAATGTAGAAGCATTAAATGGGTTGAAAAGGAAGGAATACAAACAGGCGGTAGAGAAAATAATGGAGGATGGTAAAGGGCTTATTACTATCGAAGAAGAATGGGAAATGATCAAAAAAGGGTTGTCTAAAGCCGCAAAAGACACTATTGGAACCGTTAACGCTAAAAGGACTAGGAAACCATGGATCACGGATGAGATGATTACAAAGATGGATGAGCGGCGAAAATGGAAGAATATAAATACAGAATTAGGCAAAATGAAGTACAAAGAATTGAACAATAAATTGAGGCGGGCAACAAATAAGGCAAAAGACGCATGGTGGAAGACGCAGTGCGAGGATATGGAAAGTCTCCAGAGGAAGGGCGAAATCGGTGCGCTGTACAGCAAAGTTAAATCGTTATCGGGAAGTAAGAAAGGAAGAGCTATGCTAATAGTTAGAGATAAGGCGGGTAAGGTAATAGTTGACGCAGGAAAGATACAAGAGAGATGGAAGGAGTATATAGAAGAACTGTATAGTAAAGAACTCAGACCAACACAGTTAGACATTGAAAAAGAAAATGACGTAGAGGAAGACAGCTTAGGTCCAGGCATACTAGACAATGAGATAGAAAGGGCATTAAGGGAGATGAAACTAAATAAGGCCGTGGGGGTAGATAACATTCCCGTGGAACTTTTAAAATGCTTAGGAAAATGTGGGAGGAAGAGGCTATATGGGCTGATCCGTAGCATTTATGAGGAGGGAATCTGGCCGGAAGACTTTGTGAGAGCAGTTTTAGTTCTGATTCCGAAAAAGGTAAAGGCCACGTCATGTGAGGACTATAGGACAATTAGTTTGATATCCCACGCAGCTAAAGTTGTTCTCAGGATCATAAACAAACGGATAGAGAGTAGGGCAAATGATTACTTAGGGGATGATCAGTTTGGGTTTAGGAAGGGGAGAGGTACGCGTGATGCCATTGCAGTAATGAGGTTATTAATCGAGAGGAATATAGAACACAACCAGGAGGTATTTGCCTGTTTCGTAGATTTCGAAAAAGCGTTTGATAGAGTGAATTGGGAAAAACTAATGAGTATATTGCAGAAAATAGGAATAGATTGGAGGGAAAGGAGGCTAATCCGCAACCTGTACATGTCTCAGACTGCTCAGGTGCGGGTGGGAAACGGGGAGTCAGGATGGGCAGTGTTAGGAAGGGGTGTAAGGCAGGGTTGCCCATTATCACCGTTGCTGTTCAACCTGTATGCAGAGGAAATGATCAAAGAGGCATGGGAAGAACTAGAGGTAGGAATGAAAGTGGGCGGGGAATTCGTAAAATCAGTTAGGTTTGCTGATGACCAAGCTTTAGTTTGTCAGTCAGCCAAGGGGCTGCAAGCATTGCTGAGTGAATTGGAAATTCAGTGCGACAGGTATGGGATGAGAATCAACATTAATAAAACAAAGGTTATGCGATTTTCTAGAAAGAAAAAGGGCAAGCTTAACATTAAAATAGGAGGGCAAAAACTAGAGCAGGTAGAACAGTTTACGTATCTCGGTAGTGTTTTGGACCAACACGGTCAAAGTAGTAGGGACGTAAGGAGAAGAATTGCGCTAGGCAAAGAGGCTTTCACGAGGAGGAGGGAGTTGATGACGGGGACTTTGAGTAAGGATGTTAAGAAAAGACTCGTAAAAACTTTGATATGGAGCGTAGCTATGTACGGCGCGGAAACGTGGTCATTGAAGCAGGAGGATAGACGTAGACTGGAGGCTTTTGAAATGTGGGTGTGGAGAAGAATGGAGAAGGTGAAATGGACAGAGAAGAAAACAAATGAGGAAGTACTTGGTATGGTGGGCGAAGAGAGGGGTTTGTTGGGAGCAATCCTATGGAGGCAGGAAAAGTGGATGAAGGGGGTGTTGACCGGCAGTGGGATGTTGAAGACTGTGATAGAGGGTAGAATGTTGGGCAAAAGAGGAAAGGGAAGGAACAGGATAGGGATGTTTGACGGGATGAAGGGAGGAAGAAAGTACTCAGAGATGAAGAGGGACCTGGTGTAGAGTAAGTAGAATTTAGGGTTGTGTTTTGTTAGTAGTCACAAAATATTTGTTTGGTAGTTGTGTCCATCGAAAAACCTACCTTAACCGGTAGATAACCTTAAAAAAATATGGAATCGAAACTCGGGAGTCTTAATGATTGAAAGTTACCAATAAATTTAATGGCATTTTTATCGAATTAATGGAAAAATTCAGTCGCAAAACAGCCCAAAATGCCGAAGATATCAATTTCTAGCCTCCTGTATCGAAGCATAGCAACTCATGTTATCTTAACCCAGTAACCAATTGGGAAATACCACAAGTAGCTGAATTCCTTGAAAGAATCAATTCATGTCATTTCAACCAAGCCTTGAAATCGTCCTATATGGAATTCCTTGAAGTTCGCCGTGGCTCTTATCCTCTGTTACATTCAAAATTACGTAAACTGATTCTCAACGTAATGACAAACATCCCAGGGAAAAATTTTGCTACTTGCCCCTGGGGGCAGTTATGTGATATGCAACTGTCATATAACGAATAGGGGTATCCGAAAATGGTGCAGGTACTTTGCTCTGAGCATGCTTGATCTACACCACTCTGCTTCATTTTGAAATGCTAATGCGAATTAATTGTGTTAACTGATAATTGGTCTCCCTTTCAATAGAATTGGAACAACTGCAGTAGTAATATATTTGTGACTGGTTTTGTTGATGAACCTCTGCTGTATATCCTCATTATGTTAGTAATTTTTCAATATTGCCTCCGCTTTATCTCCTCTATTTCCACCAATTATTTCCTCTCATTGCTCGTATACCCTGTTCATTTCTTCCTTGCTATGGTAACTTGTTGGCATGTGTACCCATATAAAGACTAAAGGTTGATTCAGCTTGTACTTCTGCTAATACTGTTCTATCAATCAACTGCTCTATTTTTACCATTTATATTTCTCCCCTCCAAATCACTCTTCATATTTATTAATTTTCATGTCCCCAACATTGTCCTAACATTTCAAGCCCCTAATCCTCGTCTGTATTGTCTGCTATGGTGCTGCTGTTGTTTCCACTTTGCAAGGATTTTGTGTGATGAAGACTGTGGAAGCCTTTCCCATCCTGCTGTCGGGCATAGCACATAGGCAAGGCCAGGTTCCATATTAGCCAGGACTCATTTCCATACTTATGACCATTATCATTTCTTGGAATAAGTAATTGAGGTGGTTTCTAATTGACCTCACCAATAATGTTTTTAATGTGACACACTCATTATGTGTTGGTTATTCCTTACGTACTTTGGTAAAAATAGAAAAACATTATTTGGGTTGATTTTTTTATTTTTCAACGTACAATCCTATTAGCTCAATATACTTTTTATAGAATTTGTTTGCCATCCAAAAGTTAGGATTTTGGAAGGCTCTCAAAATGGGCATCTATGTTAGGGATGGCCTCCTCTTTTGGCAAGAATTATTTTCCGCTGAGCCATTTTTTCAGGTTCAGAAATTAAAAAAGTCATCAGGGCCCAAATCTGCTTAACATGGTGGATACCCATGCATTGTCTTGATGGAAGAGATTATTTTCTTTACCAAATGAGAATGGCTTTTCCCTGGTTTCCTTGCTCAGCCGGTTCAATAATGTTGCACAATACTCTCAATTTATTGTTTATCCTTTGTGCAAGTAATTGGTGCAGTTGATTCCGCATACATATCAGAAAATGATGGCCATCACCTTGTCAGTGAAGGTTGTCGGTGGGATGGTTGCGAGTTGGGGAATGATGAGGAAATTTGTTGAGGGAGTGTACCGAAAACTTGATGGATCTCAAGATGCTTCTTAAATTGATGGTTGCCTATATGTGAAAGAGGGGCATCATATGAAATCAGGTCAAAAAATCTATTAAATTGCCTTCATAGAAACTCAAGAAGTTATGGGGAAAGTCCTTTCCATAAGGGCATTAAACTGTTTAACCTATTATCAGATGCTTTGAGAAGCATTTCTTTTGGTGGAAATGTTCAAATTAAACGCAATATTTTAAAATAACACATGTAATACTTAGAAAGATTTCATTCGATACTATGATGAACTAAACTAAATATTTGTACCCACAGATGATATTCACTTTTGTTAATGTGTCATGCTCAATATTTGTGAAATCCCTCATCATGGCCAGAGAGGAATTCATATTTTAATTTTTTCACCATTGACCTCAGTCCTTATGCCTTTTGAAAAAGCTGTCATTTTTTTACATTCATGCTTTATTTATGCTGTAGTTACTTTAATGATGTGTTATCATAACTGATGCAGTATTTGTATTAGTTATTAATTCACTTAGCAAAATATGTCATATTTATTATTTTTATTCCTTTAGATGGAGAATCTCCTAAAATAACAACCATTCTGGAAGATTGTTTTTCTTCTGAAGAAAATCCATACATCATTGCGTTGCACCTAATGGCCAGTACAGAGGACTTTCTCTTATCTAAGAAAACATCTTTGCCATTCTTTGGTATGTGTAAAATATCCTTATTTTTATTTGGTAATCTTATTAGGTAATCTTTATTAGGTTTGGATGGACACAACTACTGAATAAATATCTCCTTACAAAATACAACACTACTCTACAACAAGTCGCTCTTCATCTCTGTTTACTTTCTTCCTCCCTTCATCCCATCCAATATCCCTATCCTGTTCCTTCCCTTTCCTCATTTGCCTAACATCCTCCCCTCAATTACAGTCTTCAACATCCCACTGCTGGTCAATACCCCCTTCATCCACTTTTCCTGCCTCCATCGGATTTCTCCCAACAAACCACCTTTCTTTGCCCACCATACCCAGTACTTCCCAATTTGTTTTCTTCTCTGTCCATTTCGCTTCTCCATTCTTCTCCACACCCACATTTCAAAGCCTCCAGTCTACGTCTATCCTCCTGCTTCAATGACCACGTTTCCGTGCCGTACATAGCTACGCTCCATTTCAAAGTTTTTACGAGTCTCTTCTTAATATCCTTACTCAAAGTCCCAGTCATGAACACCCTCGTCCTTATGAAAGCCTCTTTGCCTAGCGCAATTCTTCTCCTTACGACCGTACTACTTCAACCGAGTTGGTCCGAAACACTTCCGAGATACGTAAACAGTTCTACCTCCTCTAATTTTTGCCCTTCTATTTTAATGTTTAGCTTAGCCTTTTTCTTTCTGGAAAATTGCATAACCTTTGTTTTATTAATATTGATTTTCATCCCATATCTGTTGCACTAAATTTCCAATTTGCTCAGCAATGCTTGCAACCCCTTGGCTGACTGACAAACTTAAGCTTGGTCATCAGCAAACCTGACTATTTTACGAATTCCCCGCCGACTCTCATTCCTACCTCCAGTTCTTCCCATACCTCTTTAATCATTTCCTCTATATACAGGTTGAACAACACCAGTGATAATGGGCAACCCTGCCTTACACTTCTTCCCAACACTGCCCATCCCAACTCCCCGTTCCCTACTCGTACCTGAGTGGTCTGAGACATGTACAGGTTGCGGATTAGCCTCCTGTCCCTCCAATCTATTCCTATTTTCTTCAATATACTCATTAGTTTTTCCCAATTTACTTTAGCAAACCCTTTTTTGAAATCTACAAAACAGGCAAATACGTCCTGTATTCTATATTCCTTTCGATTAGTTATCTCATTACTGCAATGGCATCACGAGTACCTCTCCCCTTCCTACACCCAAACTGATCATCCCCTAAGTAATTATTTGCCCTACTCTCTATCCTTTTGTTGATGATCCTGAGAATAACTTTAGCTGTGTAGGGTATCAAACTTAGTCCTGTAGTCCTCACATGATGTGGCCTTTACCTTTTTCGGTATAGGAACTAACATATGGGAACCAACACCAGTTAAATTCATCCTCATAGATTATACGAATCGGTCCCTTTCGACTCTTTCTCCCACATTTTCTTAAACCTAATAGTGGTTTTGCTAGAATGTTGTCTACCCCCTTGGCCTTATTTGATTTCATATCCCTTAATTCCCTTTCTATGTCATTGTCGAGTATGCCTGGATGTAAGCTATCTTCATCTACATCATATTCTCTTTCTATGTCTAAGCTTGTTGGCCTAAGTTCTTTACCATACAGTTCTTCCATATACGAGGGTAGTCCCATAAGTTCCTGGCCTAAGCGCATTGGTTGACCAAATGAGATGACGACTCCAGAAACAGTGAAGAATATCCACATAGTGATACTGGATGATGGTCGGCTAAAAGTGTGCAAGCTAGCAGAGGCATAGTAGGCATTTCAAAAGGTGCGGTACACTGCATATTAACTGAAAATTTGGACGTGAGAAAGCTGTGTGCAAAATGGGTGCTGCATTTGCTCACACTCGAGCAAAACCAGTGTCGTGAAGATGTTTCAATTGAGTGTTTAGCAAAGTTTCACAGCAACAAAGCAGAATTTTTGCGCCGTTTCATAACTATGGATGAAACTTGGGTCCATTACTTCACACCTGAGACAAAAGAACAATCAAAACAATGGATTCAAAAGGGAGAACCGGCTCAAAAGAAGGCGAAGACCGTTTCATCTGCAGGCAAGGTCATGTCATTGTTTTTTTGGGACGTGCATGGGATAATTTTCATTGACTATCCTGGAAAACCCTATTTGCCAGAATAAGGCCTCTCCAATTATTTTCTGTTCACAAACTTGAAAAAATGGCTCGATGGTCAAAGATTTTCCAGCTGTGAGGAAGTGATGTCGACAGGTAATGGCTATTTTGAGGAGCAGTTCAGTTCTTATTATTAAAAGGGTATCAAACATTTTTGGGAATAGTGTATAGAGTTGAAAGGAGATTATGTTGAAAAATAAATACAATTTTTTCCAAAACTTTTGTGTTTTCTTTGTTGGGTCGGGCACTTCTGGGATCACCCACGTAGTCTGACCAATGCTTGTGAGATGAGCTCAGGTGTCAAAAGTTAAGGCATAATACATGAATATTTCTTTAAGACCAAATTCCTTAACAAGGCTCATCCTTCGCTAGACTGCTGCTAAGTTTCAGCTACATCCATCATGTGGTTTTATTTTCATAGTTGATCAAAGTATCAAACTTTGGTTCATTTAGAAAAGAATAAAAAAGCAGTTTGGTGCTGCTATTTACCACTTCTATTTAAAAGGCCAGGTTGGATGAGTTCAGGCACATCAGAAAATGAGTTTTTTCTATTTTGCGTGTGTGGGATAATTTTCATTGACTATCTTGAAAAGGAGAAAATATCTACGCTGGGTATTATGCAAACTTATTCGTCGGGCACTTCTGGGACCACCCTCATATTCTTTCCATCTCTCTTGGATCTTTTCTGTTTAAACTATCATCCTATCCAATTTATCTCTAAATGTTACACAGATTTTCCATTCTTACCTCCCAATGGTGTTTTAACCTTCTTGTATAGGGCACCAATTTCACCCTTCCTCCGCAAACTTTCCATATCCTTGCACTGCATCTTCCACCATACTTCTTTTGGATAACTTGTTGCCCATCTCAAATTATTATTTACTCTTTGTACTTCCATCTACCTAGCTCTGTGTTTACATTCTTCAACTTTCTTCTCTCGTCTATCTTTCTAATCATCTCATCCATGATCCATGGTTTCCTTGTCCTTTTCCCATATATGGTTCCTATAGTTTCTTTCATGGCTCTCAATATCCCTTTATAATAAATTTCCAGTTTTCCTTGACAGTACTGAGCTCTTTACCCTCATCCATGATTTTCTCTACAGCCTGCTGATGAAACTCCTTCCATTTTAGTCCAGTTAATGATTCTACATTTCATTTCCTAACCCGCCACCCCTGTCTCATCTTTTTGAAACGGAGGCTATACTTCATAACAGCTAAATTGTGGTCAGAGTCCGCATCTGCTCCTGGGAAGCTGTGTGAATTGATAACACTGTACCTAAACCTGTGCCTAACCATAATATAATCTAACTGATAGCTTTCTGAGTCACCTGGCATTTTCCATGTATACCTACACCTTTTGTGGTGTCTAAACCAAGTGTTGGTGATGACTAGCCCGTCTCCTACAGAATTCAATAGCTTTCTCCCTGCGGTAATTCCTCATACCTAAACTGTTGTTCCCCACCTCATCACCATCTCTTCCTTCGCCTATCGTCGCATTCAAATCCCACATCACTATCATATGTTCTCCTGCTGGAACACATGTGCTTATGCCTTCTGATTTTATATCCTATTGACTTCTTCCTCCTTATGATTGCTTGGTGGCATGTATACCTGAAAAATGATCAAGTTCGCCGGTTCTACTGTTATTTCTGCTAGTGATATTCTGTCTGTTGCTTGCTCTATATTGAATATGCTTTTTCCTGCCTTTTTAGTCAATATTATGGCAACCCCATGTTTGCCCTGTATATTGCTCTACTACTAGCACTCCAGTAATCCCTGCTATCCTTCCATCTCATCTCACATAAACCTAAAATGTCTATGTTTCCTTTTTCCATCTCTCACTTTATATTTTCTGGTCCCTAACATTGTCCCAACATTCCAAGTTCCTGTTCTAATTACTTTGGTCTGCGTCTTCTGTTCTGGTGCTGTCAGTTTTCCTTTGTAAGGGTTTCGTGAGATGATGACCGTGGAAGTCTTGCCTCTCCCGCTGCTGGGCACGACGCATGGCCAATTTGGCTGAGTTTCATAGTTGTCCGGTCTCATATTCTCTATACTGTTCATCATAAAATTCTTGGGAATGATAATTGAGGTGGTTTCCCGTTGCCTTCCTCAATAGTGTTTTTAACATCACACCATCACTCAATGGCCACCCCACTGAGGTCAGAGGCCTTTGCAGCCGCCTCACTGAGGAACAGATACTGCATGGGCTAACTTTTATCTGGCTCATAACCTTTGACCTATAGATGACCCTACCTGGAGCAATTACCATTGCCCCCATCAGCACAGCTGTAGGGGTCATCGGAATGCACAAGTCCTTCCACCCCATCAAGGTTGTAGTCCATGGGAGGGAAAATATCTTAGTTAACCCATTATTTAGGTTCTCTTGTGTATGGCCACTCTGTTTATTCACATAGTTTCATACACCCAAAGAACAGTATATGCTTTTGTTAGGTGGATCTCTTAGGATGCATGGATCAGGGTGATGTGGTGGCTCATATATTGGCTTCCTATTATGAAGGCCTGGGTTCAAATTCCAGAGGTGGCTGAATTTTTCAGTAAAATCCTGATTCTTACATGGGTGCCATGTGGACAGCACTTCAAGTGGTGAATGCCATCTGTGGGGTGGAACATTACATTCTGAATCTCTTTGTGCCTTTTCTTTAGAGAAGGCTATGGTTAATATCAGTTTTCCACCATTCCCCCATTCTCCAAAAAATCTGTACTAATCACCTTTCTTACCTTAATGGTGCAAATCACCTCAGCTGTGTACCATCTTCCTTAATTAACTCTATTCTCTTAAGAACACCATTTTGAATAGTTAATCTTTAAGAGATAATTGGCATGCAATGTGAATAATGTTAAAGTATTGTCAATACTGAACAAATCGAGCCAAGTTTACCTCATGTTTATGACATATTATATTGCATAAAGAATAGTTCAGTGTCTCCTTTGCCTTAAAACAAGTTCCACTTGACTGAAAGAGATCCCTGCAAGAGTCCAATAAGAATTGCTCAGTTATATTTCACAATTCCTTGAATACATATTTTGCTAGTGGATGAACTTGCCATTGCTCACCCATACCTATTCCATTCATGAGGGAGTAAACCCAGTGGAAACAATATTTTGGAATCCACTGAGGACTCTTAAGAAAATTGGGTAAAATCCATTTTATTTTGCTCATGGGATCCTCCCATGAGGATCCCATGGGAGGAGCCTGAGGGCAGCCTCATTACTAGTGACATAGAATCCAGCTTATTACTACATAAAATTCTCATATTTCTGCACGAGTATTTCATAGCTGCCTCTATGAAATTTTTTGCCATTTTAGGAGGATTGGAATGACAAAAAAAATAGCATTCGTGCTTATAATACCCAATTATGGTATTTGTCTGCATATACATGGTTTGTATAAAAAGGTATTAGAAAAATTTCAAAAAATAGATTAAATTCAGATATTGCTACAATGCCTCAAAATTCTTCAAAATACATTCCTTGAATGTGGACACACTTTCGCTATTGGCTTTTTCACAACTCGAAGGCTCCCTGGTAGGTGGTTTCCAGAAGATCCTTAAGGTTATGCATGCAAGCTTCTCTGATGGCACATAAGATCCTGTGGTGGTATCCTTTTAGGGAGGATTTCACTTTTGGAAATAAGAAATAGCCTCCTGGTGCCAAGTCGGGACTGTCCAAAAAGCCGGGGCCTTCTTCAGCACATTGCCAAAGGTCTTCGCAAGCAGGTACTCCACTCGGCTCTTGGTCGTCCATCAAGACCTTCAGAATGAGTTTACTGCAGATCTTTCACATCGCAAAATTTCAGTGATAATGGTGGGCACTGTTATCATATCAGTGCCAATACAATCTGCGATCATGGGCACACTTACCCGACAGCCTGAACTCAGCACTTAACGTATATGGCAGGAAATAATTGTGACCGTTATTTATAATACAAACCTTGTAGGATGCACTTTTTCCCCTCAAATTATGGCTAAGATATGGGGTTCGTCTTATGTACCAGTAATCAAAATCATGAGCTGAAATTTATGCCTAACAATTATAATTTATATTAATTTACATTATAAGGATTCTATGGCAGTTCATCTTTTTGCTGAAAAGTGATTTCAAATAAATCTTTCCATATTTTTTCTAATCTATAAATACATTTAGTTGCCTGATGTATTTTTTGCTTCACTCTGAAAGAGGGAGCATTAAAGGAAAATGAGTTCAAATCTGCTGAAAACTAAGGTTTATGATTATTCCAATGTGAACATGTATGTGTTATTTTATTTTGCAAAAGCTGATGAAGTCATGTTTCATTCAGCTGGTAGTAAAAGCTAATTACTATCATGTGTCATGGAAATATGTGAATGGTGCAACTCCCAACTTTAAGCTAAGCTCCCTTGGGGTGTATTTGCAGAAAATCTGCATTGGTTGTTACTGTTTCAGTTTTAGGATAGCACAATCAGCAATATTATCAGCCGTTGCCCCCTAAAAGATGATATGAACTTAGCAAAGATGGGTAGAGGAACTACAGAAAGCTATTTGTGGTAAACACAAGCAGTGGCATTGAATTGCAAAATGGCTGGAACTAGAAGAAGAATAAAAACTTGGATATTAGACCACAGAAGATTGGGATTTTCAGTTTCCACAGAAATGACTATTCAACAAACAAGAATGATTGCTATTAACAAAGACACAGCTGATTTTACAGGATCTATATCATGCTGTTACAGATTCATAATGAGGAATTACCTACACATGGCGAAAGATAAAACAGCATAAAGGAAGCCATAAGAATATGAAGGCAATGCTATTTGAGTTGCTTTAATTTTCATTAATGCTAGAACCAGAGAAGAGAAACAGAAACAAAAGAGAGAAACGAGACGTAATGTTTGTACATTATATATTTATATTGTCAAACAAAATGTATATTCCAAAGGTGCAAATAATATGACTGTTAAAACTTGTGTACTTTACAAAATACAGTACACAGTCATGTTGTCGTGCTGTGCTGATGGAACAAAATTGCCTCTTTTGATTTTCAGGCAGAAAACCTTGACAAAGAGAAAACTGTCTACAGGTGTATTTGTGGACATTCAATCTGAGGGCTGGATTGATGAAAGGGGAATGAAGTTGTGGTCTAGGCATACTGAAATTGTCTTGCTAGAATGGGATCAATTTTGCAGTCACAGAACACAAGTTGTGAAAATGTAAATCAACTACCTGAAAACTTAGTTACCTGTAATTTCAATTGGTCTGACAAGCCAGATTCAACTTATATATGCTTTTAGACAAAAATACCAATGAAATTAGTACAGTAAATCAATATGGAAATTCATGCAAAATGTATACTTTTTCTAAAAATGTGTGCGTAATAAAAAGGGTATGCCCTATATGCTGGTGTGTCCTATGCAATAGCAAATATCTTAGTTCTTGTCTCATGGTAGAGGATTTTAAAATTATCTCAGAAAATTTCCACTGCCATTCCATCTTATCACTACTATAAAAAATTTGAGGGTATCCTAATTTAAAAAATGTTTACTACAGCAATGACAGACCTTCCTTTTCTATTTAATCCAGGATTATTGATTTCATTATAGTTACTTATTTGTTACTGTTTTTATAATATAATTATGATGTGATTCATTTTTTTGTATGCATATTTTAATATTTGGATGAGTAATATTTATTATTATGTATTACCAAAATGTGGTGGAATAGTTTGTAATTTATAACTTTTAATTACAGTTATGAAAACATTCCATAAATGGATTACCAATAATAAAAATCACATGAAATCATTGCTGACCACAGATGTGAAACTGAATAGTTTTTTTGTGGTGAATCAACAGAAAAATACATGGCTGTTGAAGTTAGTTGCAGAAATATACTGCTTAGCAGAGGAAAATGAAATGTTTCTGCCGTACATTCGAGAGCAGCTGGCACACCAGAAATTTAAACAGGTAAATATGATGGGGAATATGGCCGTGCAATGTTAAATTTAATCAATTATTTAATTTCTAGGATTTCTTTAAAATAATCATACTATTTAAAGCGTTCCATATGATAATTGTAGTTCATTAAAATTTAGTTGCCATAATTCAAATGGTATATAAAGAGTAAGAAATGTTTGAAAGCTTGTGTTCATGTGAAAGGAAGTTCATTGAGAGAGAAAGCACAGTCTTAAATGAAACTATGAATTTATACAGGCAAGAAAATTTCATCATAAATAAACTTAGGAAATACATGGTACAAAAATCATTCATAAATCATCATCAACTGTAAAAAAATGGTGTAGGAGTAGGGAGAAGTGGACCCTTGTACAAATAGCATAATTAATTCTGTAATCTTTTTCGTAAAGCAAATCACTTGTTTATTATAACAATTTTTTGCGTATAAATTATTTTTAAGTACAATAATGCATTCTGTGGTGAAAAGAATAAATTGTGTTCAAGGTTAATGTAAAGAAAGCACGGATCATCATCTATGCTGTCATAACAAAACTTAAACTCAATTGTCTTCTTGGCAACGGGTGAATATATGAAGGAGCAGAGTCCTCCAAAGCGTTCAGAAAGTCTGCATGAATTTCCTTTGCTTTCTTACCTTTCTTTACAAAGTAATTACTCACTGCTCAAATCTCAAATTTTTCCATCTTCACAAATCACTACGCAGGGACAACAACAGAGAGGCATCCGCACCATAGACCTCTTCCCAGATAACGGACATGTTAGGTGTTTACTCATAAAGGATTACCTATTATTATGCAGGAAACTCATTGCGCTAGCTCTTGACATCTGGTGGTGTTTCCCAGAACCTTTCAAACTGCCTATGTGTTAGGGATGGGGTTATGATATTGAAAAGGTGTCATATAAGATGCGAAAAATTTCTGAAAGTCTCTAAGAAGTCTGGGTCTATCTTAAAAGTCAAAATTTTGGCTTTTTTACCTCCAGCAGCAATGCTGGTGAAAACATCTAATGTATATGTGATGTGAAGACATTTGTAAGTGGTACCCATTTGAGACAATAATTAGTTTCAAATACTATTACTAATTGTTCAATTACTATCATGTTCTGTGAAAAATATCTAGTTTATTATGTACTTTCAAGTATTGAATTGTAAGGTCTTCTGTATCACGAAGAAGGTAGTATTTTTAAAATGGTTAGAGGTTGCTAACAAATCAAAGAGAATTTGCATCTTCATATAACTTTAAGGTTGATGGATGAATGAATGAATGAAGGTATATTTAAATGAATACATTATAGAATTTCTTATGAGGTTTATAGCATAACTGTTGTCATATTAATTCCCTCCAAGCATTTATATAAACTTATCTTAAATATAAAGTGTGACTCAGCTCTCATTTTTAATCAACACTGAAAGAAATTCATTTAAAGAATTGATTAAGTTTGGTGAATCAGATAAGTAGGTAATTGCTGCAGATGCCACGCGGTAACATTTGATGTAAGTACAACAGTTAAATTGACGAGCCTTGGTTGTGAAAAGTGAAAAAATGGTAAACATTGACTATCGAATATATCTTTATTTTCCTCATGGCCCTGCTGTCATCATTAAGTCTTCAACATTGATTCTTGGTGGAGGGAGAAAATTTAGAAAAATAAATTGCAGTTCCTTACTAGTAACCCAGTTAGTTTCAGGGTTTTTCATACATACTTTATGTTAATTAGTGTTAGTCATTTACAGCATGTATTATTCTGGGTATTTTCCGCAAAGGGTGTATTAATTTATCATTTTTTCTATTTTATCCATTTATATATCTCTTACAGGCATGTGAAAGCGCTGAGATTTTGCAACTCCACCAACATTTTGAAGCCAAAGATTTCCTGATACAACTCATTTTTCAAGACAAATTGACAGTTGTTGAAAATTTTCTGAAAGATAGCCCAAAACATCAAGGAGAAATCGTTAAATTTATGGATGAGTTGTTAGCTAAAGGAAATGAGATTGAATTAAGTGAAAGGATACAGTCCCTTGTGAAGTAAGTAATCTTATTTTGTTATTTTCATGACTGAAAAAATTACTGTTTTATATGTTCCAGAGATCTTTTACATTCATTTGTATGTAATATTTGGAAATATTATGAGCATATCCACTACCAAGAACATGTTTCCATCAGTTCTGATTATACTACCATTTATTTTATTATAAACATAACAGTTTCAGGTTTAACTTTGTGGAATTCCTTCATCATGAGGGTAGAAGAAGAAACTTTGCACTTCCACATAAAGATTTAACCTTTCGCAACCATAGTTTCGATGCTGCTCATCATCATCTGGTGACATTCATAAAAAGTTTTGCAACTTATATTTCCCGGCTCCAAGAGGGGAGGAAGGTAATGGGAGTAAGGGAGAGGGTGTAAGTTGAGGGCAGGTGCAGTAACCTATAAGTCAGCTTGGGGAGGGGGAGGGTATGTATTGGAAGGTTTCTGGCTCAAATTTGTGGAAGTTAATGTTCATTAAATGAAGAACTCAATGTAACACTCCACTGTTCTTAGAAATAGCAGTGGAAAAAAAAACACATTGTGTTATACATTTAATTAGGGGTTGTTTGTCTGCAATTGTCGGAAAAACTTTTGATGTATGTCACCTGATAAGGATGCGCAGCATCGAAACCATGATGGTGAAATATTGAATCTTTATTTGGAATGGTAAAGCTTCTTTTTTAACCTCATTATATTATTATAGTTGAAATTCAAGGTTGTAGCATGGTAATTGGCAATTCAATGATCTGGATGGTGGAATTTTTGGTACATTGCCTTAATGCCAGATCAGAAGAAAGTTTGTCATGTTGAAATGCTTAATTTTATTAGAAGCTGTTTTATTACACCATGTAATAACAACCCCCTGGCCCCTGCCCCCTGGCCCCTGCCCCCTGGCCCCTGCCCCTTTTGGCCCCTGCAATTAGTATCATTAAGATGGTCAATAATAAAGTAATACTTATAGTAATTGCTTAACAGTGACTTTATTGCAATGAGGAATGTTTAATATTTGAAAAAGGCTATGTTTCTTATCCCAGATGTTTTGACTTATTGAAGTAAAGCTGTATTTTTCCCATGGAGAAAACTTACAGCTTGAAGAAATTTTAGAATTGGCTGTTCAAAGCAGTATGCTGATAGGAATGAGGAAATGGAAAAGAGTGAAATAAGTTGCAGTTAAAAATGATGGGACAGGAGTGATCAATCTTTGTAAAAGCTGTAATTAGTTTCCTTTCCATTTCCTCCTTTATACTTCCATCATTTCTTCATTTGATGTGGTTAAAAGAATTATGGTTAAAAATATTTTTTAGAATCAAATCATGTTTGTAAATTGCTATGGTATTTTAACTTAAACTGGCAAGTATCACAGGAATTTGGAATTTGTGCCCTACTCTGATTTGTAGAGAAATCAATAAGGTGTGTTTGAAAGCTTAATTGAGTTCTCATTCAGTCAAGCTATTCATGTAGCAAGTTCATCTCTGAGTAACGTGGCAATGGGGACATGGGGTTTTTTATGAAAACAAGAGGATGAAACTTAACTGTCATGCACATTGAGAATTTAACCTATGAGAAAATAGATCTTGGGAAAATATTATGCATAAACCTTCTAGCCATTTCTGTTACCAATGAATTTTGAGATAAAATTATTTTATGACTTACAAAAATAGTTCAATATCAAGCATGACTTATCAGAATTCTAGTAATGAGGTCGATTTTGTACTTACCTTTCATGTGAGGTCCCAGGTTTTGTTTTTATTTATGGCAGACTTGTTAGAGTAACATGTTTGTCCATGCTTGAGACTGCAATATGACTGATGAGGAGAATGCATAGAGGTTCTAAAATTACTAATCACGGAATGGATTTTATGTATAATGAATGAAACAACTGAAGACCACTTGTTCCAGAAATGATTCTGCATCTAATAATACAAAATAGCTTAAGGGACCATTCAAAATCTACCTTTAATAAGTACTTAGCAGTGGTGATGGTTACCTTATAATGGGATGACTTCTCTAAATAAAATTCGTTCAGCTTTGAAGGAAATAGTTCGTCAAGTTTTACCCTTTAATTTCTTAAATTTTTACATTTAAAGCGTATACTAGATCTCATATGAGAATTAATAATTGTTGTAATATGAAAGTTACATAAAATTCAGTAAAAAACTACATTCTGTATAATAGAAAAATAGTCATTGGAATGAACAGTTATTATGGGAGGCCACTGACAGTTGAGGTCATTTGCACCATTAGGGATAGGTGGGTAATTTGGTAAGCTAAGGATATTCGGGAAATGAAGGAAGGGATTTGAACCCAGGCCCTCAGGGTGGGAAGTCTATCTATTGGCCACTGCATTAACTTGATCCTTCATCATGAGGAATGAAAGTACGTAGATTTAAGATTAAACAGTTCACATATTTTTAAGTTTTAAATTTTAAAATTTTTTCATAAAATTTTCATCATATTATTATTGTAGATTAAACTTTAAAATTTTTAAGAATATTTATAATATTTTTACTCCATCTGGCTTTTATTATTCCTACAATGGAATATAATGCATCTTTAGGACCTTCTTCATTGTAATGTCTGGTTTGGAATAGTTTTTGTAACTCCATCACAGCTTAAGGCTAAAATCCCCTGTTTGGAGTGTCCCCTGGAAATACAGAAAAAAATATTTTTACAGGTAACTCCCATATGGAAGCGTTGGTAGTGTTGATATTTTGATTGGCATTGGACTTTTTTATGTAAAGTAAACTTTGTGCAAAAATAGGAAAGAAGACTAACCTAAATGATTAAAAGTTTTTTCATTGATATCCTGATCTGAAACTTTAATCATGCATAGTGAGTTGGACTCAGGTATGTGTGAATTAAATTGGCACAATTTTTAATGATTGTTTATTGTCTTCAATAATATTTGAGATTGAAAATAAATATGCACTTCAAAGACTTTGGTATTAGGGAGGGAGGATGTCTCTGTTCAACTTTGGTAAATTCATTACTGTGCACCCGTTGTTCCCCAACTGGTTGGGTATTACATCTAGATGTTTCTTTGGAAATTTTTTGTTGCATAAATTGAAAGAAATATTTTAAACATATCAAATTGAGGATTGTATTATGATTAATTGAGATGCAAATTTACCTACTTTCTAGGGAGTTGAAAGTTACTGATGTAAAACTAAGTAAATTCAAGCCTAAATGTGTAATGAAATTAATTGGAAGATATTTGAAGACATATGGAGTTTCTCCTGAGTTATGCCCTAATTATTCATATCAGCAGAATAAGAGGGCTCTTGGATTTATGCTTGCAAAACGATTTGTTGATGGAACATTGGGTAAGACTATTTTTCTATGGTTCAGTGACTTTTTTCAATCTACTTGAAGTTGTGTTTATTGTCTTCCATATTTGTGCGTACTATGTTCACATTTTCAGAGGGAGAAAGCTGGAATGAAATGATGCTTGATCTTGTAAAGGACAATGCCGAGTTGCAGCTTAAATTAGTTAATTTACTTGTTGACTATGGTGAAGAGGAGGAAGCTCTTCAGTGGTATCAGAAATTTAAACTGGATATTGAAAATCTTCCCACCAAATTGAAGATTATCTGCAAGGATCATAATTGCACGTATGTTGGAAATAATTATCTACAACTCTCTCTTAATGGTAATAAAATGCCTTTTGATGTAGGTATTGTGCTGTTTAAATTGAATTCAGATGCTTTGAAATTGTTTTTGTCTCAGGACATTTTATGTAGAACATGGTTTCTTTAATTCCACCAAAGTTTTCCCTGATTATTAGTAATTCTTGCCACCAAGATGGTTAGAACACTCACCCAGCAGTATAGAGTTTGTTGGTGGGATTCCTAATCCATGTGAATATTTGATCAATAGCAGTCAAACTTGTATTTATAGACATCCATTTGCTTTAGGTATGCTAGAATTAAGTAAAAATTAGGTCTTCAATTATGTTCATGCCTGAATGTGATTGGTGGTGCAGAAACCAGGTGGTAGAATGCATTTTACCCTGCGAGCCACCACCTGCGTTAAGGAGTTAGATTAATAAACATCAAGGAAAATTTTTGGTTTGAATACAAAATATTGATGATAATTACGCATGAGCTTATTTGTGAATAGGTTGACTAATTCTCTCTCATATTTTGTATGGTTATGATCATGAAATTAGAATGGAAAAAAGATTCCTGGTATTGTTTAATTCCTTATATCCTTATCTACTGCGAAAAGTAGTTCTTTCTTTTTTCCATCTTTCTTTACAAATGGAGAGAATAATGGTAAAGATATGATGGAGAGGATGATTAACAATGAAGTTTTAAATATGGTGAGCAAAGCATTAAAATTCATTGGGGCATCCTAAAAAAGCAAGACAAAGAAGGTGTAAGAAATGTTGAAAGGTAATGGGATGTTCAGGCTGTAATGGAAGGGAGAATGTTAGGTAAGTGGTATAGGGAAAGGAGGAGAATTGGCTTTCAGAGAGCAGAGCTTTTCTTATCATGGCCTCGCTTATATTTTTTCCTTAGGGGATGAAAGTGCCATGAATATAATCCAAGTGTTAATTTTGAGTGTTAAGCAGAGCATTCAAATTTCAAAGCATGCATGTCTTAAATGTAAATTTGTCACTCTTTTGTAACATGGTATCATGAAATTAGTGTGCAAGTAAACCTTATGAACATGTTATAAGACTGTCATATAAGCAGCCTTACTTGTTATATGTACTTATTAAAATGGGTGGAAATACAAACCAAAAAAACCTGGAAAATACAGAGAAATTAACTTTCTTGGAAGAATGAGGGAAGTTGGCTGTTCTGGAAAAATTGGTGCCAAACACATTTTCTTACAGGGGTGCTCCCCGGGTGTCATTTTGAGAGGGTGAAGAGATGCTATCAAATTGTACCTAGAATCTCTGCTCTTCTTCACAATCCTTAACCTACTTGATCCTCAGTTGAAAGTTACTTCATTAGTATTGCATAAATTGTGACATTGGTTCATGCTTGATGTGGAAATAAGGGACTAAAAATTTCATTCTCAATGTTTTTATTTTTATATTATAGCATTTCATTTGTTGCTCATTTTTACTTTGGTACATGTATAACTTTAATTTTCGTTACTCATAGGACATTTTTCATTTAGTTCCTCTGTGGTCTAGTTATCAAGTAATGATTTATTATGCTTGCGAGTGATTTTCTGGGGTTTTACGAGTTGATGAGAATGATGTTATTTTGACGCAACTGAAGTGATAATGACCTTCCTTTGCTGTTTTTTAGCTCGGGTGTATCATTGTGGTGAAATAAAAAAACTAATATTTTTAGAATTTATTGTAATATTTTAGAATATGTGTTCCTCAATGAGAAGATCCATTGTCAATAACTTGTGCATAAAAGAGAATTTTTGATTATGATGTTGTTTCAAAGTCATTTATTTCTTGCTCACAAAGGATATTATGTTATGCATCTAATGTCATAATGAGACTACTAACTGCTCCTTGTTAGTTCTGACATCTGCTTCAGGCAATAACTGTTACTACTCAAACAATATTTGCCCAAAAATACACTTGTTTGCGAATCTGTACTGTTAATTTCTTCATAATTGGTAATAGACAGATATCCAGATATTATTATGCTAATTTGAATGAAGTGGGTTCCCCAAAATTATGGTCAACCCTTGCAAATGTCTTATATTTAAATTGACAGTTTATTTGAGAAATAATATTAGTGTTCTTTGAGCGTTAAAAAATAATGCCTACTCTCCAGTAAAATAGTAAAAATATCCAAATTCTAATTGAACGTATATGGAAAAATTTATTATGTGATATGTTTTAAGAGCTGTTACCTGCTTGTACAGGGTGTGACAGCATAAATTCCTTTTTTCAAACACAAAATGCTTTCAAAAAAGGAATTTACATTGCCACACCCTGTATGTTCATAACTTCACTCCAACTTTACGTCTAGTGCTTAGTGAATGTGGCATCCAATGAATTTTGTCTCTCGTTCATGGTATTTTCCATGCAGTGAATTAATCATTTCAATGCTGTTTTGCTTTTTGTTGTATTTCTAGGTCACAGGAGACAGAAACACAGAATAGCATCACCATGGAGGAGTCTTGGGATGATCCTACCCCTCAACCATCATATCAATTCAATCCTACGGCTGTGTAAGTGAAAAGTGGAGAGTGCTTCTAGTAAATTTAAACATCCATAGTGCTCAAAGGGGGTACTTCAGACAAGGAAATATTCAGAGGGGAACTTTTGAAGAATTTTTATTTTTTGCTTCAAGAAAGTAATATTCATTTAAAGATTAGTGAAGATACCAAAGAAAAAGCATGATATAAATATTAAGTGAACAGTAGTACATAGGATAAAAGTCCATATTTCTATGAGGCTATATGGCTTAAGTTGCTTTTTTAAATCATTTGTTTCATTTTTGCTCTATTTATTTATTTGCTGATTTATCCCATGATTCTACATAAAAGTCATGGGATAAATGGAGTGTGGTAGTCCAAGAGGTGGAAGGTTACACTACTGACCAGATGGCTCAGACATGCCTCTGGGCACCCTCAGCTCAACCCAAGCTATGTGATTGTTCAGGTACCAGATCATCCCGGGAAACCATTGGCAGCACAGGGAATAGATTGACCCCCCCCCCCCCCCCGCCCTGATGTGTTAATTTCACATGATGTTGGGCTTAGTTCTTGGTGAGCTATGCTTTTGCCTATTAAATTAAACCAACTTTCAGGTTGAAAAATTTAGTTTTGGTTTTTTCACACAAAAGGAATTGTAAGAGCTAACAATTTGAATAATAGATACAGGTGTTTTGGGAAACTGGTTATCCACCAATATGGTGGACTCAGTCAACTTACTGACAAATGTTTTGCAAGTAATACCAATTGTGAAAGATAATAGCTGAAATTAATCATGTAATTACCATTATAAAAAATATTTTAGTATTATATTGGATCCAAGGGAAGAAATTCAAGGTCAAAAAAAGTGAAAAATGTGAAAAATTAGTAATGTGAAGTTTATTAACCAGTAACATGTCCAATAGCTTGTAAGTCTAAGTAAAGTAAATAATAATTCTGAATACTGTGAAGTGACTTCTTATCAAGATATTTAAATTTCGTATTAGTTAATTAAAGCTTTCATGGCCCATTGATGGTAAAAAGATTATCATGTTTTCCATGTCAGGATTGGGATTTCTTCCCTTCTACCAGAAATTTCATCTTGGTGTGAAATGGATTTCTGACTATCCATCACATACTTATTTGTATGATTATAAATTTATGTTGAATTTTATGCGGTATTAGTAATAAAATTTAACTCATTGTGAAGGTTTTCACAGAATTCTGTATTGAATTTTGGATTTCACAATTTCTTTGCATTAGCGTAGTAATCTTGCTCTAATTTCATAAAACCTACTTAGCTGTAGCTGTCTCAGGTTAGGCACTCTTTCACTGCTTGCCCAAATAAATAGTCATTGCGTACAGCACTTGTTTTTGTTGTTAGCCAAGTTAAAAAATTCCAAAAGGTTGGGAGAAAGATTGAAATAATGTACAGTGGAACCTCGCTTAGCTAGCATTTCACACAAAGTGTGATTTGCATCATTAGCAAAAATATTGTTCCTGAAAACGACTTGCTTAGTAAGAGACTTTTTGCATAATGAGTGATGAGGCGAGGGAAATTCTTGGATTCATTGCTTCTGCAGTTTGCCTCTAGCACTCGTTCCGCCCACATCTTTGTGTCGCTAGTGACAACACTTTTTTCCAAACTTGTGATCAACAATATTATTAGTAATTTTTTTGTGTAAAGTTTGATAATATTTTGTGCATAGTTTTAAAATTGTAAATTCATAATAAGAAAACTAGTGGAGAATAAAGATAAAAAATAACTGTTGAAATGAAAATTAAAATCATTGAAAATTGGGAACAAGGTGTTGGCATGGCTTATGTAGTCCACGTGTACAATCGGTTGGCATCAATGGTTGGCCTTTTCTTCAAGAGCATGGACAAGAGTAAGGAAATAGATGCTTCAAATAGAGTGATGAGTATCTATGCAGCAGTTGCCTATTCTAAATGATGTTGAAAGGTTGCTTCTTATGTGCATAAACGAAAAGCAATTTCAGTGTGACTCTATAAACGAGAATATAATTTGTGAGAAGAGGAAATTGATTTTTGCTTGCCTCATTAATAACATGTCAGGATCATCAATGGCTGAATAAGTATATAAGGGGAGCCATGAATGCTCCAGGAAGTTAATTAGAAGAAACATCATCCACGGCATGCTAAATGAGATGTGGGGGTTTCCTGAAATTTTTGCATCTTACAATGCACACGCGGCATCATCCTAATAGGGTATTGTGCGCCATAAATTTATTTAGCAATCATTCTGTGTTACATTTTTACCAAATTTTGAAGCATCAGCGAAAAAAAATGCATCTAGGCAGCTTTCTAGTAAAAAGGAAATTGATAGGTATCGTAAGTTATTAGCAATTGATTTTTACACTTTTTTTTGCTTTTACAAATTGAGTTCGCATTCCTGGTTGCTTCATTCTTCAATAGAAGAAAAGGTAAATGTGATCCACGATCCCAAACAATGTATGCATAATTTTCTTTGAATAAACCTTGTACATAATTTATCTTTTTTACATGAAACACATCATCATATTTTACATTAATTTATATGCAAAAGTTGTTTTAATAAATGAGTATTTCACTATATGAGAAAGATTGCGGAATGGATTATGCTTATATTATGAGGTTCCACTGTACTATGAAATGATTACCTTCCCAAGAAAGCTCAAAGTTTTCTTGAGAGGCTTGAAGGAAAACTTCTTGAAGGAGTTCTATCCATAAGTTGTCAGTTATGATGCCATTTAAAAACAAAAAGGTAAAGGATGCAGTCAATGATATATCCAACTCATGTGGCAATGGACCACCAAACAGTAATCTTTCTGAAGGTTGGTTTGATTTTTGAGGCAATAGTTCGCCTAATACTTAGATCAATGGCATGTAACACTCACATCTGTGTAAGAGGGCCAGTTCCTTTCCCTGTGGTGCTGGTGGTTTTACAAGAAGAACACACTGCTTGGGTAAAGCTGAGGGTGTTCAGAGGCATCACCTAGAATTGAACCTGGGATCTCTGCTCTGTAGCCCAGTGCTCCTCAGGTTTACCACACCTACTAGCATTAGACATTTAAGTCAAATTTAAAAAAATCATTTGGTCAGGGCAAGACCCAGAAGAACGCTGTTACACTGTTATCATAAGATGCATATGTGATTCATTGCAGTTACAACATGTTATAAATGGGGCATACCAACAGGCAGTTCCTTTCAAGCTTTGAAACATTTAGTAGGGCAAAAGATATTAGCATTCAGAGCCATCGCAGAGCATTATGAGCTGTTTATAAGGATGGGAACATATAATCTACAATTATACCTTATCCATACACTCGTCACATATTTTTTCGTAAACTCATTGTATAGTCATTGGGAACAATGGGTATTCTTGTTTCACATCATGATATATTTCAAACAAATTGTTCCCTTGCAAATTACAAAAATTTACTTTCCCTTTTACATTTATCATACTATTTTTAGACATTTTCATAGCTCTCAATCACTGGTCATTCAGTCCATTTTATCTCAAAGCCTTCCACAGATCTCCTCAATATACTCGCTTTTATCTTTACTCAAATCAGCTAATTCACAATTAACTGTCTTTCACATGTCCATCTATAATGTTCAGCCCTTGCTGAAGCACTTGCTTGACACTTTATCAGTATTATGCTAGCGGCCATCATAGACTGTATCCTTACAAAATACCCTAAAACAAACTAAGCCCAGGTGGTCCGATAATGATGTTAGGAAAGTGCTTTGAAAGCAGAGAATGTTATGTTCAAGAGTAAAGAGAGTGAGTGGGTGAGAAAATATTCTCCTTAGGGCATTGGCCATTATTGGACAAGTGTAAGTTTTAAAAATTGAAACCTAAAGGCAATTGCATGTCTTGACAGTGCCATGTACTGTGTAAGTACTTGGGCAGTGATCCTAAAGTGTTCTGTTCTTATGTCAGGATGGTACAGTGAGGTGAGCAATTCGTAGCTTGTTTCAGGGATTTTAACAGTATTATTCTCAATGATAGTAAGAGAAAAGGTAATGTTTACATTAAATTCTTCCTAAGTGTTTTCATGAAAGGTGTTGCCACCATAGATTACCCAGATATTCTATATTTTGAGCAAATGGCTAATATGATGGTAGTATGAAAAGTTTCTGGCCTAACGAGCAAACAAGACATTTTTTTCTCCAGGTATATTTTTATATTTCTACTGAGTTTCCTTTTAAGTCACTATACTTTTCCCCACAGTTACTTACAGTTTTCCCCACTGCTACTCTTTAACTTTTTTAATCCTTCCAAATAGACTTTCTCTGCAAAATGGCATTTACATATGTGATAATCTCCTTAGGCGATGAAAATATCTATCCTCGAGACAAAACCTTAAGGTTGGGAAACTGGGAAAAGTTGCTGGGGGGCAGACCTGGTGAATTGGAGGTCAGTGATCAACCAATTTGAAGTGCAGTTCGTGAATTTTTGCTAAGGAGACCACCTTTGTGTGAGCAGGTTCATTGTCCTGAAAAAAGCACTTTCTTTTTCTTCAAATATAGTTTTTTGCAATTTATGCCTTAAGCTTGTCAAGTAATGATGTGCAGTACTCTCCCATTATTTTTTTACCTTTTTGAATATAATCAATAAGCACATATTGTAACTATCCCAAAT